>NC_140169.1:48895059-49047559 GCF_963971535.1 Notolepis coatsorum | reverse complement strand
TGATGAGGAAGGGCAGGCAGCGGTCGGCCGGGCGGCAGCACGTCCAGGCAGCGGTTCTCCTGGTGGTCGTGGGTCAGCAGCACGTCCAGGCAGCGGTTGGTTCTCCTGGTGGTCGTGGGTCAGCAGCACGTCCAGGCAGCGGTTGGTTCTCCTGGTGGTCGTGGGTCAGCAGCACGTCCAGGCAGCGGTTCTCCTGGTGGTCGTGGGTCAGCAGGACGTCCAGGCAGCGGTCGGTTCTCCTGGTGGTCGTGGGTCAGCAGGACGTCCAGGCAGCGGTTGGTTCTCCTGGTGGTCGTGGGTCAGCAGGGCGCCCAGGCAGCGGTTCTCCTCGTGGTCGTGGGTCAGCAGGACGTCCAGGCAGCGGTTGGTTCTCCTGGTGGTCGTGGGTCAGCAGGACGTCCAGGCAGCGGTTGGTTCTCCTGGTGGTCGTGGGTCAGCAGCACGTCCAGGCAGCGGTTGGTTCTCCTGGTGGTCGTGGGTCAGCAGCACGTCCAGGCAGCGGTTGGTTCTCCTGGTGGTCGTGGGTCAGCAGCACGTCCAGGCAGCGGTTGGTTCTCCTGGTGGTTGTGGGTCAGCAGGACGTCCAGGCAGCGGTTCTCCTGGTGGTCGTGGGTCAGCAGCACGTCCAGGCAGCGGTTGGTTCTCCTGGTGGTCGTGGGTCAGCAGGACGTCCAGGCAGCGGTTCTCCTGGTGGTCGTGGGTCAGCAGCACGTCCAAGCAGCGGTCGGTTCTCCTGGTGGTCGTGGGTCAGCAGCACGTCCAGGCAGCGGTTCTCCTGGTGGTCGTGGGTAAGCAGCACGTCCAGGCAGCGGTTCTCCTGGTGGTCGTGGGTCAGCAGGGCGTCCAGGCAGCGGTTCTCCTGGTGGTCGTGGGTCAGCAGCACGTCCAGGCAGCGGTTCTCCTGGTGGTCGTGGGTCAGCAGCACGTCCAGGCAGCGGTTCTCCTGATGGTCGTGGGTCAGCAGGGCGTCCAGGCAGCGGTTCTCCTGGTGGTCGTGGGTCAGCAGCACGTCCAGGCAGTGGTTGGTTCTCCTGGTGGTCGTGGGTCAGCAGGACGTCCAGGCAGCGGTTCTCCTGGTGGTCGTGGGTCAGCAGGACGTCCAGGAAGCGGTTGGTTCTCCTGGTGGTCGTGGGTCAGCAGCACGTCCAGGCAGCGGTTCTCCTGGTGGTCGTGGGTCAGCAGCACGTCCAGGCAGCGGTTGGTTCTCCTGGTGGTCGTGGGTCAGCAGCACGTCCAGGCAGCGGTTGGTTCTCCTGGTGGTCGTGGGTCAGCAGCACGTCCAGGCAGCGGTTCTCCTGATGGTCGTGGGTCAGCAGGACGTCCAGGCAGCGGTTGGTTCTCCTGGTGGTCGTGGGTCAGCAGGGTGTCCAGGCAGCGGTTCTCCTGGTGGTCGTGGGTCAGCAGCACGTCCAGGCAGCGGTTGGTTCTCCTGGTGGTCGTGGGTCAGCAGGGCGTCCAGGCAGCGGTTGGTTCTCCTGGTGGTCGTGGGTCAGCAGGGCGTCCAGGCAGCGGTTCTCCTGGTGGTCGTGGGTCAGCAGGGCGTCCAGGCAGCGGTTGGTTCTCCTGGTGGTCGTGGGTCAGCAGGACGTCCAGGCAGCGGTTGGTTCTCCTGGTGGTCGTGGGTCAGCAGCACGTCCAGGCAGCGGTTCTCCTGGTGGTCGTGGGTCAGCAGGACGTCCAGGCAGCGGTTGGTTCTCCTGGTGGTCGTGGGTCAGCAGGACGTCCAGGCAGCGGTTGGTTCTCCTGGTGGTCGTGGGTCAGCAGCACGTCCAGGCAGCGGTCGGTTCTCCTGGTGGTCGTGGGTCAGCAGGACGTCCAGGCAGCGGTTCTCCTGGTGGTCGTGGGTCAGCAGGACGTCCAGGCAGCGGTTGGTTCTCCTGGTGGTCGTGGGTCAGCAGCACGTCCAGGCAGCGGTTGGTTCTCCTGGTGGTCGTGGGTCAGCAGCACGTCCAGGCAGCGGTTGGTTCTCCTGGTGGTCGTGGGTCAGCAGGGCGTCCAGGCAGCGGTTGGTTCTCCTGGTGGTCGTGGGTCAGCAGCACGTCCAGGCAGCGGTTGGTTCTCCTCGTGGTCGTGGGTCAGCAGCACGTCCAGGCAGCGGTTGGTTCTCCTGGTGGTCGTGGGTCAGCAGCACGTCCAGGCAGCGGTTCTCCTGGTGGTCGTGGGTCAGCAGCACGTCCAGGCAGCGGTTGGTTCTCCTGGTGGTCGTGGGTCAGCAGCACGTCCAGGCAGCGGTTGGTTCTCCTGGTGGTCGTGGGTCAGCAGCACGTCCAGGCAGCGGTTCTCCTGGTGGTCGTGGGTCAGCAGGACGTCCAGGCAGCGGTTGGTTCTCCTGGTGGTCGTGGGTCAGCAGGGCGTCCAGGCAGCGGTTGGTTCTCCTGGTGGTCGTGGGTCAGCAGGACGTCCAGGCAGCGGTTGGTTCTCCTGGTGGTCGTGGGTCAGCAGCACGTCCAGGCAGCGGTTGGTTCTCCTGGTGGTCGTGGGTCAGCAGGGCGTCCAGGCAGCGGTTCTCCTGGTGGTCGCTGGTCAGCAGGACGTCCAGGCAGCGGTTCTCCTGGTGGTCGTGGGTCAGCAGCACGTCCAAGCAGCGGTCGGTTCTCCTGGTGGTCGTGGGTCAGCAGCACGTCCAGGCAGCGGTTCTCCTGGTGGTCGTGGGTAAGCAGCACGTCCAGGCAGCGGTTCTCCTGGTGGTCGTGGGTCAGCAGGGCGTCCAGGCAGCGGTTCTCCTGGTGGTCGTGGGTCAGCAGCACGTCCAGGCAGCGGTTCTCCTGGTGGTCGTGGGTCAGCAGCACGTCCAGGCAGCGGTTCTCCTGATGGTCGTGGGTCAGCAGGGCGTCCAGGCAGCGGTTCTCCTGGTGGTCGTGGGTCAGCAGCACGTCCAGGCAGCGGTTGGTTCTCCTGGTGGTCGTGGGTCAGCAGGACGTCCAGGCAGCGGTTCTCCTGGTGGTCGTGGGTCAGCAGGGCGTCCAGGCAGCGGTTGGTTCTCCTGGTGGTCGTGGGTCAGCAGCACGTCCAGGCAGCGGTTGGTTCTCCTGGTGGTCGTGGGTCAGCAGGACGTCCAGGCAGCGGTTGGTTCTCCTGGTGGTCGTGGGTCAGCAGCACGTCCAGGCAGCGGTTGGTTCTCCTGGTGGTTGTGGGTCAGCAGGACGCCCAGGCAGCGGTTGGTTCTCCTGGTGGTCGTGGGTCAGCAGCACGTCCAGGCAGCGGTTGGTTCTCCTGGTGGTCGTGGGTCAGCAGGACGTCCAGGCAGCGGTTGGTTCTCCTGGTGGTCGTGGGTCAGCAGCACGTCCAGGCAGCGGTTCTCCTGGTGGTCGTGGGTCAGCAGCACGTCCAGGCAGCGGTCAGTTCTCCTGGTGGTCGTGGGTCAGCAGGACGTCCAGGCAGCGGTTGGTTCTCCTGGTGGTCGTGGGTCAGCAGCACGTCCAGGCAGCGGTTCTCCTGGTGGTCGTGGGTCAGCAGCACGTCCAGGCAGCGGTTCTCCTGATGGTCGTGGGTCAGCAGGGCATCCAGGCAGCGGTTCTCCTGGTGGTCGTGGGTCAGCAGTACGTCCAGGCAGCGGTTGGTTCTCCTGGTGGTCGTGGGTCAGCAGGACGTCCAGGCAGCGGTTGGTTCTCCTGGTGGTCGTGGGTCAGCAGGACGTCCAGGCAGCGGTTGGTTCTCCTGGTGGTCGTAGTCAGCAGGACGTCCAGGCAGCGGTTCTCCTGGTGGTCGTGGGTCAGCAGCACGTCCAGGCAGCGGTTCTCCTGGTGGTCGTGGGTCAGCAGCACGTCCAGGCAGCGGTTCTCCTGGTGGTCGTGGGTCAGCAGCACGTCCAGGCAGCGGTCGGTTCTCCTGGTGGTCGTGGGTCAGCAGGGCGTCCAGGCAGCGGTCAGTTCTCCTGGTGGTCGTGGGTCAGCAGGGCGTCCAGGCAGCGGTCAGTTCTCCTGGTGGTCGTGGGTCAGCAGGACGTCCAGGCAGCGGTTCTCCTGGTGGTCGTGGGTCAGCAGCACGTCCAAGCAGCGGTCGGTTCTCCTGGTGGTCGTGGGTCAGCAGCACGTCCAGGCAGCGGTTGGTTCTCCTGGTGGTCGTGGGTCAGCAGCACGTCCAGGCAGCGGTTGGTTCTCCTGGTGGTCGTGGGTCAGCAGGACGTCCAGGCAGCGGTTGGTTCTCCTGGTGGTCGTGGGTCAGCAGCACGTCCAGGCAGCGGTTCTCCTTGTGGTCGTGGGTCAGCAGGGCGTCCAGGCAGCGGTCAGTTCTCCTGGTGGTCGTGGGTCAGCAGGGCGTCCAGGCAGCGGTTGGTTCTCCTGGTGGTCGTGGGTCAGCAGGGAGTCCAGGCAGCGGTTGGTTCTCCTTGTGGTCGTGGGTCAGCAGCACGTCCAGGCAGCGGTTGGTTCTCCTGGTGGTCGTGGGTCAGCAGGACGTCCAGGCAGCGGTTGGTTCTCCTGGTGGTTGTGGGTCAGCAGCACGTCCAGGCAGCGGTTCTCCTGGTGATCGTGGGTCAGCAGGGCGTCCAGGCAGCGGTTCTCCTGGTGGTCGTGGGTCAGCAGGGCGTCCAGGCAGCGGTTGGTTCTCCTGGTGGTCGTGGGTCAGCAGGGCGTTCAGGCAGCGGTTGGTTCTCCTGGTGGTCGTGGGTCAGCAGGACGCCCAGGCAGCGGTTGGTTCTCCTGGTGGTCGTGGGTCAGCAGGACGTCCAGGCAGCGGTTGGTTCTCCTGGTGGTCGTGGGTCAGCAGCACGTCCAGGCAGCGGTCGGTTCTCCTGGTGGTCATGGGTCAGCAGCACGTCCAGGCAGCGGTTGGTTCTCCTGGTGGTCGTGGGTCAGCAGGACGTCCAGGCAGCGGTTGGTTCTCCTGGTGGTCGTGGGTCAGCAGGACGTCCAGGCAGCGGTTCTCCTCGTGGTCGTGGGTCAGCAGGACGTCCAGGCAGCGGTTGGTTCTCCTGGTGGTCGTGGGTCAGCAGCACGTCCAGGCAGCGGTTGGTTCTCCTGGTGGTCGTGGGTCAGCAGGACGTCCAGGCAGCGGTTGGTTCTCCTGGTGGTCGTGGGTCAGCAGGGCGTCCAGGCAGCGGTTCTCCTCGTGGTCGTGGGTCAGCAGGACGTCCAGGCAGCGGTTGGTTCTCCTGGTGGTCGTGGGTCAGCAGGACGTCCAGGCAGCGGTTGGTTCTCCTGGTGGTCGTGGGTCAGCAGCACGTCCAGGCAGCGGTTGGTTCTCCTGGTGGTCGTGGGTCAGCAGGACGTCCAGGCAGCGGTTGGTTCTCCTGGTGGTCGTGGGTCAGCAGGGCGTCCAGGCAGCGGTTCTCCTCGTGGTCGTGGGTCAGCAGGACGTCCAGGCAGCGGTTGGTTCTCCTGGTGGTCGTGGGTCAGCAGGACGTCCAGGCAGCGGTTGGTTCTCCTGGTGGTCGTGGGTCAGCAGCACGTCCAGGCAGCGGTTGGTTCTCCTGGTGGTCGTGGGTCAGCAGGACGTCCAGGCAGCGGTTGGTTCTCCTGGTGGTCGTGGGTCAGCAGGGCGTCCAGGCAGCGGTTCTCCTCGTGGTCGTGGGTCAGCAGCACGTCCAGGCAGCGGTTGGTTCTCCTGGTGGTCGTGGGTCAGCAGGACGTCCAGGCAGCGGTTCTCCTGGTGGTCGTGGGTCAGCAGGACATCCAGGCAGCGGTTCTCCTGGTGGTCGTGGGTCAGCAGCACGTCCAGGCAGCGGTTGGTTCTCCTGGTGGTCGTGGGTCAGCAGGACGTCCAGGCAGCGGTTGGTTCTCCTGGTGGTCGTGGGTCAGCAGGACGTCCAGGCAGCGGTTGGTTCTCCTGGTGGTCGTGGGTCAGCAGGACGTCCAGGCAGCGGTTCTCCTGGTGGTCGTGGGTCAGCAGCACGTCCAGGCAGCGGTTCTCCTGGTGGTCGTGGGTCAGCAGCACGTCCAGGCAGCGGTTCTCCTGGTGGTCGTGGGTCAGCAGCACGTCCAGGCAGCGGTCGGTTCTCCTGGTGGTCGTGGGTCAGCAGGGCATCCAGGCAGCGGTCAGTTCTCCTGGTGGTCGTGGGTCAGCAGGGCGTCCAGGCAGCGGTCAGTTCTCCTGGTGGTCGTGGGTCAGCAGGACGTCCAGGCAGCGGTTCTCCTGGTGGTCGTGGGTCAGCAGCACGTCCAAGCAGCGGTCGGTTCTCCTGGTGGTCGTGGGTCAGCAGCACGTCCAGGCAGCGGTTCTCCTGGTGGTCGTGGGTAAGCAGCACGTCCAGGCAGCGGTTCTCCTGGTGGTCGTGGTTTAGCAGGGCGTCCAGGCAGCGGTTCTCCTGGTGGTCGTGGGTCAGCAGCACGTCCAGGCAGCGGTTCTCCTGGTGGTCGTGGGTCAGCAGCACGTCCAGGCAGCGGTTCTCCTGATGGTCGTGGGTCAGCAGGGCGTCCAGGCAGCGGTTCTCCTGGTGGTCGTGGGTCAGCAGCACGTCCAGGCAGCGGTTGGTTCTCCTGGTGGTCGTGGGTCAGCAGGACGTCCAGGCAGCGGTTCTCCTGGTGGTCGTGGGTCAGCAGGGCGTCCAGGCAGCGGTTGGTTCTCCTGGTGGTCGTGGGTCAGCAGCACGTCCAGGCAGCGGTTGGTTCTCCTGGTGGTCGTGGGTCAGCAGGACGTCCAGGCAGCGGTTGGTTCTCCTGGTGGTCGTGGGTCAGCAGCACGTCCAGGCAGCGGTTGGTTCTCCTGGTGGTTGTGGGTCAGCAGGACACCCAGGCAGTGGTTGGTTCTCCTGGTGGTCGTGGGTCAGCAGCACGTCCAGGCAGCGGTTGGTTCTCCTGGTGGTCGTGGGTCAGCAGGACGTCCAGGCAGCGGTTGGTTCTCCTGGTGGTCGTGGGTCAGCAGCACGTCCAGGCAGCGGTTCTCCTGGTGGTCGTGGGTCAGCAGCACGTCCAGGCAGCGGTCAGTTCTCCTGGTGGTCGTGGGTCAGCAGGACGTCCAGGCAGCGGTTGGTTCTCCTGGTGGTCGTGGGTCAGCAGCACGTCCAGGCAGCGGTTGGTTCTCCTGGTGGTCGTGGGTCAGCAGGACGTCCAGGCAGCGGTTGGTTCTCCTGGTGGTCGTGGGTCAGCAGCACGTCCAGATAGCGGTTCTCCTCGTGGTCGTGGGTCAGCAGGGCATCCAGGCAGCGGTCAGTTCTCCTGGTAACCGTGGGTCAGCAGGGCGTCCAGGCAGCGGTTGGTTCTCCTGGTGGTCGTGGGTCAGCAGGGCGTCCAGGGAGCGGTTGGTTCTCCTTGTGGTCGTGGGTCAGCAGCACGTCCAGGCAGCGGTTGGTTCTCCTGGTGGTCGTGGGTCAGCAGGACGTCCAGGCAGCGATTGGTTCTCCTGGTGGTTGTGGGTCAGCAGCACGTCCAGGCAGCGGTTGGTTCTCCTGGTGGTCGTGGGTCAGCAGGACGTCCAGGCAGCGGTTGGTTCTCCTGGTGGTCGTGGGTCAGCAGCACGTCCAGGCAGCGGTTCTCCTGGTGGTCGTGGGTCAGCAGGGCGTCCAGGCAGCGGTTCTCCTGGTGGTCGTGGGTCAGCAGGGCGTCCAGGCAGCGGTTGGTTCTCCTGGTGGTCGTGGGTCAGCAGGGCGTCCAGGCAGCGGTTGGTTCTCCTGGTGGTCGTGGGTCAGCAGGACGTCCAGGCAGCGGTTTTCCTGGTGGTCGTGGGTCAGCAGGGCGTCCAGGCAGCGGTCGGTTCTCCTGGTGGTCGTGGGTCAGCAGGGCGTCCAGGCAGCGGTTCTCCTGGTGGTCGTGGGTCAGCAGGGCGTCCAGGCAGCGGTTCTCCTGGTGGTCGTGGGTCAGCAGGGCGTCCAGGCAGCGGTTGGTTCTCCTGGTGGTCGTGGGTCAGCAGCACGTCCAGGCAGCGGTTCTCCTGGTGGTCGTGGGTCAGCAGGGCGTCCAGGCAGCGGTTCTCCTGGTGGTCGTGGGTCAGCAGGGCGTCCAGGCAGCGGTTCTCCTGGTGGTCGTGGGTCAGCAGCACGTCCAGGCAGCGGTTGGTTCTCCTGGTGGTCGTGGGTCAGCAGCACGTCCAGGCAGCGGTTGGTTCTCCTGGTGGTCGTGGGTCAGCAGGACGTCCAGGAAGCGGTTGGTTCTCCTGGTGGTCGTGGGTCAGCAGCACGTCCAGGCAGCGGTTGGTTCTCCTGGTGGTCGTGGGTCAGCAGCACGTCCAGGCAGCGGTTCTCCTGGTGGTCGTGGGTCAGCAGGACGTCCAGGCAGCGGTTGGTTCTCCTGGTGGTCGTGGGTCAGCAGGGCGTCCAGGCAGCGGTTCTCCTGGTGGTCATGGGTCAGCAGCACGTCCAGGCAGCGGTTGGTTCTCCTGGTGGTCGTGGGTCAGCAGGGCGTCCAGGCAGCGGTTGGTTCTCCTGGTGGTCGTGGGTCAGCAGGGCGTCCAGGCAGCGGTTCTCCTGGTGGTCGTGGGTCAGCAGGGCGTCCAGGCAGCGGTTGGTTCTCCTGGTGGTCGTGGGTCAGCAGGACGTCCAGGCAGCGGTTGGTTCTCCTGGTGGTCGTGGGTCAGCAGCACGTCCAGGCAGCGGTTCTCCTGGTGGTCGTGGGTCAGCAGGACGTCCAGGCAGCGGTTGGTTCTCCTGGTGGTCGTGGGTCAGCAGGACGTCCAGGCAGCGGTTGGTTCTCCTGGTGGTCGTGGGTCAGCAGCACGTCCAGGCAGCGGTTCTCCTGGTGGTCGTGGGTCAGCAGGGCGTCCAGGCAGCGGTTCTCCTGGTGGTCGTGGGTCAGCAGCACGTCCAGGCAGCGGTTCTCCTGGTGGTCGTGGGTCAGCAGCACGTCCAGGCAGCGGTTGGTTCTCCTGGTGGTCATGGGTCAGCAGCACGTCCAGGCAGCGGTTGGTTCTCCTGGTGGTCGTGGGTCAGCAGGACGTCCAGGAAGCGGTTGGTTCTCCTGGTGGTCGTGGGTCAGCAGCACGTCCAGGCAGCGGTTCTCCTGGTGGTCGTGGGTCAGCAGCACGTCCAGGCAGCGGTTGGTTCTCCTGGTGGTCGTGGGTCAGCAGCACGTCCAGGCAGTGGTTGGTTCTCCTGGTGGTCGTGGGTCAGCAGCACGTCCAGGCAGCGGTTCTCCTGGTGGTCGTGGGTCAGCAGGACGTCCAGGCAGCGGTTGGTTCTCCTGGTGGTCGTGGGTCAGCAGGGCGTCCAGGCAGCGGTTCTCCTGGTGGTCGTGGGTCAGCAGCACGTCCAGGCAGCGGTTGGTTCTCCTGGTGGTCGTGGGTCAGCAGGGCGTCCAGGCAGCGGTTGGTTCTCCTGGTGGTCGTGGGTCAGCAGGGCGTCCAGGCAGCGGTTCTCCTGGTGGTCGTGGGTCAGCAGGGCGTCCAGGCAGCGGTTGGTTCTCCTGGTGGTCGTGGGTCAGCAGGACGTCCAGGCAGCGGTTGGTTCTCCTGGTGGTCGTGGGTCAGCAGGGCGTCCAGGCAGCGGTTCTCCTGGTGGTCGTGGGTCAGCAGCACGTCCAGGCAGCGGTTGGTTCTCCTGGTGGTCGTGGGTCAGCAGGACGTCCAGGCAGCGGTTCTCCTGGTGGTCGTGGGTCAGCAGGACGTCCAGGCAGCGGTTCTCCTGGTGGTCGTGGGTCAGCAGCACGTCCAGGCAGCGGTTGGTTCTCCTGGTGGTCGTGGGTCAGCAGGACGTCCAGGCAGCGGTTGGTTCTCCTGGTGGTCGTGGGTCAGCAGGACGTCCAGGCAGCGGTTGGTTCTCCTGGTGGTCGTGGGTCAGCAGGACGTCCAGGCAGCGGTTCTCCTGGTGGTCGTGGGTCAGCAGCACGTCCAGGCAGCGGTTCTCCTGGTGGTCGTGGGTCAGCAGCACGTCCAGGCAGCGGTTCTCCTGGTGGTCGTGGGTCAGCAGCACGTCCAGGCAGCGGTCGGTTCTCCTGGTGGTCGTGGGTCAGCAGGGCGTCCAGGCAGCGGTCAGTTCTCCTGGTGGTCGTGGGTCAGCAGGGCGTCCAGGCAGCGGTCAGTTCTCCTGGTGGTCGTGGGTCAGCAGGACGTCCAGGCAGCGGTTCTCCTGGTGGTCGTGGGTCAGCAGCACGTCCAAGCAGCGGTCGGTTCTCCTGGTGGTCGTGGGTCAGCAGCACGTCCAGGCAGCGGTTCTCCTGGTGGTCGTGGGTCAGCAGCACGTCCAGGCAGCGGTTGGTTCTCCTGGTGGTCGTGGGTCAGCAGGACGTCCAGGAAGCGGTTGGTTCTCCTGGTGGTCGTGGGTCAGCAGCACGTCCAGGCAGCGGTTGGTTCTCCTGGTGGTCGTGGGTCAGCAGCACGTCCAGGCAGCGGTTGGTTCTCCTGGTGGTCGTGGGTCAGCAGCACGTCCAGGCAGCGGTTCTCCTGGTGGTCGTGGGTCAGCAGGACGTCCAGGCAGCGGTTGGTTCTCCTGGTGGTCGTGGGTCAGCAGGGCGTCCAGGCAGCGGTTGGTTCTCCTGGTGGTCGTGGGTCAGCAGGGCGTCCAGGCAGCGGTTCTCCTGGTGGTCGTGGGTCAGCAGGGCGTCCAGGCAGCGGTTGGTTCTCCTGGTGGTCGTGGGTCAGCAGGACGTCCAGGCAGCGGTTGGTTCTCCTGGTGGTCGTGGGTCAGCAGCACGTCCAGGCAGCGGTTCTCCTGGTGGTCGTGGGTCAGCAGGACGTCCAGGCAGCGGTTGGTTCTCCTGGTGGTCGTGGGTCAGCAGGACGTCCAGGCAGCGGTTGGTTCTCCTGGTGGTCGTGGGTCAGCAGCACGTCCAGGCAGCGGTTCTCCTGGTGGTCGTGGGTCAGCAGGGCGTCCAGGCAGCGGTTCTCCTGGTGGTCGTGGGTCAGCAGCACGTCCAGGCAGCGGTTCTCCTGGTGGTCGTGGGTCAGCAGCACGTCCAGGCAGCAGTTGGTTCTCCTGGTGGTCGTGGGTCAGCAGGGCGTCCAGGCAGCGGTTCTCCTGGTGGTCGCTGGTCAGCAGGACGTCCAGGCAGCGGTTCTCCTGGTGGTCGTGGGTCAGCAGCACGTCCAGGCAGCGGGACGTGCTGGTGGTCGTGGGTCAGCAGCACGTCCAGGCAGCGGTTCTCCTGGTGGTCGTGGGTCAGCAGGGCGTCCAGGCAGCGGTTGGTTCTCCTGGTGGTCGTGGGTCAGCAGGGCGTCCAGGCAGCGGTTGGTTCTCCTGGTGGTCGTGGGTCAGCAGGGCGTTCAGGCAGCGGTTGGTTCTCCTGGTGGTCGTGGGTCAGCAGGGCGTCCAGGCAGCGGTTGGTTCTCCTGGTGGTCGTGGGTCAGCAGGGCGTCTAGGCAGCGGTCGGTTCTCCTGGTGGTCATGGGTCAGCAGCACGTCCAGGCAGCGGTTGGTTCTCCTGGTGGTCGTGGGTCAGCAGGACGTCCAGGCAGCGGTTGGTTCTCCTGGTGGTCGTGGGTCAGCAGGACGTCCAGGCAGCGGTTGGTTCTCCTGGTGGTCGTGGGTCAGCAGCACGTCCAGGCAGCGGTTCTCCTGGTGGTCGTGGGTCAGCAGGACGTCCAGGCAGCGGTTGGTTCTCCTGGTGGTCGTGGGTCAGCAGGACGTCCAGGCAGCGGTTGGTTCTCCTGGTGGTCATGGGTCAGCAGCACGTCCAGGCAGCGGTCGGTTCTCCTGGTGGTCGTGGGTCAGCAGGACGTCCAGGCAGCGGTTCTCCTGGTGGTCGTGGGTCAGCAGCACGTCCAGGCAGCGGTTCTCCTGGTGGTCGTGGGTCAGCAGGGCGTCCAGGCAGCGGTTGGTTCTCCTGGTGGTCGTGGGTCAACAGGACGTCCAGGCAGCGGTTGGTTCTCCTGGTGGTCGTGGGTCAGCAGGGCGTCCAGGCAGCGGTCGGTTCTCCTAGTGGTCGTCGGTCAGAACGGCGTCCAGGCAGCGGTCGGTTCTCCTGGTGGTCGTGGGTCAGCAGCACGTCCAGGCAGCGGTTCTCCTGGTGGTCGTGGGTCAGCAGGGCGTCCAGGCAGCGGTTGGTTCTCCTGGTGGTCGTGGGTCAACAGGACGTCCAGGCAGCGGTTCTCCTGGTGGTCGTGGGTCAGCAGGATGTCCAGGCAGCGGTTGGTTCTCCTGGTGGTCGTGGGTCAGCAGCACGTCCAGGCAGCGGTTGGTTCTCCTGGTGGTCGTGGGTCAGCAGCAGTCCAGGCAGCGGTTGGTTCTCCTGGTGGTCGTGGGTCAGCAGCACGTCCAGGCAGCGGTTGGTTCTCCTGGTGGTCGTGGGTCAGCAGCACGTCCAGGCAGCGGTTGGTTCTCCTGGTGGTCGTGGGTCAGCAGCACGTCCAGGCAGCGGTTCTCCTGGTGGTCGTGGGTCAGCAGGACGTCCAGGCAGCGGTTGGTTCTCCTGGTGGTCGTGGGTCAGCAGGGCGTCCAGGCAGCGGTTGGTTCTCCTGGTGGTCGTGGGTCAGCAGGACGTCCAGGCAGCGGTTGGTTCTCCTGGTGGTCGTGGGTCAGCAGCACGTCCAGGCAGCGGTTGGTTCTCCTGGTGGTCGTGGGTCAGCAGGGCGTCCAGGCAGCGGTTCTCCTGGTGGTCGCTGGTCAGCAGGACGTCCAGGCAGCGGTTCTCCTGGTGGTCGTGGGTCAGCAGCACGTCCAGGCAGCGGTTCTCCTGGTGGTCGTGGGTCAGCAGGACGTCCAGGCAGCGGTTGGTTCTCCTGGTGGTCGTGGGTCAGCAGGACGTCCAGGCAGCGGTTGGTTCTCCTGGTGGTCGTGGGTCAGCAGGACGTCCAGGCAGCGGTTGGTTCTCCTGGTGGTCGTGGGTCAGCAGCACGTCCAGGCAGCGGTTCTCCTGGTGGTCGTGGGTCAGCAGGACGTCCAGGCAGCGGTTGGTTCTCCTGGTGGTCGTGGGTCAGCAGGACGTCCAGGCAGCGGTTGGTTCTCCTGGTGGTCATGGGTCAGCAGCACGTCCAGGCAGCGGTCGGTTCTCCTGGTGGTCGTGGGTCAGCAGGACGTCCAGGCAGCGGTTCTCCTGGTGGTCGTGGGTCAGCAGCACGTCCAGGCAGCGGTTCTCCTGGTGGTCGTTGGTTCTCCTGGTGGTCGTGGGTCAGCAGGACGTCCAGGCAGCGGTTGGTTCTCCTGGTGGTCGTGGGTCAGCAGGACGTCCAGGCAGCGGTTGGTTCTCCTGGTGGTCGTGGGTCAGCAGCACGTCCAGGCAGCGGTTCTCCTGGTGGTCGTGGGTCAGCAGGACGTCCAGGCAGCGGTTGGTTCTCCTGGTGGTCGTGGGTCAGCAGGACGTCCAGGCAGCGGTTGGTTCTCCTGGTGGTCATGGGTCAGCAGCACGTCCAGGCAGCGGTCGGTTCTCCTGGTGGTCGTGGGTCAGCAGGACGTCCAGGCAGCGGTTCTCCTGGTGGTCGTGGGTCAGCAGCACGTCCAGGCAGCGGTTCTCCTGGTGGTCGTGGGTCAGCAGCACGTCCAGGCAGCGGTTGGTTCTCCTGGTGGTCGTGGGTCAACAGGACGTCCAGGCAGCGGTTGGTTCTCCTGGTGGTCGTGGGTCAGCAGGGCGTCCAGGCAGCGGTTGGTTCTCCTGGTGGTCATGGGTCAGCAGCACGTCCAGGCAGCGGTCGGTTCTCCTGGTGGTCGTGGGTCAGCAGGACGTCCAGGCAGCGGTTCTCCTGGTGGTCGTGGGTCAGCAGCACGTCCAGGCAGCGGTTCTCCTGGTGGTCGTGGGTCAGCAGCACGTCCAGGCAGCGGTTCTCCTGGTGGTCGTGGGTCAGCAGGGCGTCCAGGCAGCGGTTCTCCTGGTGGTCGTGGTTTAGCAGGGCGTCCAGGCAGCGGTTCTCCTGGTGGTCGTGGGTCAGCAGCACGTCCAGGCAGCGGTTCTCCTGGTGGTCGTGGGTCAGCAGCACGTCCAGGCAGCGGTTCTCCTGATGGTCGTGGGTCAGCAGGGCGTCCAGGCAGCGGTTCTCCTGGTGGTCGTGGGTCAGCAGCACGTCCAGGCAGCGGTTGGTTCTCCTGGTGGTCGTGGGTCAGCAGGACGTCCAGGCAGCGGTTCTCCTGGTGGTCGTGGGTCAGCAGGGCGTCCAGGCAGCGGTTGGTTCTCCTGGTGGTCGTGGGTCAGCAGCACGTCCAGGCAGCGGTTGGTTCTCCTGGTGGTCGTGGGTCAGCAGGACGTCCAGGCAGCGGTTGGTTCTCCTGGTGGTCGTGGGTCAGCAGCACGTCCAGGCAGCGGTTGGTTCTCCTGGTGGTTGTGGGTCAGCAGGACACCCAGGCAGTGGTTGGTTCTCCTGGTGGTCGTGGGTCAGCAGCACGTCCAGGCAGCGGTTGGTTCTCCTGGTGGTCGTGGGTCAGCAGGACGTCCAGGCAGCGGTTGGTTCTCCTGGTGGTCGTGGGTCAGCAGCACGTCCAGGCAGCGGTTCTCCTGGTGGTCGTGGGTCAGCAGCACGTCCAGGCAGCGGTCAGTTCTCCTGGTGGTCGTGGGTCAGCAGGACGTCCAGGCAGCGGTTGGTTCTCCTGGTGGTCGTGGGTCAGCAGCACGTCCAGGCAGCGGTTGGTTCTCCTGGTGGTCGTGGGTCAGCAGGACGTCCAGGCAGCGGTTGGTTCTCCTGGTGGTCGTGGGTCAGCAGCACGTCCAGATAGCGGTTCTCCTCGTGGTCGTGGGTCAGCAGGGCATCCAGGCAGCGGTCAGTTCTCCTGGTAACCGTGGGTCAGCAGGGCGTCCAGGCAGCGGTTGGTTCTCCTGGTGGTCGTGGGTCAGCAGGGCGTCCAGGGAGCGGTTGGTTCTCCTTGTGGTCGTGGGTCAGCAGCACGTCCAGGCAGCGGTTGGTTCTCCTGGTGGTCGTGGGTCAGCAGGACGTCCAGGCAGCGATTGGTTCTCCTGGTGGTTGTGGGTCAGCAGCACGTCCAGGCAGCGGTTGGTTCTCCTGGTGGTCGTGGGTCAGCAGGACGTCCAGGCAGCGGTTGGTTCTCCTGGTGGTCGTGGGTCAGCAGCACGTCCAGGCAGCGGTTCTCCTGGTGGTCGTGGGTCAGCAGGGCGTCCAGGCAGCGGTTCTCCTGGTGGTCGTGGGTCAGCAGGGCGTCCAGGCAGCGGTTGGTTCTCCTGGTGGTCGTGGGTCAGCAGGGCGTCCAGGCAGCGGTTGGTTCTCCTGGTGGTCGTGGGTCAGCAGGACGTCCAGGCAGCGGTTTTCCTGGTGGTCGTGGGTCAGCAGGGCGTCCAGGCAGCGGTCGGTTCTCCTGGTGGTCGTGGGTCAGCAGGGCGTCCAGGCAGCGGTTCTCGTGGTGGTCGTGGGTCAGCAGGGCGTCCAGGCAGCGGTTCTCCTGGTGGTCGTGGGTCAGCAGGGCGTCCAGGCAGCGGTTGGTTCTCCTGGTGGTCGTGGGTCAGCAGCACGTCCAGGCAGCGGTTCTCCTGGTGGTCGTGGGTCAGCAGGGCGTCCAGGCAGCGGTTCTCCTGGTGGTCGTGGGTCAGCAGGGCGTCCAGGCAGCGGTTCTCCTGGTGGTCGTGGGTCAGCAGCACGTCCAGGCAGCGGTTGGTTCTCCTGGTGGTCGTGGGTCAGCAGCACGTCCAGGCAGCGGTTGGTTCTCCTGGTGGTCGTGGGTCAGCAGGACGTCCAGGAAGCGGTTGGTTCTCCTGGTGGTCGTGGGTCAGCAGCACGTCCAGGCAGCGGTTGGTTCTCCTGGTGGTCGTGGGTCAGCAGCACGTCCAGGCAGCGGTTGGTTCTCCTGGTGGTCGTGGGTCAGCAGCACGTCCAGGCAGCGGTTCTCCTGGTGGTCGTGGGTCAGCAGGACGTCCAGGCAGCGGTTGGTTCTCCTGGTGGTCGTGGGTCAGCAGGGCGTCCAGGCAGCGGTTCTCCTGGTGGTCATGGGTCAGCAGCACGTCCAGGCAGCGGTTGGTTCTCCTGGTGGTCGTGGGTCAGCAGGGCGTCCAGGCAGCGGTTGGTTCTCCTGGTGGTCGTGGGTCAGCAGGACGTCCAGGCAGCGGTTGGTTCTCCTGGTGGTCGTGGGTCAGCAGCACGTCCAGGCAGCAGTTGGTTCTCCTGGTGGTCGTGGGTCAGCAGGGCGTCCAGGCAGCGGTTCTCCTGGTGGTCGTGGGTCAGCAGCACGTCCAGGCAGCGGGACGTGCTGGTGGTCGTGGGTCAGCAGCACGTCCAGGCAGCGGTTCTCCTGGTGGTCGTGGGTCAGCAGGGCGTCCAGGCAGCGGTTGGTTCTCCTGGTGGTCGTGGGTCAGCAGGGCGTCCAGGCAGCGGTTGGTTCTCCTGGTGGTCGTGGGTCAGCAGGGCGTTCAGGCAGCGGTTGGTTCTCCTGGTGGTCGTGGGTCAGCAGGGCGTCCAGGCAGCGGTTGGTTCTCCTGGTGGTCGTGGGTCAGCAGGGCGTCTAGGCAGCGGTCGGTTCTCCTGGTGGTCATGGGTCAGCAGCACGTCCAGGCAGCGGTTGGTTCTCCTGGTGGTCGTGGGTCAGCAGGACGTCCAGGCAGCGGTTGGTTCTCCTGGTGGTCGTGGGTCAGCAGGACGTCCAGGCAGCGGTTGGTTCTCCTGGTGGTCGTGGGTCAGCAGCACGTCCAGGCAGCGGTTCTCCTGGTGGTCGTGGGTCAGCAGGACGTCCAGGCAGCGGTTGGTTCTCCTGGTGGTCGTGGGTCAGCAGGACGTCCAGGCAGCGGTTGGTTCTCCTGGTGGTCATGGGTCAGCAGCACGTCCAGGCAGCGGTCGGTTCTCCTGGTGGTCGTGGGTCAGCAGGACGTCCAGGCAGCGGTTCTCCTGGTGGTCGTGGGTCAGCAGCACGTCCAGGCAGCGGTTCTCCTGGTGGTCGTGGGTCAGCAGGGCGTCCAGGCAGCGGTTGGTTCTCCTGGTGGTCGTGGGTCAACAGGACGTCCAGGCAGCGGTTGGTTCTCCTGGTGGTCGTGGGTCAGCAGGGCGTCCAGGCAGCGGTCGGTTCTCCTAGTGGTCGTCGGTCAGAACGGCGTCCAGGCAGCGGTCGGTTCTCCTGGTGGTCGTGGGTCAGCAGCACGTCCAGGCAGCGGTTCTCCTGGTGGTCGTGGGTCAGCAGGGCGTCCAGGCAGCGGTTGGTTCTCCTGGTGGTCGTGGGTCAACAGGACGTCCAGGCAGCGGTTCTCCTGGTGGTCGTGGGTCAGCAGGATGTCCAGGCAGCGGTTGGTTCTCCTGGTGGTCGTGGGTCAGCAGCACGTCCAGGCAGCGGTTGGTTCTCCTGGTGGTCGTGGGTCAGCAGCAGTCCAGGCAGCGGTTGGTTCTCCTGGTGGTCGTGGGTCAGCAGCACGTCCAGGCAGCGGTTGGTTCTCCTGGTGGTCGTGGGTCAGCAGCACGTCCAGGCAGCGGTTGGTTCTCCTGGTGGTCGTGGGTCAGCAGCACGTCCAGGCAGCGGTTCTCCTGGTGGTCGTGGGTCAGCAGGACGTCCAGGCAGCGGTTGGTTCTCCTGGTGGTCGTGGGTCAGCAGGGCGTCCAGGCAGCGGTTGGTTCTCCTGGTGGTCGTGGGTCAGCAGGACGTCCAGGCAGCGGTTGGTTCTCCTGGTGGTCGTGGGTCAGCAGCACGTCCAGGCAGCGGTTGGTTCTCCTGGTGGTCGTGGGTCAGCAGGGCGTCCAGGCAGCGGTTCTCCTGGTGGTCGCTGGTCAGCAGGACGTCCAGGCAGCGGTTCTCCTGGTGGTCGTGGGTCAGCAGCACGTCCAGGCAGCGGTTCTCCTGGTGGTCGTGGGTCAGCAGGACGTCCAGGCAGCGGTTGGTTCTCCTGGTGGTCGTGGGTCAGCAGGACGTCCAGGCAGCGGTTGGTTCTCCTGGTGGTCGTGGGTCAGCAGGACGTCCAGGCAGCGGTTGGTTCTCCTGGTGGTCGTGGGTCAGCAGCACGTCCAGGCAGCGGTTCTCCTGGTGGTCGTGGGTCAGCAGGACGTCCAGGCAGCGGTTGGTTCTCCTGGTGGTCGTGGGTCAGCAGGACGTCCAGGCAGCGGTTGGTTCTCCTGGTGGTCATGGGTCAGCAGCACGTCCAGGCAGCGGTCGGTTCTCCTGGTGGTCGTGGGTCAGCAGGACGTCCAGGCAGCGGTTCTCCTGGTGGTCGTGGGTCAGCAGCACGTCCAGGCAGCGGTTCTCCTGGTGGTCGTTGGTTCTCCTGGTGGTCGTGGGTCAGCAGGACGTCCAGGCAGCGGTTGGTTCTCCTGGTGGTCGTGGGTCAGCAGGACGTCCAGGCAGCGGTTGGTTCTCCTGGTGGTCGTGGGTCAGCAGCACGTCCAGGCAGCGGTTCTCCTGGTGGTCGTGGGTCAGCAGGACGTCCAGGCAGCGGTTGGTTCTCCTGGTGGTCGTGGGTCAGCAGGACGTCCAGGCAGCGGTTGGTTCTCCTGGTGGTCATGGGTCAGCAGCACGTCCAGGCAGCGGTCGGTTCTCCTGGTGGTCGTGGGTCAGCAGGACGTCCAGGCAGCGGTTCTCCTGGTGGTCGTGGGTCAGCAGCACGTCCAGGCAGCGGTTCTCCTGGTGGTCGTGGGTCAGCAGCACGTCCAGGCAGCGGTTGGTTCTCCTGGTGGTCGTGGGTCAACAGGACGTCCAGGCAGCGGTTGGTTCTCCTGGTGGTCGTGGGTCAGCAGGGCGTCCAGGCAGCGGTTGGTTCTCCTGGTGGTCATGGGTCAGCAGCACGTCCAGGCAGCGGTCGGTTCTCCTGGTGGTCGTGGGTCAGCAGGACGTCCAGGCAGCGGTTCTCCTGGTGGTCGTGGGTCAGCAGCACGTCCAGGCAGCGGTTCTCCTGGTGGTCGTGGGTCAGCAGCACGTCCAGGCAGCGGTTCTCCTGGTGGTCGTGGGTCAGCAGGGCGTCCAGGCAGCGGTTCTCCTGGTGGTCGTGGTTTAGCAGGGCGTCCAGGCAGCGGTTCTCCTGGTGGTCGTGGGTCAGCAGCACGTCCAGGCAGCGGTTCTCCTGGTGGTCGTGGGTCAGCAGCACGTCCAGGCAGCGGTTCTCCTGATGGTCGTGGGTCAGCAGGGCGTCCAGGCAGCGGTTCTCCTGGTGGTCGTGGGTCAGCAGCACGTCCAGGCAGCGGTTGGTTCTCCTGGTGGTCGTGGGTCAGCAGGACGTCCAGGCAGCGGTTCTCCTGGTGGTCGTGGGTCAGCAGGGCGTCCAGGCAGCGGTTGGTTCTCCTGGTGGTCGTGGGTCAGCAGCACGTCCAGGCAGCGGTTGGTTCTCCTGGTGGTCGTGGGTCAGCAGGACGTCCAGGCAGCGGTTGGTTCTCCTGGTGGTCGTGGGTCAGCAGCACGTCCAGGCAGCGGTTGGTTCTCCTGGTGGTTGTGGGTCAGCAGGACACCCAGGCAGTGGTTGGTTCTCCTGGTGGTCGTGGGTCAGCAGCACGTCCAGGCAGCGGTTGGTTCTCCTGGTGGTCGTGGGTCAGCAGGACGTCCAGGCAGCGGTTGGTTCTCCTGGTGGTCGTGGGTCAGCAGCACGTCCAGGCAGCGGTTCTCCTGGTGGTCGTGGGTCAGCAGCACGTCCAGGCAGCGGTCAGTTCTCCTGGTGGTCGTGGGTCAGCAGGACGTCCAGGCAGCGGTTGGTTCTCCTGGTGGTCGTGGGTCAGCAGCACGTCCAGGCAGCGGTTGGTTCTCCTGGTGGTCGTGGGTCAGCAGGACGTCCAGGCAGCGGTTGGTTCTCCTGGTGGTCGTGGGTCAGCAGCACGTCCAGATAGCGGTTCTCCTCGTGGTCGTGGGTCAGCAGGGCATCCAGGCAGCGGTCAGTTCTCCTGGTAACCGTGGGTCAGCAGGGCGTCCAGGCAGCGGTTGGTTCTCCTGGTGGTCGTGGGTCAGCAGGGCGTCCAGGGAGCGGTTGGTTCTCCTTGTGGTCGTGGGTCAGCAGCACGTCCAGGCAGCGGTTGGTTCTCCTGGTGGTCGTGGGTCAGCAGGACGTCCAGGCAGCGATTGGTTCTCCTGGTGGTTGTGGGTCAGCAGCACGTCCAGGCAGCGGTTGGTTCTCCTGGTGGTCGTGGGTCAGCAGGACGTCCAGGCAGCGGTTGGTTCTCCTGGTGGTCGTGGGTCAGCAGCACGTCCAGGCAGCGGTTCTCCTGGTGGTCGTGGGTCAGCAGGGCGTCCAGGCAGCGGTTCTCCTGGTGGTCGTGGGTCAGCAGGGCGTCCAGGCAGCGGTTGGTTCTCCTGGTGGTCGTGGGTCAGCAGGGCGTCCAGGCAGCGGTTGGTTCTCCTGGTGGTCGTGGGTCAGCAGGACGTCCAGGCAGCGGTTTTCCTGGTGGTCGTGGGTCAGCAGGGCGTCCAGGCAGCGGTCGGTTCTCCTGGTGGTCGTGGGTCAGCAGGGCGTCCAGGCAGCGGTTCTCCTGGTGGTCGTGGGTCAGCAGGGCGTCCAGGCAGCGGTTCTCCTGGTGGTCGTGGGTCAGCAGGGCGTCCAGGCAGCGGTTGGTTCTCCTGGTGGTCGTGGGTCAGCAGCACGTCCAGGCAGCGGTTCTCCTGGTGGTCGTGGGTCAGCAGGGCGTCCAGGCAGCGGTTCTCCTGGTGGTCGTGGGTCAGCAGGGCGTCCAGGCAGCGGTTCTCCTGGTGGTCGTGGGTCAGCAGCACGTCCAGGCAGCGGTTGGTTCTCCTGGTGGTCGTGGGTCAGCAGCACGTCCAGGCAGCGGTTGGTTCTCCTGGTGGTCGTGGGTCAGCAGGACGTCCAGGAAGCGGTTGGTTCTCCTGGTGGTCGTGGGTCAGCAGCACGTCCAGGCAGCGGTTGGTTCTCCTGGTGGTCGTGGGTCAGCAGCACGTCCAGGCAGCGGTTGGTTCTCCTGGTGGTCGTGGGTCAGCAGCACGTCCAGGCAGCGGTTCTCCTGGTGGTCGTGGGTCAGCAGGACGTCCAGGCAGCGGTTGGTTCTCCTGGTGGTCGTGGGTCAGCAGGGCGTCCAGGCAGCGGTTCTCCTGGTGGTCATGGGTCAGCAGCACGTCCAGGCAGCGGTTGGTTCTCCTGGTGGTCGTGGGTCAGCAGGGCGTCCAGGCAGCGGTTGGTTCTCCTGGTGGTCGTGGGTCAGCAGGACGTCCAGGCAGCGGTTGGTTCTCCTGGTGGTCGTGGGTCAGCAGCACGTCCAGGCAGCAGTTGGTTCTCCTGGTGGTCGTGGGTCAGCAGGGCGTCCAGGCAGCGGTTCTCCTGGTGGTCGCTGGTCAGCAGGACGTCCAGGCAGCGGTTCTCCTGGTGGTCGTGGGTCAGCAGCACGTCCAGGCAGCGGGACGTGCTGGTGGTCGTGGGTCAGCAGCACGTCCAGGCAGCGGTTCTCCTGGTGGTCGTGGGTCAGCAGGGCGTCCAGGCAGCGGTTGGTTCTCCTGGTGGTCGTGGGTCAGCAGGGCGTCCAGGCAGCGGTTGGTTCTCCTGGTGGTCGTGGGTCAGCAGGGCGTTCAGGCAGCGGTTGGTTCTCCTGGTGGTCGTGGGTCAGCAGGGCGTCCAGGCAGCGGTTGGTTCTCCTGGTGGTCGTGGGTCAGCAGGGCGTCTAGGCAGCGGTCGGTTCTCCTGGTGGTCATGGGTCAGCAGCACGTCCAGGCAGCGGTTGGTTCTCCTGGTGGTCGTGGGTCAGCAGGACGTCCAGGCAGCGGTTGGTTCTCCTGGTGGTCGTGGGTCAGCAGGACGTCCAGGCAGCGGTTGGTTCTCCTGGTGGTCGTGGGTCAGCAGCACGTCCAGGCAGCGGTTCTCCTGGTGGTCGTGGGTCAGCAGCACGTCCAGGCAGCGGTTCTCCTGGTGGTCGTGGGTCAGCAGGGCGTCCAGGCAGCGGTTGGTTCTCCTGGTGGTCGTGGGTCAACAGGACGTCCAGGCAGCGGTTGGTTCTCCTGGTGGTCGTGGGTCAGCAGGGCGTCCAGGCAGCGGTCGGTTCTCCTAGTGGTCGTCGGTCAGAACGGCGTCCAGGCAGCGGTCGGTTCTCCTGGTGGTCGTGGGTCAGCAGCACGTCCAGGCAGCGGTTCTCCTGGTGGTCGTGGGTCAGCAGGGCGTCCAGGCAGCGGTTGGTTCTCCTGGTGGTCGTGGGTCAACAGGACGTCCAGGCAGCGGTTCTCCTGGTGGTCGTGGGTCAGCAGGATGTCCAGGCAGCGGTTGGTTCTCCTGGTGGTCGTGGGTCAGCAGCACGTCCAGGCAGCGGTTGGTTCTCCTGGTGGTCGTGGGTCAGCAGCAGTCCAGGCAGCGGTTGGTTCTCCTGGTGGTCGTGGGTCAGCAGCACGTCCAGGCAGCGGTTGGTTCTCCTGGTGGTCGTGGGTCAGCAGCACGTCCAGGCAGCGGTTGGTTCTCCTGGTGGTCGTGGGTCAGCAGCACGTCCAGGCAGCGGTTCTCCTGGTGGTCGTGGGTCAGCAGGACGTCCAGGCAGCGGTTGGTTCTCCTGGTGGTCGTGGGTCAGCAGGGCGTCCAGGCAGCGGTTGGTTCTCCTGGTGGTCGTGGGTCAGCAGGACGTCCAGGCAGCGGTTGGTTCTCCTGGTGGTCGTGGGTCAGCAGCACGTCCAGGCAGCGGTTGGTTCTCCTGGTGGTCGTGGGTCAGCAGGGCGTCCAGGCAGCGGTTCTCCTGGTGGTCGCTGGTCAGCAGGACGTCCAGGCAGCGGTTCTCCTGGTGGTCGTGGGTCAGCAGCACGTCCAGGCAGCGGTTCTCCTGGTGGTCGTGGGTCAGCAGGACGTCCAGGCAGCGGTTGGTTCTCCTGGTGGTCGTGGGTCAGCAGGGCGTCCAGGCAGCGGTTGGTTCTCCTGGTGGTCGTGGGTCAGCAGGACGTCCAGGCAGCGGTTGGTTCTCCTGGTGGTCGTGGGTCAGCAGCACGTCCAGGCAGCGGTTGGTTCTCCTGGTGGTCGTGGGTCAGCAGGGCGTCCAGGCAGCGGTTCTCCTGGTGGTCGCTGGTCAGCAGGACGTCCAGGCAGCGGTTCTCCTGGTGGTCGTGGGTCAGCAGGGCATCCAGGCAGCGGTTCTCCTGGTGGTCGTGGGTCAGCAGCACGTCCAGGCAGCGGTTCTCCTGGTGGTCGTGGGTCAGCAGGGCGTCCAGGCAGCGGTTGGTTCTCCTGGTGGTCGTGGGTCAGCAGGGCGTCCAGGCAGCGGTTGGTTCTCCTGGTGGTCGTGGGTCAGCAGGACGTCCAGGCAGCGGTTGGTTCTCCTGGTGGTCGTGGGTCAGCAGGACGTCCAGGCAGCGGTTGGTTCTCCTGGTGGTCGTGGGTCAGCAGCACGTCCAGGCAGCGGTTCTCCTGGTGGTCGTGGGTCAGCAGGACGTCCAGGCAGCGGTTGGTTCTCCTGGTGGTCGTGGGTCAGCAGGACGTCCAGGCAGCGGTTGGTTCTCCTGGTGGTCATGGGTCAGCAGCACGTCCAGGCAGCGGTCGGTTCTCCTGGTGGTCGTGGGTCAGCAGGACGTCCAGGCAGCGGTTCTCCTGGTGGTCGTGGGTCAGCAGCACGTCCAGGCAGCGGTTCTCCTGGTGGTCGTGGGTCAGCAGGGCGTCCAGGCAGCGGTTGGTTCTCCTGGTGGTCGTGGGTCAACAGGACGTCCAGGCAGCGGTTCTCCTGGTGGTCGTGGGTCAGCAGGATGTCCAGGCAGCGGTTGGTTCTCCTGGTGGTCGTGGGTCAGCAGCACGTCCAGGCAGCGGTTGGTTCTCCTGGTGGTTCTCCTGGTGGTCGTGGGTCAGCAGGACGTCCAGGCAGCGGTTGGTTCTCCTGGTGGTCGTGGGTCAGCAGCACGTCCAGGCAGCGGTCGGTTCTCCTGGTGGTCGTGGGTCAGCAGGACGTCCAGGCAGCGGTTCTCCTGGTGGTCGTGGGTCAGCAGCACGTCCAGGCAGCGGTTCTCCTGGTGGTCGTGGGTCAGCAGGGCGTCCAGGCAGCGGTTGGTTCTCCTGGTGGTCGTGGGTCAACAGGACGTCCAGGCAGCGGTTCTCCTGGTGGTCGTGGGTCAGCAGGATGTCCAGGCAGCGGTTGGTTCTCCTGGTGGTCGTGGGTCAGCAGCACGTCCAGGCAGCGGTTGGTTCTCCTGGTGGTCGTGGGTCAGCAGCACGTCCAGGCAGCGGTTGGTTCTCCTGGTGGTCGTGGGTCAGCAGGGCGTCCAGGCAGCGGTTGGTTCTCCTGGTGGTCGTGGGTCAGCAGCACGTCCAGGCAGCGGTTGGTTCTCCTCGTGGTCGTGGGTCAGCAGCACGTCCAGGCAGCGGTTGGTTCTCCTGGTGGTCGTGGGTCAGCAGCACGTCCAGGCAGCGGTTCTCCTGGTGGTCGTGGGTCAGCAGCACGTCCAGGCAGCGGTTGGTTCTCCTGGTGGTCGTGGGTCAGCAGCACGTCCAGGCAGCGGTTGGTTCTCCTGGTGGTCGTGGGTCAGCAGGGCGTCCAGGCAGCGGTTGGTTCTCCTGGTGGTCGTGGGTCAGTAGGACGTCCAGGCAGCGGTTGGTTCTCCTGGTGGTCGTGGGTCAGCAGCACGTCCAGGCAGCGGTTGGTTCTCCTGGTGGTCGTGGGTCAGCAGGGCGTCCAGGCAGCGGTTCTCCTGGTGGTCGCTGGTCAGCAGGACGTCCAGGCAGCGGTTCTCCTGGTGGTCGTGGGTCAGCAGGGCATCCAGGCAGCGGTTCTCCTGGTGGTCGTGGGTCAGCAGCACGTCCAGGCAGCGGTTCTCCTGGTGGTCGTGGGTCAGCAGGGCGTCCAGGCAGCGGTTGGTTCTCCTGGTGGTCGTGGGTCAGCAGGGCGTCCAGGCAGCGGTTGGTTCTCCTGGTGGTCGTGGGTCAGCAGGGCGTTCAGGCAGCGGTTGGTTCTCCTGGTGGTCGTGGGTCAGCAGGGCGTCCAGGCAGCGGTTGGTTCTCCTGGTGGTCGTGGGTCAGCAGGGCGTCTAGGCAGCGGTCGGTTCTCCTGGTGGTCATGGGTCAGCAGCACGTCCAGGCAGCGGTTGGTTTTCCTGGTGGTCGTGGGTCAGCAGGACGTCCAGGCAGCGGTTGGTTCTCCTGGTGGTCGTGGGTCAGCAGGACGTCCAGGCAGCGGTTGGTTCTCCTGGTGGTCGTGGGTCAGCAGCACGTCCAGGCAGCGGTTGGTTCTCCTGGTGGTCGTGGGTCAGCAGGGCGTCCAGGCAGCGGTTCTCCTCGTGGTCGTGGGTCAGCAGGACATCCAGGCAGCGGTTGGTTCTCCTGGTGGTCGTGGGTCAGCAGGACGTCCAGGCAGCGGTTCTCCTGGTGGTCGTGGGTCAGCAGGTCGTCCAGGCAGCGGTTGGTTCTCCTGGTGGTCGTGGGTCAGCAGCACGTCCAGGCAGCGGTTCTCCTGGTGGTCGTGGGTCAGCAGGATGTCCAGGCAGCGGTTGGTTCTCCTGGTGGTCGTGGGTCAGCAGCACGTCCAGGCAGCGGTTGGTTCTCCTGGTGGTCGTGGGTCAGCAGCACGTCCAGGCAGCGGTTGGTTCTCCTGGTGGTCGTGGGTCAGCAGGGCGTCCAGGCAGCGGTTGGTTCTCCTGGTGGTCGTGGGTCAGCAGCACGTCCAGGCAGCGGTTGGTTCTCCTCGTGGTCGTGGGTCAGCAGCACGTCCAGGCAGCGGTTGGTTCTCCTGGTGGTCGTGGGTCAGCAGCACGTCCAGGCAGCGGTTCTCCTGGTGGTCGTGGGTCAGCAGCACGTCCAGGCAGCGGTTGGTTCTCCTGGTGGTCGTGGGTCAGCAGCACGTCCAGGCAGCGGTTGGTTCTCCTGGTGGTCGTGGGTCAGCAGGGCGTCCAGGCAGCGGTTGGTTCTCCTGGTGGTCGTGGGTCAGTAGGACGTCCAGGCAGCGGTTGGTTCTCCTGGTGGTCGTGGGTCAGCAGCACGTCCAGGCAGCGGTTGGTTCTCCTGGTGGTCGTGGGTCAGCAGCACGTCCAGGCAGCGGTTGGTTCTCCTGGTGGTCGTGGGTCAGCAGGGCGTCCAGGCAGCGGTTGGTTCTCCTGGTGGTCGTGGGTCAGCAGCATGTCCAGACAGCGGTTCTCCTGGTGGTCGTGGGTCAGCAGGTCGTCCAGGCAGCGGTTGGTTCTCCTGGTGGTCGTGGGTCAGCAGCACGTCCAGGCAGCGGTTGGTTCTCCTGGTGGTCGTGGGTCAGCAGGACGTCCAGGCAGCGGTTGGTTCTCCTGGTGGTCGTGGGTCAGCAGCACGTCCAGGCAGCGGTTGGTTCTCCTGGTGGTTGTGGGTCAGCAGGACGCCCAGGCAGCGGTTGGTTCTCCTGGTGGTCGTGGGTCAGCAGCACGTCCAGGCAGCGGTTGGTTCTCCTGGTGGTCGTGGGTCAGCAGGACGTCCAGGCAGCGGTTGGTTCTCCTGGTGGTCGTGGGTCAGCAGCACGTCCAGGCAGCGGTTCTCCTGGTGGTCGTGGGTCAGCAGCACGTCCAGGCAGCGGTCAGTTCTCCTGGTGGTCGTGGGTCAGCAGGACGTCCAGGCAGCGGTTGGTTCTCCTGGTGGTCGTGGGTCAGCAGCACGTCCAGGCAGCGGTTGGTTCTCCTGGTGGTCGTGGGTCAGCAGGACGTCCAGGCAGCGGTTGGTTCTCCTGGTGGTCGTGGGTCAGCAGCACGTCCAGGCAGCGGTTCTCCTCATGGTCGTGGGTCAGCAGGGCGTCCAGGCAGCGGTCAGTTCTCCTGGTGGTCGTGGGTCAGCAGGGCGTCCAGGCAGCGGTTGGTTCTCCTGGTGGTCGTGGGTCAGCAGGGCGTCCAGGCAGCGGTTGGTTCTCCTTGTGGTCGTGGGTCAGCAGCACGTCCAGGCAGCGGTTGGTTCTCCTGGTGGTCGTGGGTCAGCAGCACGTCCAGGCAGCGGTTGGTTCTCCTGGTGGTCGTGGGTCAGCAGGGCGTGCAGGCAGCGGTTGGTTCTCCTGGTGGTCGTGGGTCAGCAGGGCGTCCAGGCAGCGGTTGGTTCTCCTGGTGGTCGTGGGTCAGCAGGGCGTCCAGGCAGCGGTTGGTTCTCCTGGTGGTCGTGGGTCAGCAGGGCGTCCAGGCAGCGGTCGGTTCTCCTAGTGGTCGTCGGTCAGAACGGCGTCCAGGCAGCGGTCGGTTCTCCTGGTGGTCGTGGGTCAGCAGCACGTCCAGGCAGCGGTTCTCCTGGTGGTCGTGGGTCAGCAGGGCGTCCAGGCAGCGGTTGGTTCTCCTGGTGGTCGTGGGTCAACAGGACGTCCAGGCAGCGGTTCTCCTGGTGGTCGTGGGTCAGCAGGATGTCCAGGCAGCGGTTGGTTCTCCTGGTGGTCGTGGGTCAGCAGGACGTCCAGGCAGCGGTTCTCCTGGTGGTCGTGGGTCAGCAGCACGTCCAGGCAGCGGTTCTCCTGGTGGTCGTGGGTCAGCAGGGCGTCCAGGCAGCGGTTGGTTCTCCTGGTGGTCGTGGGTCAACAGGACGTCCAGGCAGCGGTTCTCCTGGTGGTCGTGGGTCAGCAGGATGTCCAGGCAGCGGTTGGTTCTCCTGGTGGTCGTGGGTCAGCAGCACGTCCAGGCAGCGGTTGGTTCTCCTGGTGGTTCTCCTGGTGGTCGTGGGTCAGCAGGACGTCCAGGCAGCGGTTGGTTCTCCTGGTGGTCGTGGGTCAGCAGCACGTCCAGGCAGCGGTCGGTTCTCCTGGTGGTCGTGGGTCAGCAGGACGTCCAGGCAGCGGTTCTCCTGGTGGTCGTGGGTCAGCAGCACGTCCAGGCAGCGGTTCTCCTGGTGGTCGTGGGTCAGCAGGGCGTCCAGGCAGCGGTTGGTTCTCCTGGTGGTCGTGGGTCAACAGGACGTCCAGGCAGCGGTTCTCCTGGTGGTCGTGGGTCAGCAGGATGTCCAGGCAGCGGTTGGTTCTCCTGGTGGTCGTGGGTCAGCAGCACGTCCAGGCAGCGGTTGGTTCTCCTGGTGGTCGTGGGTCAGCAGCACGTCCAGGCAGCGGTTGGTTCTCCTGGTGGTCGTGGGTCAGCAGGGCGTCCAGGCAGCGGTTGGTTCTCCTGGTGGTCGTGGGTCAGCAGCACGTCCAGGCAGCGGTTGGTTCTCCTCGTGGTCGTGGGTCAGCAGCACGTCCAGGCAGCGGTTGGTTCTCCTGGTGGTCGTGGGTCAGCAGCACGTCCAGGCAGCGGTTCTCCTGGTGGTCGTGGGTCAGCAGCACGTCCAGGCAGCGGTTGGTTCTCCTGGTGGTCGTGGGTCAGCAGCACGTCCAGGCAGCGGTTGGTTCTCCTGGTGGTCGTGGGTCAGCAGGGCGTCCAGGCAGCGGTTGGTTCTCCTGGTGGTCGTGGGTCAGTAGGACGTCCAGGCAGCGGTTGGTTCTCCTGGTGGTCGTGGGTCAGCAGCACGTCCAGGCAGCGGTTGGTTCTCCTGGTGGTCGTGGGTCAGCAGGGCGTCCAGGCAGCGGTTCTCCTGGTGGTCGCTGGTCAGCAGGACGTCCAGGCAGCGGTTCTCCTGGTGGTCGTGGGTCAGCAGGGCATCCAGGCAGCGGTTCTCCTGGTGGTCGTGGGTCAGCAGCACGTCCAGGCAGCGGTTCTCCTGGTGGTCGTGGGTCAGCAGGGCGTCCAGGCAGCGGTTGGTTCTCCTGGTGGTCGTGGGTCAGCAGGGCGTCCAGGCAGCGGTTGGTTCTCCTGGTGGTCGTGGGTCAGCAGGGCGTTCAGGCAGCGGTTGGTTCTCCTGGTGGTCGTGGGTCAGCAGGGCGTCCAGGCAGCGGTTGGTTCTCCTGGTGGTCGTGGGTCAGCAGGGCGTCTAGGCAGCGGTCGGTTCTCCTGGTGGTCATGGGTCAGCAGCACGTCCAGGCAGCGGTTGGTTTTCCTGGTGGTCGTGGGTCAGCAGGACGTCCAGGCAGCGGTTGGTTCTCCTGGTGGTCGTGGGTCAGCAGGACGTCCAGGCAGCGGTTGGTTCTCCTGGTGGTCGTGGGTCAGCAGCACGTCCAGGCAGCGGTTGGTTCTCCTGGTGGTCGTGGGTCAGCAGGGCGTCCAGGCAGCGGTTCTCCTCGTGGTCGTGGGTCAGCAGGACATCCAGGCAGCGGTTGGTTCTCCTGGTGGTCGTGGGTCAGCAGGACGTCCAGGCAGCGGTTCTCCTGGTGGTCGTGGGTCAGCAGGTCGTCCAGGCAGCGGTTGGTTCTCCTGGTGGTCGTGGGTCAGCAGCACGTCCAGGCAGCGGTTCTCCTGGTGGTCGTGGGTCAGCAGGATGTCCAGGCAGCGGTTGGTTCTCCTGGTGGTCGTGGGTCAGCAGCACGTCCAGGCAGCGGTTGGTTCTCCTGGTGGTCGTGGGTCAGCAGGACGTCCAGGCAGCGGTTGGTTCTCCTGGTGGTCGTGGGTCAGCAGCACGTCCAGATAGCGGTTCTCCTCGTGGTCGTGGGTCAGCAGGGCATCCAGGCAGCGGTCAGTTCTCCTGGTAACCGTGGGTCAGCAGGGCGTCCAGGCAGCGGTTGGTTCTCCTGGTGGTCGTGGGTCAGCAGGGCGTCCAGGGAGCGGTTGGTTCTCCTTGTGGTCGTGGGTCAGCAGCACGTCCAGGCAGCGGTTGGTTCTCCTGGTGGTCGTGGGTCAGCAGGACGTCCAGGCAGCGATTGGTTCTCCTGGTGGTTGTGGGTCAGCAGCACGTCCAGGCAGCGGTTGGTTCTCCTGGTGGTCGTGGGTCAGCAGGACGTCCAGGCAGCGGTTGGTTCTCCTGGTGGTCGTGGGTCAGCAGCACGTCCAGGCAGCGGTTCTCCTGGTGGTCGTGGGTCAGCAGGGCGTCCAGGCAGCGGTTCTCCTGGTGGTCGTGGGTCAGCAGGGCGTCCAGGCAGCGGTTGGTTCTCCTGGTGGTCGTGGGTCAGCAGGGCGTCCAGGCAGCGGTTGGTTCTCCTGGTGGTCGTGGGTCAGCAGGACGTCCAGGCAGCGGTTTTCCTGGTGGTCGTGGGTCAGCAGGGCGTCCAGGCAGCGGTCGGTTCTCCTGGTGGTCGTGGGTCAGCAGGGCGTCCAGGCAGCGGTTCTCCTGGTGGTCGTGGGTCAGCAGGGCGTCCAGGCAGCGGTTCTCCTGGTGGTCGTGGGTCAGCAGGGCGTCCAGGCAGCGGTTGGTTCTCCTGGTGGTCGTGGGTCAGCAGCACGTCCAGGCAGCGGTTCTCCTGGTGGTCGTGGGTCAGCAGGGCGTCCAGGCAGCGGTTCTCCTGGTGGTCGTGGGTCAGCAGGGCGTCCAGGCAGCGGTTCTCCTGGTGGTCGTGGGTCAGCAGCACGTCCAGGCAGCGGTTGGTTCTCCTGGTGGTCGTGGGTCAGCAGCACGTCCAGGCAGCGGTTGGTTCTCCTGGTGGTCGTGGGTCAGCAGGACGTCCAGGAAGCGGTTGGTTCTCCTGGTGGTCGTGGGTCAGCAGCACGTCCAGGCAGCGGTTGGTTCTCCTGGTGGTCGTGGGTCAGCAGCACGTCCAGGCAGCGGTTGGTTCTCCTGGTGGTCGTGGGTCAGCAGCACGTCCAGGCAGCGGTTCTCCTGGTGGTCGTGGGTCAGCAGGACGTCCAGGCAGCGGTTGGTTCTCCTGGTGGTCGTGGGTCAGCAGGGCGTCCAGGCAGCGGTTCTCCTGGTGGTCATGGGTCAGCAGCACGTCCAGGCAGCGGTTGGTTCTCCTGGTGGTCGTGGGTCAGCAGGGCGTCCAGGCAGCGGTTGGTTCTCCTGGTGGTCGTGGGTCAGCAGGACGTCCAGGCAGCGGTTGGTTCTCCTGGTGGTCGTGGGTCAGCAGCACGTCCAGGCAGCAGTTGGTTCTCCTGGTGGTCGTGGGTCAGCAGGGCGTCCAGGCAGCGGTTCTCCTGGTGGTCGCTGGTCAGCAGGACGTCCAGGCAGCGGTTCTCCTGGTGGTCGTGGGTCAGCAGCACGTCCAGGCAGCGGGACGTGCTGGTGGTCGTGGGTCAGCAGCACGTCCAGGCAGCGGTTCTCCTGGTGGTCGTGGGTCAGCAGGGCGTCCAGGCAGCGGTTGGTTCTCCTGGTGGTCGTGGGTCAGCAGGGCGTCCAGGCAGCGGTTGGTTCTCCTGGTGGTCGTGGGTCAGCAGGGCGTTCAGGCAGCGGTTGGTTCTCCTGGTGGTCGTGGGTCAGCAGGGCGTCCAGGCAGCGGTTGGTTCTCCTGGTGGTCGTGGGTCAGCAGGGCGTCTAGGCAGCGGTCGGTTCTCCTGGTGGTCATGGGTCAGCAGCACGTCCAGGCAGCGGTTGGTTCTCCTGGTGGTCGTGGGTCAGCAGGACGTCCAGGCAGCGGTTGGTTCTCCTGGTGGTCGTGGGTCAGCAGGACGTCCAGGCAGCGGTTGGTTCTCCTGGTGGTCGTGGGTCAGCAGCACGTCCAGGCAGCGGTTCTCCTGGTGGTCGTGGGTCAGCAGCACGTCCAGGCAGCGGTTCTCCTGGTGGTCGTGGGTCAGCAGGGCGTCCAGGCAGCGGTTGGTTCTCCTGGTGGTCGTGGGTCAACAGGACGTCCAGGCAGCGGTTGGTTCTCCTGGTGGTCGTGGGTCAGCAGGGCGTCCAGGCAGCGGTCGGTTCTCCTAGTGGTCGTCGGTCAGAACGGCGTCCAGGCAGCGGTCGGTTCTCCTGGTGGTCGTGGGTCAGCAGCACGTCCAGGCAGCGGTTCTCCTGGTGGTCGTGGGTCAGCAGGGCGTCCAGGCAGCGGTTGGTTCTCCTGGTGGTCGTGGGTCAACAGGACGTCCAGGCAGCGGTTCTCCTGGTGGTCGTGGGTCAGCAGGATGTCCAGGCAGCGGTTGGTTCTCCTGGTGGTCGTGGGTCAGCAGCACGTCCAGGCAGCGGTTGGTTCTCCTGGTGGTCGTGGGTCAGCAGCAGTCCAGGCAGCGGTTGGTTCTCCTGGTGGTCGTGGGTCAGCAGCACGTCCAGGCAGCGGTTGGTTCTCCTGGTGGTCGTGGGTCAGCAGCACGTCCAGGCAGCGGTTGGTTCTCCTGGTGGTCGTGGGTCAGCAGCACGTCCAGGCAGCGGTTCTCCTGGTGGTCGTGGGTCAGCAGGACGTCCAGGCAGCGGTTGGTTCTCCTGGTGGTCGTGGGTCAGCAGGGCGTCCAGGCAGCGGTTGGTTCTCCTGGTGGTCGTGGGTCAGCAGGACGTCCAGGCAGCGGTTGGTTCTCCTGGTGGTCGTGGGTCAGCAGCACGTCCAGGCAGCGGTTGGTTCTCCTGGTGGTCGTGGGTCAGCAGGGCGTCCAGGCAGCGGTTCTCCTGGTGGTCGCTGGTCAGCAGGACGTCCAGGCAGCGGTTCTCCTGGTGGTCGTGGGTCAGCAGCACGTCCAGGCAGCGGTTCTCCTGGTGGTCGTGGGTCAGCAGGACGTCCAGGCAGCGGTTGGTTCTCCTGGTGGTCGTGGGTCAGCAGGGCGTCCAGGCAGCGGTTGGTTCTCCTGGTGGTCGTGGGTCAGCAGGACGTCCAGGCAGCGGTTGGTTCTCCTGGTGGTCGTGGGTCAGCAGCACGTCCAGGCAGCGGTTGGTTCTCCTGGTGGTCGTGGGTCAGCAGGGCGTCCAGGCAGCGGTTCTCCTGGTGGTCGCTGGTCAGCAGGACGTCCAGGCAGCGGTTCTCCTGGTGGTCGTGGGTCAGCAGGGCATCCAGGCAGCGGTTCTCCTGGTGGTCGTGGGTCAGCAGCACGTCCAGGCAGCGGTTCTCCTGGTGGTCGTGGGTCAGCAGGGCGTCCAGGCAGCGGTTGGTTCTCCTGGTGGTCGTGGGTCAGCAGGGCGTCCAGGCAGCGGTTGGTTCTCCTGGTGGTCGTGGGTCAGCAGGACGTCCAGGCAGCGGTTGGTTCTCCTGGTGGTCGTGGGTCAGCAGGACGTCCAGGCAGCGGTTGGTTCTCCTGGTGGTCGTGGGTCAGCAGCACGTCCAGGCAGCGGTTCTCCTGGTGGTCGTGGGTCAGCAGGACGTCCAGGCAGCGGTTGGTTCTCCTGGTGGTCGTGGGTCAGCAGGACGTCCAGGCAGCGGTTGGTTCTCCTGGTGGTCATGGGTCAGCAGCACGTCCAGGCAGCGGTCGGTTCTCCTGGTGGTCGTGGGTCAGCAGGACGTCCAGGCAGCGGTTCTCCTGGTGGTCGTGGGTCAGCAGCACGTCCAGGCAGCGGTTCTCCTGGTGGTCGTGGGTCAGCAGGGCGTCCAGGCAGCGGTTGGTTCTCCTGGTGGTCGTGGGTCAACAGGACGTCCAGGCAGCGGTTCTCCTGGTGGTCGTGGGTCAGCAGGATGTCCAGGCAGCGGTTGGTTCTCCTGGTGGTCGTGGGTCAGCAGCACGTCCAGGCAGCGGTTGGTTCTCCTGGTGGTTCTCCTGGTGGTCGTGGGTCAGCAGGACGTCCAGGCAGCGGTTGGTTCTCCTGGTGGTCGTGGGTCAGCAGCACGTCCAGGCAGCGGTCGGTTCTCCTGGTGGTCGTGGGTCAGCAGGACGTCCAGGCAGCGGTTCTCCTGGTGGTCGTGGGTCAGCAGCACGTCCAGGCAGCGGTTCTCCTGGTGGTCGTGGGTCAGCAGGGCGTCCAGGCAGCGGTTGGTTCTCCTGGTGGTCGTGGGTCAACAGGACGTCCAGGCAGCGGTTCTCCTGGTGGTCGTGGGTCAGCAGGATGTCCAGGCAGCGGTTGGTTCTCCTGGTGGTCGTGGGTCAGCAGCACGTCCAGGCAGCGGTTGGTTCTCCTGGTGGTCGTGGGTCAGCAGCACGTCCAGGCAGCGGTTGGTTCTCCTGGTGGTCGTGGGTCAGCAGGGCGTCCAGGCAGCGGTTGGTTCTCCTGGTGGTCGTGGGTCAGCAGCACGTCCAGGCAGCGGTTGGTTCTCCTCGTGGTCGTGGGTCAGCAGCACGTCCAGGCAGCGGTTGGTTCTCCTGGTGGTCGTGGGTCAGCAGCACGTCCAGGCAGCGGTTCTCCTGGTGGTCGTGGGTCAGCAGCACGTCCAGGCAGCGGTTGGTTCTCCTGGTGGTCGTGGGTCAGCAGCACGTCCAGGCAGCGGTTGGTTCTCCTGGTGGTCGTGGGTCAGCAGGGCGTCCAGGCAGCGGTTGGTTCTCCTGGTGGTCGTGGGTCAGTAGGACGTCCAGGCAGCGGTTGGTTCTCCTGGTGGTCGTGGGTCAGCAGCACGTCCAGGCAGCGGTTGGTTCTCCTGGTGGTCGTGGGTCAGCAGGGCGTCCAGGCAGCGGTTCTCCTGGTGGTCGCTGGTCAGCAGGACGTCCAGGCAGCGGTTCTCCTGGTGGTCGTGGGTCAGCAGGGCATCCAGGCAGCGGTTCTCCTGGTGGTCGTGGGTCAGCAGCACGTCCAGGCAGCGGTTCTCCTGGTGGTCGTGGGTCAGCAGGGCGTCCAGGCAGCGGTTGGTTCTCCTGGTGGTCGTGGGTCAGCAGGGCGTCCAGGCAGCGGTTGGTTCTCCTGGTGGTCGTGGGTCAGCAGGGCGTTCAGGCAGCGGTTGGTTCTCCTGGTGGTCGTGGGTCAGCAGGGCGTCCAGGCAGCGGTTGGTTCTCCTGGTGGTCGTGGGTCAGCAGGGCGTCTAGGCAGCGGTCGGTTCTCCTGGTGGTCATGGGTCAGCAGCACGTCCAGGCAGCGGTTGGTTTTCCTGGTGGTCGTGGGTCAGCAGGACGTCCAGGCAGCGGTTGGTTCTCCTGGTGGTCGTGGGTCAGCAGGACGTCCAGGCAGCGGTTGGTTCTCCTGGTGGTCGTGGGTCAGCAGCACGTCCAGGCAGCGGTTGGTTCTCCTGGTGGTCGTGGGTCAGCAGGGCGTCCAGGCAGCGGTTCTCCTCGTGGTCGTGGGTCAGCAGGACATCCAGGCAGCGGTTGGTTCTCCTGGTGGTCGTGGGTCAGCAGGACGTCCAGGCAGCGGTTCTCCTGGTGGTCGTGGGTCAGCAGGTCGTCCAGGCAGCGGTTGGTTCTCCTGGTGGTCGTGGGTCAGCAGCACGTCCAGGCAGCGGTTCTCCTGGTGGTCGTGGGTCAGCAGGATGTCCAGGCAGCGGTTGGTTCTCCTGGTGGTCGTGGGTCAGCAGCACGTCCAGGCAGCGGTTGGTTCTCCTGGTGGTCGTGGGTCAGCAGCACGTCCAGGCAGCGGTTGGTTCTCCTGGTGGTCGTGGGTCAGCAGGGCGTCCAGGCAGCGGTTGGTTCTCCTGGTGGTCGTGGGTCAGCAGCACGTCCAGGCAGCGGTTGGTTCTCCTCGTGGTCGTGGGTCAGCAGCACGTCCAGGCAGCGGTTGGTTCTCCTGGTGGTCGTGGGTCAGCAGCACGTCCAGGCAGCGGTTCTCCTGGTGGTCGTGGGTCAGCAGCACGTCCAGGCAGCGGTTGGTTCTCCTGGTGGTCGTGGGTCAGCAGCACGTCCAGGCAGCGGTTGGTTCTCCTGGTGGTCGTGGGTCAGCAGGGCGTCCAGGCAGCGGTTGGTTCTCCTGGTGGTCGTGGGTCAGTAGGACGTCCAGGCAGCGGTTGGTTCTCCTGGTGGTCGTGGGTCAGCAGCACGTCCAGGCAGCGGTTGGTTCTCCTGGTGGTCGTGGGTCAGCAGCACGTCCAGGCAGCGGTTGGTTCTCCTGGTGGTCGTGGGTCAGCAGGGCGTCCAGGCAGCGGTTGGTTCTCCTGGTGGTCGTGGGTCAGCAGCATGTCCAGACAGCGGTTCTCCTGGTGGTCGTGGGTCAGCAGGTCGTCCAGGCAGCGGTTGGTTCTCCTGGTGGTCGTGGGTCAGCAGCACGTCCAGGCAGCGGTTGGTTCTCCTGGTGGTCGTGGGTCAGCAGGACGTCCAGGCAGCGGTTGGTTCTCCTGGTGGTCGTGGGTCAGCAGCACGTCCAGGCAGCGGTTGGTTCTCCTGGTGGTTGTGGGTCAGCAGGACGCCCAGGCAGCGGTTGGTTCTCCTGGTGGTCGTGGGTCAGCAGCACGTCCAGGCAGCGGTTGGTTCTCCTGGTGGTCGTGGGTCAGCAGGACGTCCAGGCAGCGGTTGGTTCTCCTGGTGGTCGTGGGTCAGCAGCACGTCCAGGCAGCGGTTCTCCTGGTGGTCGTGGGTCAGCAGCACGTCCAGGCAGCGGTCAGTTCTCCTGGTGGTCGTGGGTCAGCAGGACGTCCAGGCAGCGGTTGGTTCTCCTGGTGGTCGTGGGTCAGCAGCACGTCCAGGCAGCGGTTGGTTCTCCTGGTGGTCGTGGGTCAGCAGGACGTCCAGGCAGCGGTTGGTTCTCCTGGTGGTCGTGGGTCAGCAGCACGTCCAGGCAGCGGTTCTCCTCATGGTCGTGGGTCAGCAGGGCGTCCAGGCAGCGGTCAGTTCTCCTGGTGGTCGTGGGTCAGCAGGGCGTCCAGGCAGCGGTTGGTTCTCCTGGTGGTCGTGGGTCAGCAGGGCGTCCAGGCAGCGGTTGGTTCTCCTTGTGGTCGTGGGTCAGCAGCACGTCCAGGCAGCGGTTGGTTCTCCTGGTGGTCGTGGGTCAGCAGCACGTCCAGGCAGCGGTTGGTTCTCCTGGTGGTCGTGGGTCAGCAGGGCGTGCAGGCAGCGGTTGGTTCTCCTGGTGGTCGTGGGTCAGCAGGGCGTCCAGGCAGCGGTTGGTTCTCCTGGTGGTCGTGGGTCAGCAGGGCGTCCAGGCAGCGGTTGGTTCTCCTGGTGGTCGTGGGTCAGCAGGGCGTCCAGGCAGCGGTCGGTTCTCCTAGTGGTCGTCGGTCAGAACGGCGTCCAGGCAGCGGTCGGTTCTCCTGGTGGTCGTGGGTCAGCAGCACGTCCAGGCAGCGGTTCTCCTGGTGGTCGTGGGTCAGCAGGGCGTCCAGGCAGCGGTTGGTTCTCCTGGTGGTCGTGGGTCAACAGGACGTCCAGGCAGCGGTTCTCCTGGTGGTCGTGGGTCAGCAGGATGTCCAGGCAGCGGTTGGTTCTCCTGGTGGTCGTGGGTCAGCAGGACGTCCAGGCAGCGGTTCTCCTGGTGGTCGTGGGTCAGCAGCACGTCCAGGCAGCGGTTCTCCTGGTGGTCGTGGGTCAGCAGGGCGTCCAGGCAGCGGTTGGTTCTCCTGGTGGTCGTGGGTCAACAGGACGTCCAGGCAGCGGTTCTCCTGGTGGTCGTGGGTCAGCAGGATGTCCAGGCAGCGGTTGGTTCTCCTGGTGGTCGTGGGTCAGCAGCACGTCCAGGCAGCGGTTGGTTCTCCTGGTGGTTCTCCTGGTGGTCGTGGGTCAGCAGGACGTCCAGGCAGCGGTTGGTTCTCCTGGTGGTCGTGGGTCAGCAGCACGTCCAGGCAGCGGTCGGTTCTCCTGGTGGTCGTGGGTCAGCAGGACGTCCAGGCAGCGGTTCTCCTGGTGGTCGTGGGTCAGCAGCACGTCCAGGCAGCGGTTCTCCTGGTGGTCGTGGGTCAGCAGGGCGTCCAGGCAGCGGTTGGTTCTCCTGGTGGTCGTGGGTCAACAGGACGTCCAGGCAGCGGTTCTCCTGGTGGTCGTGGGTCAGCAGGATGTCCAGGCAGCGGTTGGTTCTCCTGGTGGTCGTGGGTCAGCAGCACGTCCAGGCAGCGGTTGGTTCTCCTGGTGGTCGTGGGTCAGCAGCACGTCCAGGCAGCGGTTGGTTCTCCTGGTGGTCGTGGGTCAGCAGGGCGTCCAGGCAGCGGTTGGTTCTCCTGGTGGTCGTGGGTCAGCAGCACGTCCAGGCAGCGGTTGGTTCTCCTCGTGGTCGTGGGTCAGCAGCACGTCCAGGCAGCGGTTGGTTCTCCTGGTGGTCGTGGGTCAGCAGCACGTCCAGGCAGCGGTTCTCCTGGTGGTCGTGGGTCAGCAGCACGTCCAGGCAGCGGTTGGTTCTCCTGGTGGTCGTGGGTCAGCAGCACGTCCAGGCAGCGGTTGGTTCTCCTGGTGGTCGTGGGTCAGCAGGGCGTCCAGGCAGCGGTTGGTTCTCCTGGTGGTCGTGGGTCAGTAGGACGTCCAGGCAGCGGTTGGTTCTCCTGGTGGTCGTGGGTCAGCAGCACGTCCAGGCAGCGGTTGGTTCTCCTGGTGGTCGTGGGTCAGCAGGGCGTCCAGGCAGCGGTTCTCCTGGTGGTCGCTGGTCAGCAGGACGTCCAGGCAGCGGTTCTCCTGGTGGTCGTGGGTCAGCAGGGCATCCAGGCAGCGGTTCTCCTGGTGGTCGTGGGTCAGCAGCACGTCCAGGCAGCGGTTCTCCTGGTGGTCGTGGGTCAGCAGGGCGTCCAGGCAGCGGTTGGTTCTCCTGGTGGTCGTGGGTCAGCAGGGCGTCCAGGCAGCGGTTGGTTCTCCTGGTGGTCGTGGGTCAGCAGGGCGTTCAGGCAGCGGTTGGTTCTCCTGGTGGTCGTGGGTCAGCAGGGCGTCCAGGCAGCGGTTGGTTCTCCTGGTGGTCGTGGGTCAGCAGGGCGTCTAGGCAGCGGTCGGTTCTCCTGGTGGTCATGGGTCAGCAGCACGTCCAGGCAGCGGTTGGTTTTCCTGGTGGTCGTGGGTCAGCAGGACGTCCAGGCAGCGGTTGGTTCTCCTGGTGGTCGTGGGTCAGCAGGACGTCCAGGCAGCGGTTGGTTCTCCTGGTGGTCGTGGGTCAGCAGCACGTCCAGGCAGCGGTTGGTTCTCCTGGTGGTCGTGGGTCAGCAGGGCGTCCAGGCAGCGGTTCTCCTCGTGGTCGTGGGTCAGCAGGACATCCAGGCAGCGGTTGGTTCTCCTGGTGGTCGTGGGTCAGCAGGACGTCCAGGCAGCGGTTCTCCTGGTGGTCGTGGGTCAGCAGGTCGTCCAGGCAGCGGTTGGTTCTCCTGGTGGTCGTGGGTCAGCAGCACGTCCAGGCAGCGGTTCTCCTGGTGGTCGTGGGTCAGCAGGATGTCCAGGCAGCGGTTGGTTCTCCTGGTGGTCGTGGGTCAGCAGCACGTCCAGGCAGCGGTTGGTTCTCCTGGTGGTCGTGGGTCAGCAGCACGTCCAGGCAGCGGTTGGTTCTCCTGGTGGTCGTGGGTCAGCAGGGCGTCCAGGCAGCGGTTGGTTCTCCTGGTGGTCGTGGGTCAGCAGCACGTCCAGGCAGCGGTTGGTTCTCCTCGTGGTCGTGGGTCAGCAGCACGTCCAGGCAGCGGTTGGTTCTCCTGGTGGTCGTGGGTCAGCAGCACGTCCAGGCAGCGGTTCTCCTGGTGGTCGTGGGTCAGCAGCACGTCCAGGCAGCGGTTGGTTCTCCTGGTGGTCGTGGGTCAGCAGCACGTCCAGGCAGCGGTTGGTTCTCCTGGTGGTCGTGGGTCAGCAGGGCGTCCAGGCAGCGGTTGGTTCTCCTGGTGGTCGTGGGTCAGTAGGACGTCCAGGCAGCGGTTGGTTCTCCTGGTGGTCGTGGGTCAGCAGCACGTCCAGGCAGCGGTTGGTTCTCCTGGTGGTCGTGGGTCAGCAGCACGTCCAGGCAGCGGTTGGTTCTCCTGGTGGTCGTGGGTCAGCAGGGCGTCCAGGCAGCGGTTGGTTCTCCTGGTGGTCGTGGGTCAGCAGCATGTCCAGACAGCGGTTCTCCTGGTGGTCGTGGGTCAGCAGGTCGTCCAGGCAGCGGTTGGTTCTCCTGGTGGTCGTGGGTCAGCAGCACGTCCAGGCAGCGGTTGGTTCTCCTGGTGGTCGTGGGTCAGCAGGACGTCCAGGCAGCGGTTGGTTCTCCTGGTGGTCGTGGGTCAGCAGCACGTCCAGGCAGCGGTTGGTTCTCCTGGTGGTTGTGGGTCAGCAGGACGCCCAGGCAGCGGTTGGTTCTCCTGGTGGTCGTGGGTCAGCAGCACGTCCAGGCAGCGGTTGGTTCTCCTGGTGGTCGTGGGTCAGCAGGACGTCCAGGCAGCGGTTGGTTCTCCTGGTGGTCGTGGGTCAGCAGCACGTCCAGGCAGCGGTTCTCCTGGTGGTCGTGGGTCAGCAGCACGTCCAGGCAGCGGTCAGTTCTCCTGGTGGTCGTGGGTCAGCAGGACGTCCAGGCAGCGGTTGGTTCTCCTGGTGGTCGTGGGTCAGCAGCACGTCCAGGCAGCGGTTGGTTCTCCTGGTGGTCGTGGGTCAGCAGGACGTCCAGGCAGCGGTTGGTTCTCCTGGTGGTCGTGGGTCAGCAGCACGTCCAGGCAGCGGTTCTCCTCATGGTCGTGGGTCAGCAGGGCGTCCAGGCAGCGGTCAGTTCTCCTGGTGGTCGTGGGTCAGCAGGGCGTCCAGGCAGCGGTTGGTTCTCCTGGTGGTCGTGGGTCAGCAGGGCGTCCAGGCAGCGGTTGGTTCTCCTTGTGGTCGTGGGTCAGCAGCACGTCCAGGCAGCGGTTGGTTCTCCTGGTGGTCGTGGGTCAGCAGCACGTCCAGGCAGCGGTTGGTTCTCCTGGTGGTCGTGGGTCAGCAGGGCGTGCAGGCAGCGGTTGGTTCTCCTGGTGGTCGTGGGTCAGCAGGGCGTCCAGGCAGCGGTTGGTTCTCCTGGTGGTCGTGGGTCAGCAGGGCGTCCAGGCAGCGGTTGGTTCTCCTGGTGGTCGTGGGTCAGCAGGGCGTCCAGGCAGCGGTCGGTTCTCCTAGTGGTCGTCGGTCAGAACGGCGTCCAGGCAGCGGTCGGTTCTCCTGGTGGTCGTGGGTCAGCAGCACGTCCAGGCAGCGGTTCTCCTGGTGGTCGTGGGTCAGCAGGGCGTCCAGGCAGCGGTTGGTTCTCCTGGTGGTCGTGGGTCAACAGGACGTCCAGGCAGCGGTTCTCCTGGTGGTCGTGGGTCAGCAGGATGTCCAGGCAGCGGTTGGTTCTCCTGGTGGTCGTGGGTCAGCAGCACGTCCAGGCAGCGGTTGGTTCTCCTGGTGGTCGTGGGTCAGCAGCACGTCCAGGCAGCGGTTGGTTCTCCTGGTGGTCGTGGGTCAGCAGGGCGTCCAGGCAGCGGTTGGTTCTCCTGGTGGTCGTGGGTCAGCAGCACGTCCAGGCAGCGGTTGGTTCTCCTGGTGGTCATGGGTCAGCAGCACGTCCAGGCAGCGGTTGGTTCTCCTGGTGGTCGTGGGTCAGCAGCACGTCCAGGCAGCGGTTCTCCTGGTGGTCGTGGGTCAGCAGGACGTCCAGGCAGCGGTTGGTTCTCCTGGTGGTCGTGGGTCAGCAGGGCGTCCAGGCAGCGGTTGGTTCTCCTGGTGGTCGTGGGTCAGCAGGACGTCCAGGCAGCGGTTGGTTCTCCTGGTGGTCGTGGGTCAGCAGGACGTCCAGGCAGCGGTTGGTTCTCCTGGTGGTCGTGGGTCAGCAGCACGTCCAGGCAGCGGTTCTCCTGGTGGTCGTGGGTCAGCAGGACGTCCAGGCAGCGGTTGGTTCTCCTGGTGGTCGTGGGTCAGCAGGACGTCCAGGCAGCGGTTGGTTCTCCTGGTGGTCGTGGGTCAGCAGCACGTCCAGGCAGCGGTCGGTTCTCCTGGTGGTCGTGGGTCAGCAGGACGTCCAGGCAGCGGTTCTCCTGGTGGTCGTGGGTCAGCAGCACGTCCAGGCAGCGGTTCTCCTGGTGGTCGTGGGTCAGCAGGGCGTCCAGGCAGCGGTTGGTTCTCCTGGTGGTCGTGGGTCAACAGGACGTCCAGGCAGCGGTTCTCCTGGTGGTCGTGGGTCAGCAGGATGTCCAGGCAGCGGTTGGTTCTCCTGGTGGTCGTGGGTCAGCAGCACGTCCAGGCAGCGGTTGGTTCTCCTGGTGGTCGTGGGTCAGCAGCACGTCCAGGCAGCGGTTGGTTCTCCTGGTGGTCCTGGGTCAGCAGGGCGTCCAGGCAGCGGTTGGTTCTCCTGGTGGTCGTGGGTCAGCAGCACGTCCAGGCAGCGGTTGGTTCTCCTCGTGGTCGTGGGTCAGCAGCACGTCCAGGCAGCGGTTGGTTCTCCTGGTGGTCGTGGGTCAGCAGCACGTCCAGGCAGCGGTTCTCCTGGTGGTCGTGGGTCAGCAGCACGTCCAGGCAGCGGTTGGTTCTCCTGGTGGTCGTGGGTCAGCAGCACGTCCAGGCAGCGGTTGGTTCTCCTGGTGGTCGTGGGTCAGCAGCATGTCCAGACAGCGGTTCTCCTGGTGGTCGTGGGTCAGCAGGTCGTCCAGGCAGCGGTTGGTTCTCCTGGTGGTCGTGGGTCAGCAGCACGTCCAGGCAGCGGTTGGTTCTCCTGGTGGTCGTGGGTCAGCAGGACGTCCAGGCAGCGGTTGGTTCTCCTGGTGGTCGTGGGTCAGCAGCACGTCCAGGCAGCGGTTGGTTCTCCTGGTGGTTGTGGGTCAGCAGGACGCCCAGGCAGCGGTTGGTTCTCCTGGTGGTCGTGGGTCAGCAGCACGTCCAGGCAGCGGTTGGTTCTCCTGGTGGTCGTGGGTCAGCAGGACGTCCAGGCAGCGGTTGGTTCTCCTGGTGGTCGTGGGTCAGCAGCACGTCCAGGCAGCGGTTCTCCTGGTGGTCGTGGGTCAGCAGCACGTCCAGGCAGCGGTCAGTTCTCCTGGTGGTCGTGGGTCAGCAGGACGTCCAGGCAGTGGTTGGTTCTCCTGGTGGTCGTGGGTCAGCAGCACGTCCAGGCAGCGGTTGGTTCTCCTGGTGGTCGTGGGTCAGCAGGACGTCCAGGCAGCGGTTGGTTCTCCTGGTGGTCGTGGGTCAGCAGCACGTCCAGGCAGCGGTTCTCCTCGTGGTCGTGGGTCAGCAGGGCGTCCAGGCAGCGGTCAGTTCTCCTGGTGGTCGTGGGTCAGCAGGGCGTCCAGGCAGCGGTTGGTTCTCCTGGTGGTCGTGGGTCAGCAGGGCGTCCAGGCAGCGGTTGGTTCTCCTTGTGGTCGTGGGTCAGCAGCACGTCCAGGCAGCGGTTGGTTCTCCTGGTGGTCGTGGGTCAGCAGCACGTCCAGGCAGCGGTTGGTTCTCCTGGTGGTCGTGGGTCAGCAGGGCGTGCAGGCAGCGGTTGGTTCTCCTGGTGGTCGTGGGTCAGCAGGGCGTCCAGGCAGCGGTTGGTTCTCCTGGTGGTCGTGGGTCAGCAGGGCGTCCAGGCAGCGGTTGGTTCTCCTGGTGGTCGTGGGTCAGCAGGGCGTCCAGGCAGCGGTCGGTTCTCCTAGTGGTCGTCGGTCAGAACGGCGTCCAGGCAGCGGTCGGTTCTCCTGGTGGTCGTGGGTCAGCAGCACGTCCAGGCAGCGGTTCTCCTGGTGGTCGTGGGTCAGCAGGGCGTCCAGGCAGCGGTTGGTTCTCCTGGTGGTCGTGGGTCAACAGGACGTCCAGGCAGCGGTTCTCCTGGTGGTCGTGGGTCAGCAGGATGTCCAGGCAGCGGTTGGTTCTCCTGGTGGTCGTGGGTCAGCAGCACGTCCAGGCAGCGGTTGGTTCTCCTGGTGGTCGTGGGTCAGCAGCACGTCCAGGCAGCGGTTGGTTCTCCTGGTGGTCGTGGGTCAGCAGGGCGTCCAGGCAGCGGTTGGTTCTCCTGGTGGTCGTGGGTCAGCAGCACGTCCAGGCAGCGGTTGGTTCTCCTGGTGGTCGTGGGTCAGCAGCACGTCCAGGCAGCGGTTGGTTCTCCTGGTGGTCGTGGGTCAGCAGCACGTCCAGGCAGCGGTTCTCCTGGTGGTCGTGGGTCAGCAGGACGTCCAGGCAGCGGTTGGTTCTCCTGGTGGTCGTGGGTCAGCAGGGCGTCCAGGCAGCGGTTGGTTCTCCTGGTGGTCGTGGGTCAGCAGGACGTCCAGGCAGCGGTTGGTTCTCCTGGTGGTCGTGGGTCAGCAGCACGTCCAGGCAGCGGTTGGTTCTCCTGGTGGTCGTGGGTCAGCAGGGCGTCCAGGCAGCGGTTCTCCTGGTGGTCGCTGGTCAGCAGGACGTCCAGGCAGCGGTTCTCCTGGTGGTCGTGGGTCAGCAGCACGTCCAGGCAGCGGTTCTCCTGGTGGTCGTGGGTCAGCAGGACGTCCAGGCAGCGGTTGGTTCTCCTGGTGGTCGTGGGTCAGCAGGGCGTCCAGGCAGCGGTTGGTTCTCCTGGTGGTCGTGGGTCAGCAGGACGTCCAGGCAGCGGTTGGTTCTCCTGGTGGTCGTGGGTCAGCAGCACGTCCAGGCAGCGGTTGGTTCTCCTGGTGGTCGTGGGTCAGCAGGGCGTCCAGGCAGCGGTTCTCCTGGTGGTCGCTGGTCAGCAGGACGTCCAGGCAGCGGTTCTCCTGGTGGTCGTGGGTCAGCAGGGCATCCAGGCAGCGGTCGGTTCTCCTGGTGGTCGTGGGTCAGCAGCACGTCCAGGCAGCGGTTGGTTCTCCTGGTGGTCGTGGGTCAGCAGGACGTCCAGGCAGCGGTTGGTTCTCCTGGTGGTCGTGGGTCAGCAGCACGTCCAGGCAGCGGTCGGTTCTCCTGGTGGTCGTGGGTCAGCAGCACGTCCAGGCAGCGGTTCTCCTGGTGGTCGTGGGTCAGCAGGGCGTCCAGGCAGCGGTTGGTTCTCCTGGTGGTCGTGGGTCAGCAGGGCGTCTAGGCAGCGGTCGGTTCTCCTGGTGGTCATGGGTCAGCAGCACGTCCAGGCAGCGGTTGGTTCTCCTGGTGGTCGTGGGTCAGCAGGACGTCCAGGCAGCGGTTCTCCTGGTGGTCGTGGGTCAGCAGGACGTCCAGGCAGCGGTTCTCCTGGTGGTCGTGGGTCAGCAGCACGTCCAGGCAGCGGTTGGTTCTCCTGGTGGTCGTGGGTCAGCAGGACGTCCAGGCAGCGGTTGGTTCTCCTGGTGGTCGTGGGTCAGCAGGACGTCCAGGCAGCGGTTGGTTCTCCTGGTGGTCGTGGGTCAGCAGGACGTCCAGGCAGCGGTTCTCCTGGTGGTCGTGGGTCAGCAGCACGTCCAAGCAGCGGTCGGTTCTCCTGGTGGTCGTGGGTCAGCAGCACGTCCAAGCAGCGGTCGGTTCTCCTGGTGGTCGTGGGTCAGCAGCACGTCCAGGCAGCGGTTCTCCTGGTGGTCGTGGGTAAGCAGCACGTCCAGGCAGCGGTTCTCCTGGTGGTCGTGGGTCAGCAGGGCGTCCAGGCAGCGGTTCTCCTGGTGGTCGTGGGTCAGCAGCACGTCCAGGCAGCGGTTCTCCTGGTGGTCGTGGGTCAGCAGCACGTCCAGGCAGCGGTTCTCCTGATGGTCGTGGGTCAGCAGGGCGTCCAGGCAGCGGTTCTCCTGGTGGTCGTGGGTCAGCAGCACGTCCAGGCAGCGGTTGGTTCTCCTGGTGGTCGTGGGTCAGCAGGACGTCCAGGCAGCGGTTCTCCTGGTGGTCGTGGGTCAGCAGCACGTCCAGGCAGCGGTTCTCCTCGTGGTCGTGGGTCAGCAGGGCGTCCAGGCAGCGGTCAGTTCTCCTGGTGGTCGTGGGTCAGCAGGGCGTCCAGGCAGCGGTTGGTTCTCCTGGTGGTCGTGGGTCAGCAGGGCGTCCAGGCAGCGGTTGGTTCTCCTTGTGGTCGTGGGTCAGCAGCACGTCCAGGCAGCGGTTGGTTCTCCTGGTGGTCGTGGGTCAGCAGCACGTCCAGGCAGCGGTTGGTTCTCCTGGTGGTCGTGGGTCAGCAGGGCGTCCAGGCAGCGGTTGGTTCTCCTGGTGGTCGTGGGTCAGCAGGGCGTCCAGGCAGCGGTTGGTTCTCCTGGTGGTCGTGGGTCAGCAGGGCGTCCAGGCAGCGGTCGGTTCTCCTAGTGGTCGTCGGTCAGAACGGCGTCCAGGCAGCGGTCGGTTCTCCTGGTGGTCGTGGGTCAGCAGCACGTCCAGGCAGCGGTTCTCCTGGTGGTCGTGGGTCAGCAGGGCGTCCAGGCAGCGGTTGGTTCTCCTGGTGGTCGTGGGTCAGCAGCACGTCCAGGCAGCGGTTCTCCTGGTGGTCGTGGGTCAGCAGCACGTCCAGGCAGCGGTCAGTTCTCCTGGTGGTCGTGGGTCAGCAGGACGTCCAGGCAGCGGTTGGTTCTCCTGGTGGTCGTGGGTCAGCAGCACGTCCAGGCAGCGGTTGGTTCTCCTGGTGGTCGTGGGTCAGCAGCACGTCCAGGCAGCGGTTGGTTCTCCTGGTGGTCGTGGGTCAGCAGGGCGTGCAGGCAGCGGTTGGTTCTCCTGGTGGTCGTGGGTCAGCAGGGCGTCCAGGCAGCGGTTGGTTCTCCTGGTGGTCGTGGGTCAGCAGGGCGTCCAGGCAGCGGTTGGTTCTCCTGGTGGTCGTGGGTCAGCAGGGCGTCCAGGCAGCGGTCGGTTCTCCTAGTGGTCGTCGGTCAGAACGGCGTCCAGGCAGCGGTCGGTTCTCCTGGTGGTCGTGGGTCAGCAGCACGTCCAGGCAGCGGTTCTCCTGGTGGTCGTGGGTCAGCAGGGCGTCCAGGCAGCGGTTGGTTCTCCTGGTGGTCGTGGGTCAACAGGACGTCCAGGCAGCGGTTCTCCTGGTGGTCGTGGGTCAGCAGGATGTCCAGGCAGCGGTTGGTTCTCCTGGTGGTCGTGGGTCAGCAGCACGTCCAGGCAGCGGTTGGTTCTCCTGGTGGTCGTGGGTCAGCAGCACGTCCAGGCAGCGGTTGGTTCTCCTGGTGGTCGTGGGTCAGCAGGGCGTCCAGGCAGCGGTTGGTTCTCCTGGTGGTCGTGGGTCAGCAGCACGTCCAGGCAGCGGTTGGTTCTCCTGGTGGTCATGGGTCAGCAGCACGTCCAGGCAGCGGTTGGTTCTCCTGGTGGTCGTGGGTCAGCAGCACGTCCAGGCAGCGGTTCTCCTGGTGGTCGTGGGTCAGCAGGACGTCCAGGCAGCGGTTGGTTCTCCTGGTGGTCGTGGGTCAGCAGGGCGTCCAGGCAGCGGTTGGTTCTCCTGGTGGTCGTGGGTCAGCAGGACGTCCAGGCAGCGGTTGGTTCTCCTGGTGGTCGTGGGTCAGCAGGACGTCCAGGCAGCGGTTGGTTCTCCTGGTGGTCGTGGGTCAGCAGCACGTCCAGGCAGCGGTTCTCCTGGTGGTCGTGGGTCAGCAGGACGTCCAGGCAGCGGTTGGTTCTCCTGGTGGTCGTGGGTCAGCAGGACGTCCAGGCAGCGGTTGGTTCTCCTGGTGGTCGTGGGTCAGCAGCACGTCCAGGCAGCGGTCGGTTCTCCTGGTGGTCGTGGGTCAGCAGGACGTCCAGGCAGCGGTTCTCCTGGTGGTCGTGGGTCAGCAGCACGTCCAGGCAGCGGTTCTCCTGGTGGTCGTGGGTCAGCAGGGCGTCCAGGCAGCGGTTGGTTCTCCTGGTGGTCGTGGGTCAACAGGACGTCCAGGCAGCGGTTCTCCTGGTGGTCGTGGGTCAGCAGGATGTCCAGGCAGCGGTTGGTTCTCCTGGTGGTCGTGGGTCAGCAGCACGTCCAGGCAGCGGTTGGTTCTCCTGGTGGTCGTGGGTCAGCAGCACGTCCAGGCAGCGGTTGGTTCTCCTGGTGGTCCTGGGTCAGCAGGGCGTCCAGGCAGCGGTTGGTTCTCCTGGTGGTCGTGGGTCAGCAGCACGTCCAGGCAGCGGTTGGTTCTCCTCGTGGTCGTGGGTCAGCAGCACGTCCAGGCAGCGGTTGGTTCTCCTGGTGGTCGTGGGTCAGCAGCACGTCCAGGCAGCGGTTCTCCTGGTGGTCGTGGGTCAGCAGCACGTCCAGGCAGCGGTTGGTTCTCCTGGTGGTCGTGGGTCAGCAGCACGTCCAGGCAGCGGTTGGTTCTCCTGGTGGTCGTGGGTCAGCAGCATGTCCAGACAGCGGTTCTCCTGGTGGTCGTGGGTCAGCAGGTCGTCCAGGCAGCGGTTGGTTCTCCTGGTGGTCGTGGGTCAGCAGCACGTCCAGGCAGCGGTTGGTTCTCCTGGTGGTCGTGGGTCAGCAGGACGTCCAGGCAGCGGTTGGTTCTCCTGGTGGTCGTGGGTCAGCAGCACGTCCAGGCAGCGGTTGGTTCTCCTGGTGGTTGTGGGTCAGCAGGACGCCCAGGCAGCGGTTGGTTCTCCTGGTGGTCGTGGGTCAGCAGCACGTCCAGGCAGCGGTTGGTTCTCCTGGTGGTCGTGGGTCAGCAGGACGTCCAGGCAGCGGTTGGTTCTCCTGGTGGTCGTGGGTCAGCAGCACGTCCAGGCAGCGGTTCTCCTGGTGGTCGTGGGTCAGCAGCACGTCCAGGCAGCGGTCAGTTCTCCTGGTGGTCGTGGGTCAGCAGGACGTCCAGGCAGTGGTTGGTTCTCCTGGTGGTCGTGGGTCAGCAGCACGTCCAGGCAGCGGTTGGTTCTCCTGGTGGTCGTGGGTCAGCAGGACGTCCAGGCAGCGGTTGGTTCTCCTGGTGGTCGTGGGTCAGCAGCACGTCCAGGCAGCGGTTCTCCTCGTGGTCGTGGGTCAGCAGGGCGTCCAGGCAGCGGTCAGTTCTCCTGGTGGTCGTGGGTCAGCAGGGCGTCCAGGCAGCGGTTGGTTCTCCTGGTGGTCGTGGGTCAGCAGGGCGTCCAGGCAGCGGTTGGTTCTCCTTGTGGTCGTGGGTCAGCAGCACGTCCAGGCAGCGGTTGGTTCTCCTGGTGGTCGTGGGTCAGCAGCACGTCCAGGCAGCGGTTGGTTCTCCTGGTGGTCGTGGGTCAGCAGGGCGTGCAGGCAGCGGTTGGTTCTCCTGGTGGTCGTGGGTCAGCAGGGCGTCCAGGCAGCGGTTGGTTCTCCTGGTGGTCGTGGGTCAGCAGGGCGTCCAGGCAGCGGTTGGTTCTCCTGGTGGTCGTGGGTCAGCAGGGCGTCCAGGCAGCGGTCGGTTCTCCTAGTGGTCGTCGGTCAGAACGGCGTCCAGGCAGCGGTCGGTTCTCCTGGTGGTCGTGGGTCAGCAGCACGTCCAGGCAGCGGTTCTCCTGGTGGTCGTGGGTCAGCAGGGCGTCCAGGCAGCGGTTGGTTCTCCTGGTGGTCGTGGGTCAACAGGACGTCCAGGCAGCGGTTCTCCTGGTGGTCGTGGGTCAGCAGGATGTCCAGGCAGCGGTTGGTTCTCCTGGTGGTCGTGGGTCAGCAGCACGTCCAGGCAGCGGTTGGTTCTCCTGGTGGTCGTGGGTCAGCAGCACGTCCAGGCAGCGGTTGGTTCTCCTGGTGGTCGTGGGTCAGCAGGGCGTCCAGGCAGCGGTTGGTTCTCCTGGTGGTCGTGGGTCAGCAGCACGTCCAGGCAGCGGTTGGTTCTCCTGGTGGTCGTGGGTCAGCAGCACGTCCAGGCAGCGGTTGGTTCTCCTGGTGGTCGTGGGTCAGCAGCACGTCCAGGCAGCGGTTCTCCTGGTGGTCGTGGGTCAGCAGGACGTCCAGGCAGCGGTTGGTTCTCCTGGTGGTCGTGGGTCAGCAGGGCGTCCAGGCAGCGGTTGGTTCTCCTGGTGGTCGTGGGTCAGCAGGACGTCCAGGCAGCGGTTGGTTCTCCTGGTGGTCGTGGGTCAGCAGCACGTCCAGGCAGCGGTTGGTTCTCCTGGTGGTCGTGGGTCAGCAGGGCGTCCAGGCAGCGGTTCTCCTGGTGGTCGCTGGTCAGCAGGACGTCCAGGCAGCGGTTCTCCTGGTGGTCGTGGGTCAGCAGCACGTCCAGGCAGCGGTTCTCCTGGTGGTCGTGGGTCAGCAGGACGTCCAGGCAGCGGTTGGTTCTCCTGGTGGTCGTGGGTCAGCAGGGCGTCCAGGCAGCGGTTGGTTCTCCTGGTGGTCGTGGGTCAGCAGGACGTCCAGGCAGCGGTTGGTTCTCCTGGTGGTCGTGGGTCAGCAGCACGTCCAGGCAGCGGTTGGTTCTCCTGGTGGTCGTGGGTCAGCAGGGCGTCCAGGCAGCGGTTCTCCTGGTGGTCGCTGGTCAGCAGGACGTCCAGGCAGCGGTTCTCCTGGTGGTCGTGGGTCAGCAGGGCATCCAGGCAGCGGTCGGTTCTCCTGGTGGTCGTGGGTCAGCAGCACGTCCAGGCAGCGGTTGGTTCTCCTGGTGGTCGTGGGTCAGCAGGACGTCCAGGCAGCGGTTGGTTCTCCTGGTGGTCGTGGGTCAGCAGCACGTCCAGGCAGCGGTCGGTTCTCCTGGTGGTCGTGGGTCAGCAGCACGTCCAGGCAGCGGTTCTCCTGGTGGTCGTGGGTCAGCAGGGCGTCCAGGCAGCGGTTGGTTCTCCTGGTGGTCGTGGGTCAGCAGGGCGTCTAGGCAGCGGTCGGTTCTCCTGGTGGTCATGGGTCAGCAGCACGTCCAGGCAGCGGTTGGTTCTCCTGGTGGTCGTGGGTCAGCAGGACGTCCAGGCAGCGGTTCTCCTGGTGGTCGTGGGTCAGCAGGACGTCCAGGCAGCGGTTCTCCTGGTGGTCGTGGGTCAGCAGCACGTCCAGGCAGCGGTTGGTTCTCCTGGTGGTCGTGGGTCAGCAGGACGTCCAGGCAGCGGTTGGTTCTCCTGGTGGTCGTGGGTCAGCAGGACGTCCAGGCAGCGGTTGGTTCTCCTGGTGGTCGTGGGTCAGCAGGACGTCCAGGCAGCGGTTCTCCTGGTGGTCGTGGGTCAGCAGCACGTCCAAGCAGCGGTCGGTTCTCCTGGTGGTCGTGGGTCAGCAGCACGTCCAAGCAGCGGTCGGTTCTCCTGGTGGTCGTGGGTCAGCAGCACGTCCAGGCAGCGGTTCTCCTGGTGGTCGTGGGTAAGCAGCACGTCCAGGCAGCGGTTCTCCTGGTGGTCGTGGGTCAGCAGGGCGTCCAGGCAGCGGTTCTCCTGGTGGTCGTGGGTCAGCAGCACGTCCAGGCAGCGGTTCTCCTGGTGGTCGTGGGTCAGCAGCACGTCCAGGCAGCGGTTCTCCTGATGGTCGTGGGTCAGCAGGGCGTCCAGGCAGCGGTTCTCCTGGTGGTCGTGGGTCAGCAGCACGTCCAGGCAGCGGTTCTCCTGGTGGTCGTGGGTCAGCAGCACGTCCAGGCAGCGGTTCTCCTGATGGTCGTGGGTCAGCAGGGCGTCCAGGCAGCGGTTCTCCTGGTGGTCGTGGGTCAGCAGCACGTCCAGGCAGCGGTTGGTTCTCCTGGTGGTCGTGGGTCAGCAGGACGTCCAGGCAGCGGTTCTCCTGGTGGTCGTGGGTCAGCAGCACGTCCAGGCAGCGGTTCTCCTCGTGGTCGTGGGTCAGCAGGGCGTCCAGGCAGCGGTCAGTTCTCCTGGTGGTCGTGGGTCAGCAGGGCGTCCAGGCAGCGGTTGGTTCTCCTGGTGGTCGTGGGTCAGCAGGGCGTCCAGGCAGCGGTTGGTTCTCCTTGTGGTCGTGGGTCAGCAGCACGTCCAGGCAGCGGTTGGTTCTCCTGGTGGTCGTGGGTCAGCAGCACGTCCAGGCAGCGGTTGGTTCTCCTGGTGGTCGTGGGTCAGCAGGGCGTCCAGGCAGCGGTTGGTTCTCCTGGTGGTCGTGGGTCAGCAGGGCGTCCAGGCAGCGGTTGGTTCTCCTGGTGGTCGTGGGTCAGCAGGGCGTCCAGGCAGCGGTCGGTTCTCCTAGTGGTCGTCGGTCAGAACGGCGTCCAGGCAGCGGTCGGTTCTCCTGGTGGTCGTGGGTCAGCAGCACGTCCAGGCAGCGGTTCTCCTGGTGGTCGTGGGTCAGCAGGGCGTCCAGGCAGCGGTTGGTTCTCCTGGTGGTCGTGGGTCAGCAGCACGTCCAGGCAGCGGTTCTCCTGGTGGTCGTGGGTCAGCAGCACGTCCAGGCAGCGGTCAGTTCTCCTGGTGGTCGTGGGTCAGCAGGACGTCCAGGCAGCGGTTGGTTCTCCTGGTGGTCGTGGGTCAGCAGCACGTCCAGGCAGCGGTTGGTTCTCCTGGTGGTCGTGGGTCAGCAGGACGTCCAGGCAGCGGTTGGTTCTCCTGGTGGTCGTGGGTCAGCAGCACGTCCAGGCAGCGGTTCTCCTCGTGGTCGTGGGTCAGCAGGGCGTCCAGGCAGCGGTCAGTTCTCCTGGTGGTCGTGGGTCAGCAGGGCGTCCAGGCAGCGGTTGGTTCTCCTGGTGGTCGTGGGTCAGCAGGGCGTCCAGGCAGCGGTTGGTTCTCCTTGTGGTCGTGGGTCAGCAGCACGTCCAGGCAGCGGTTGGTTCTCCTGGTGGTCGTGGGTCAGCAGCACGTCCAGGCAGCGGTTGGTTCTCCTGGTGGTCGTGGGTCAGCAGGGCGTCCAGGCAGCGGTTGGTTCTCCTGGTGGTCGTGGGTCAGCAGGGCGTCCAGGCAGCGGTTGGTTCTCCTGGTGGTCGTGGGTCAGCAGGGCGTCCAGGCAGCGGTCGGTTCTCCTAGTGGTCGTCGGTCAGAACGGCGTCCAGGCAGCGGTCGGTTCTCCTGGTGGTCGTGGGTCAGCAGCACGTCCAGGCAGCGGTTCTCCTGGTGGTCGTGGGTCAGCAGGGCGTCCAGGCAGCGGTTGGTTCTCCTGGTGGTCGTGGGTCAACAGGACGTCCAGGCAGCGGTTCTCCTGGTGGTCGTGGGTCAGCAGGATGTCCAGGCAGCGGTTGGTTCTCCTGGTGGTCGTGGGTCAGCAGCACGTCCAGGCAGCGGTTGGTTCTCCTGGTGGTCGTGGGTCAGCAGCACGTCCAGGCAGCGGTTGGTTCTCCTGGTGGTCGTGGGTCAGCAGGGCGTCCAGGCAGCGGTTGGTTCTCCTGGTGGTCGTGGGTCAGCAGCACGTCCAGGCAGCGGTTGGTTCTCCTGGTGGTCGTGGGTCAGCAGCACGTCCAGGCAGCGGTTGGTTCTCCTGGTGGTCGTGGGTCAGCAGCACGTCCAGGCAGCGGTTCTCCTGGTGGTCGTGGGTCAGCAGGACGTCCAGGCAGCGGTTGGTTCTCCTGGTGGTCGTGGGTCAGCAGGGCGTCCAGGCAGCGGTTGGTTCTCCTGGTGGTCGTGGGTCAGCAGGACGTCCAGGCAGCGGTTGGTTCTCCTGGTGGTCGTGGGTCAGCAGCACGTCCAGGCAGCGGTTGGTTCTCCTGGTGGTCGTGGGTCAGCAGGGCGTCCAGGCAGTGGTTCTCCTGGTGGTCGCTGGTCAGCAGGACGTCCAGGCAGCGGTTCTCCTGGTGGTCGTGGGTCAGCAGCACGTCCAGGCAGCGGTTCTCCTGGTGGTCGTGGGTCAGCAGGACGTCCAGGCAGCGGTTGGTTCTCCTGGTGGTCTTGGGTCAGCAGGGCGTCCAGGCAGCGGTTGGTTCTCCTGGTGGTCGTGGGTCAGCAGGACGTCCAGGCAGCGGTTGGTTCTCCTGGTGGTCGTGGGTCAGCAGCACGTCCAGGCAGCGGTTGGTTCTCCTGGTGGTCGTGGGTCAGCAGGGCGTCCAGGCAGCGGTTCTCCTGGTGGTCGCTGGTCAGCAGGACGTCCAGGCAGCGGTTCTCCTGGTGGTCGTGGGTCAGCAGGGCATCCAGGCAGCGGTCGGTTCTCCTGGTGGTCGTGGGTCAGCAGCACGTCCAGGCAGCGGTTGGTTCTCCTGGTGGTCGTGGGTCAGCAGGACGTCCAGGCAGCGGTTGGTTCTCCTGGTGGTCGTGGGTCAGCAGCACGTCCAGGCAGCGGTCGGTTCTCCTGGTGGTCGTGGGTCAGCAGCACGTCCAGGCAGCGGTTCTCCTGGTGGTCGTGGGTCAGCAGGGCGTCCAGGCAGCGGTTGGTTCTCCTGGTGGTCGTGGGTCAGCAGGGCGTCTAGGCAGCGGTCGGTTCTCCTGGTGGTCATGGGTCAGCAGCACGTCCAGGCAGCGGTTGGTTCTCCTGGTGGTCGTGGGTCAGCAGGACGTCCAGGCAGCGGTTCTCCTGGTGGTCGTGGGTCAGCAGGACGTCCAGGCAGCGGTTCTCCTGGTGGTCGTGGGTCAGCAGCATGTCCAGGCAGCGGTTGGTTCTCCTGGTGGTCGTGGGTCAGCAGGACGTCCAGGCAGCGGTTGGTTCTCCTGGTGGTCGTGGGTCAGCAGGACGTCCAGGCAGCGGTTGGTTCTCCTGGTGGTCGTGGGTCAGCAGGACGTCCAGGCAGCGGTTCTCCTGGTGGTCGTGGGTCAGCAGCACGTCCAAGCAGCGGTCGGTTCTCCTGGTGGTCGTGGGTCAGCAGCACGTCCAAGCAGCGGTCGGTTCTCCTGGTGGTCGTGGGTCAGCAGCACGTCCAGGCAGCGGTTCTCCTGGTGGTCGTGGGTAAGCAGCACGTCCAGGCAGCGGTTCTCCTGGTGGTCGTGGGTCAGCAGGGCGTCCAGGCAGCGGTTCTCCTGGTGGTCGTGGGTCAGCAGCACGTCCAGGCAGCGGTTCTCCTGGTGGTCGTGGGTCAGCAGCACGTCCAGGCAGCGGTTCTCCTGATGGTCGTGGGTCAGCAGGGCGTCCAGGCAGCGGTTCTCCTGGTGGTCGTGGGTCAGCAGCACGTCCAGGCAGCGGTTCTCCTGGTGGTCGTGGGTCAGCAGCACGTCCAGGCAGCGGTTCTCCTGATGGTCGTGGGTCAGCAGGGCGTCCAGGCAGCGGTTCTCCTGGTGGTCGTGGGTCAGCAGCACGTCCAGGCAGCGGTTGGTTCTCCTGGTGGTCGTGGGTCAGCAGGACGTCCAGGCAGCGGTTCTCCTGGTGGTCGTGGGTCAGCAGCACGTCCAGGCAGCGGTTCTCCTCGTGGTCGTGGGTCAGCAGGGCGTCCAGGCAGCGGTCAGTTCTCCTGGTGGTCGTGGGTCAGCAGGGCGTCCAGGCAGCGGTTGGTTCTCCTGGTGGTCGTGGGTCAGCAGGGCGTCCAGGCAGCGGTTGGTTCTCCTTGTGGTCGTGGGTCAGCAGCACGTCCAGGCAGCGGTTGGTTCTCCTGGTGGTCGTGGGTCAGCAGCACGTCCAGGCAGCGGTTGGTTCTCCTGGTGGTCGTGGGTCAGCAGGGCGTCCAGGCAGCGGTTGGTTCTCCTGGTGGTCGTGGGTCAGCAGGGCGTCCAGGCAGCGGTTGGTTCTCCTGGTGGTCGTGGGTCAGCAGGGCGTCCAGGCAGCGGTCGGTTCTCCTAGTGGTCGTCGGTCAGAACGGCGTCCAGGCAGCGGTCGGTTCTCCTGGTGGTCGTGGGTCAGCAGCACGTCCAGGCAGCGGTTCTCCTGGTGGTCGTGGGTCAGCAGGGCGTCCAGGCAGCGGTTGGTTCTCCTGGTGGTCGTGGGTCAGCAGCACGTCCAGGCAGCGGTTCTCCTGGTGGTCGTGGGTCAGCAGCACGTCCAGGCAGCGGTCAGTTCTCCTGGTGGTCGTGGGTCAGCAGGACGTCCAGGCAGCGGTTGGTTCTCCTGGTGGTCGTGGGTCAGCAGCACGTCCAGGCAGCGGTTGGTTCTCCTGGTGGTCGTGGGTCAGCAGGACGTCCAGGCAGCGGTTGGTTCTCCTGGTGGTCGTGGGTCAGCAGCACGTCCAGGCAGCGGTTCTCCTCGTGGTCGTGGGTCAGCAGGGCGTCCAGGCAGCGGTCAGTTCTCCTGGTGGTCGTGGGTCAGCAGGGCGTCCAGGCAGCGGTTGGTTCTCCTGGTGGTCGTGGGTCAGCAGGGCGTCCAGGCAGCGGTTGGTTCTCCTTGTGGTCGTGGGTCAGCAGCACGTCCAGGCAGCGGTTGGTTCTCCTGGTGGTCGTGGGTCAGCAGCACGTCCAGGCAGCGGTTGGTTCTCCTGGTGGTCGTGGGTCAGCAGGGCGTCCAGGCAGCGGTTGGTTCTCCTGGTGGTCGTGGGTCAGCAGGGCGTCCAGGCAGCGGTTGGTTCTCCTGGTGGTCGTGGGTCAGCAGGGCGTCCAGGCAGCGGTCGGTTCTCCTAGTGGTCGTCGGTCAGAACGGCGTCCAGGCAGCGGTCGGTTCTCCTGGTGGTCGTGGGTCAGCAGCACGTCCAGGCAGCGGTTCTCCTGGTGGTCGTGGGTCAGCAGGGCGTCCAGGCAGCGGTTGGTTCTCCTGGTGGTCGTGGGTCAACAGGACGTCCAGGCAGCGGTTCTCCTGGTGGTCGTGGGTCAGCAGGATGTCCAGGCAGCGGTTGGTTCTCCTGGTGGTCGTGGGTCAGCAGCACGTCCAGGCAGCGGTTGGTTCTCCTGGTGGTCGTGGGTCAGCAGCAGTCCAGGCAGCGGTTGGTTCTCCTGGTGGTCGTGGGTCAGCAGCACGTCCAGGCAGCGGTTGGTTCTCCTGGTGGTCGTGGGTCAGCAGCACGTCCAGGCAGCAGTTGGTTCTCCTGGTGGTCGTGGGTCAGCAGGACGTCCAGGCAGCGGTTCTCCTGGTGGTCGTGGGTCAGCAGGACGTCCAGGCAGCGGTTCTCCTGGTGGTCGTGGGTCAGCAGCACGTCCAGGCAGCGGTTGGTTCTCCTGGTGGTCGTGGGTCAGCAGGACGTCCAGGCAGCGGTTGGTTCTCCTGGTGGTCGTGGGTCAGCAGGACGTCCAGGCAGCGGTTGGTTCTCCTGGTGGTCGTGGGTCAGCAGGACGTCCAGGCAGCGGTTCTCCTGGTGGTCGTGGGTCAGCAGCACGTCCAAGCAGCGGTCGGTTCTCCTGGTGGTCGTGGGTCAGCAGCACGTCCAAGCAGCGGTCGGTTCTCCTGGTGGTCGTGGGTCAGCAGCACGTCCAGGCAGCGGTTCTCCTGGTGGTCGTGGGTCAGCAGCACGTCCAGGCAGCGGTTGGTTCTCCTGGTGGTCGTGGGTCAGCAGCACGTCCAGGCAGCGGTTGGTTCTCCTGGTGGTCGTGGGTCAGCAGGGCGTCCAGGCAGCGGTTGGTTCTCCTGGTGGTCGTGGGTCAGTAGGACGTCCAGGCAGCGGTTGGTTCTCCTGGTGGTCGTGGGTCAGCAGCACGTCCAGGCAGCGGTTGGTTCTCCTGGTGGTCGTGGGTCAGCAGCACGTCCAGGCAGCGGTTGGTTCTCCTGGTGGTCGTGGGTCAGCAGGGCGTCCAGGCAGCGGTTGGTTCTCCTGGTGGTCGTGGGTCAGCAGCATGTCCAGACAGCGGTTCTCCTGGTGGTCGTGGGTCAGCAGGTCGTCCAGGCAGCGGTTGGTTCTCCTGGTGGTCGTGGGTCAGCAGCACGTCCAGGCAGCGGTTGGTTCTCCTGGTGGTCGTGGGTCAGCAGGACGTCCAGGCAGCGGTTGGTTCTCCTGGTGGTCGTGGGTCAGCAGCACGTCCAGGCAGCGGTTGGTTCTCCTGGTGGTTGTGGGTCAGCAGGACGCCCAGGCAGCGGTTGGTTCTCCTGGTGGTCGTGGGTCAGCAGCACGTCCAGGCAGCGGTTGGTTCTCCTGGTGGTCGTGGGTCAGCAGGACGTCCAGGCAGCGGTTGGTTCTCCTGGTGGTCGTGGGTCAGCAGCACGTCCAGGCAGCGGTTCTCCTGGTGGTCGTGGGTCAGCAGCACGTCCAGGCAGCGGTCAGTTCTCCTGGTGGTCGTGGGTCAGCAGGACGTCCAGGCAGCGGTTGGTTCTCCTGGTGGTCGTGGGTCAGCAGCACGTCCAGGCAGCGGTTGGTTCTCCTGGTGGTCGTGGGTCAGCAGGACGTCCAGGCAGCGGTTGGTTCTCCTGGTGGTCGTGGGTCAGCAGCACGTCCAGGCAGCGGTTCTCCTCATGGTCATGGGTCAGCAGGGCGTCCAGGCAGCGGTCAGTTCTCCTGGTGGTCGTGGGTCAGCAGGGCGTCCAGGCAGCGGTTGGTTCTCCTGGTGGTCGTGGGTCAGCAGGGCGTCCAGGCAGCGGTTGGTTCTCCTTGTGGTCGTGGGTCAGCAGCACGTCCAGGCAGCGGTTGGTTCTCCTGGTGGTCGTGGGTCAGCAGCACGTCCAGGCAGCGGTTGGTTCTCCTGGTGGTCGTGGGTCAGCAGGGCGTGCAGGCAGCGGTTGGTTCTCCTGGTGGTCGTGGGTCAGCAGGGCGTCCAGGCAGCGGTTGGTTCTCCTGGTGGTCGTGGGTCAGCAGGGCGTCCAGGCAGCGGTTGGTTCTCCTGGTGGTCGTGGGTCAGCAGGGCGTCCAGGCAGCGGTCGGTTCTCCTAGTGGTCGTCGGTCAGAACGGCGTCCAGGCAGCGGTCGGTTCTCCTGGTGGTCGTGGGTCAGCAGCACGTCCAGGCAGCGGTTCTCCTGGTGGTCGTGGGTCAGCAGGGCGTCCAGGCAGCGGTTGGTTCTCCTGGTGGTCGTGGGTCAACAGGACGTCCAGGCAGCGGTTCTCCTGGTGGTCGTGGGTCAGCAGGATGTCCAGGCAGCGGTTGGTTCTCCTGGTGGTCGTGGGTCAGCAGCACGTCCAGGCAGCGGTTGGTTCTCCTGGTGGTCGTGGGTCAGCAGCACGTCCAGGCAGCGGTTGGTTCTCCTGGTGGTCGTGGGTCAGCAGGGCGTCCAGGCAGCGGTTGGTTCTCCTGGTGGTCGTGGGTCAGCAGCACGTCCAGGCAGCGGTTGGTTCTCCTGGTGGTCATGGGTCAGCAGCACGTCCAGGCAGCGGTTGGTTCTCCTGGTGGTCGTGGGTCAGCAGCACGTCCAGGCAGCGGTTCTCCTGGTGGTCGTGGGTCAGCAGGACGTCCAGGCAGCGGTTGGTTCTCCTGGTGGTCGTGGGTCAGCAGGGCGTCCAGGCAGCGGTTGGTTCTCCTGGTGGTCGTGGGTCAGCAGGACGTCCAGGCAGCGGTTGGTTCTCCTGGTGGTCGTGGGTCAGCAGGACGTCCAGGCAGCGGTTGGTTCTCCTGGTGGTCGTGGGTCAGCAGCACGTCCAGGCAGCGGTTCTCCTGGTGGTCGTGGGTCAGCAGGACGTCCAGGCAGCGGTTGGTTCTCCTGGTGGTCGTGGGTCAGCAGGACGTCCAGGCAGCGGTTGGTTCTCCTGGTGGTCGTGGGTCAGCAGCACGTCCAGGCAGCGGTCGGTTCTCCTGGTGGTCGTGGGTCAGCAGGACGTCCAGGCAGCGGTTCTCCTGGTGGTCGTGGGTCAGCAGCACGTCCAGGCAGCGGTTCTCCTGGTGGTCGTGGGTCAGCAGGGCGTCCAGGCAGCGGTTGGTTCTCCTGGTGGTCGTGGGTCAACAGGACGTCCAGGCAGCGGTTCTCCTGGTGGTCGTGGGTCAGCAGGATGTCCAGGCAGCGGTTGGTTCTCCTGGTGGTCGTGGGTCAGCAGCACGTCCAGGCAGCGGTTGGTTCTCCTGGTGGTCGTGGGTCAGCAGCACGTCCAGGCAGCGGTTGGTTCTCCTGGTGGTCGTGGGTCAGCAGGGCGTCCAGGCAGCGGTTGGTTCTCCTGGTGGTCGTGGGTCAGCAGCACGTCCAGGCAGCGGTTGGTTCTCCTCGTGGTCGTGGGTCAGCAGCACGTCCAGGCAGCGGTTGGTTCTCCTGGTGGTCGTGGGTCAGCAGCACGTCCAGGCAGCGGTTCTCCTGGTGGTCGTGGGTCAGCAGCACGTCCAGGCAGCGGTTGGTTCTCCTGGTGGTCGTGGGTCAGCAGCACGTCCAGGCAGCGGTTGGTTCTCCTGGTGGTCGTGGGTCAGCAGCATGTCCAGACAGCGGTTCTCCTGGTGGTCGTGGGTCAGCAGGTCGTCCAGGCAGCGGTTGGTTCTCCTGGTGGTCGTGGGTCAGCAGCACGTCCAGGCAGCGGTTGGTTCTCCTGGTGGTCGTGGGTCAGCAGGACGTCCAGGCAGCGGTTGGTTCTCCTGGTGGTCGTGGGTCAGCAGCACGTCCAGGCAGCGGTTGGTTCTCCTGGTGGTTGTGGGTCAGCAGGACGCCCAGGCAGCGGTTGGTTCTCCTGGTGGTCGTGGGTCAGCAGCACGTCCAGGCAGCGGTTGGTTCTCCTGGTGGTCGTGGGTCAGCAGGACGTCCAGGCAGCGGTTGGTTCTCCTGGTGGTCGTGGGTCAGCAGCACGTCCAGGCAGCGGTTCTCCTGGTGGTCGTGGGTCAGCAGCACGTCCAGGCAGCGGTCAGTTCTCCTGGTGGTCGTGGGTCAGCAGGACGTCCAGGCAGTGGTTGGTTCTCCTGGTGGTCGTGGGTCAGCAGCACGTCCAGGCAGCGGTTGGTTCTCCTGGTGGTCGTGGGTCAGCAGGACGTCCAGGCAGCGGTTGGTTCTCCTGGTGGTCGTGGGTCAGCAGCACGTCCAGGCAGCGGTTCTCCTCGTGGTCGTGGGTCAGCAGGGCGTCCAGGCAGCGGTCAGTTCTCCTGGTGGTCGTGGGTCAGCAGGGCGTCCAGGCAGCGGTTGGTTCTCCTGGTGGTCGTGGGTCAGCAGGGCGTCCAGGCAGCGGTTGGTTCTCCTTGTGGTCGTGGGTCAGCAGCACGTCCAGGCAGCGGTTGGTTCTCCTGGTGGTCGTGGGTCAGCAGCACGTCCAGGCAGCGGTTGGTTCTCCTGGTGGTCGTGGGTCAGCAGGGCGTGCAGGCAGCGGTTGGTTCTCCTGGTGGTCGTGGGTCAGCAGGGCGTCCAGGCAGCGGTTGGTTCTCCTGGTGGTCGTGGGTCAGCAGGGCGTCCAGGCAGCGGTTGGTTCTCCTGGTGGTCGTGGGTCAGCAGGGCGTCCAGGCAGCGGTCGGTTCTCCTAGTGGTCGTCGGTCAGAACGGCGTCCAGGCAGCGGTCGGTTCTCCTGGTGGTCGTGGGTCAGCAGCACGTCCAGGCAGCGGTTCTCCTGGTGGTCGTGGGTCAGCAGGGCGTCCAGGCAGCGGTTGGTTCTCCTGGTGGTCGTGGGTCAACAGGACGTCCAGGCAGCGGTTCTCCTGGTGGTCGTGGGTCAGCAGGATGTCCAGGCAGCGGTTGGTTCTCCTGGTGGTCGTGGGTCAGCAGCACGTCCAGGCAGCGGTTGGTTCTCCTGGTGGTCGTGGGTCAGCAGCACGTCCAGGCAGCGGTTGGTTCTCCTGGTGGTCGTGGGTCAGCAGGGCGTCCAGGCAGCGGTTGGTTCTCCTGGTGGTCGTGGGTCAGCAGCACGTCCAGGCAGCGGTTGGTTCTCCTGGTGGTCGTGGGTCAGCAGCACGTCCAGGCAGCGGTTGGTTCTCCTGGTGGTCGTGGGTCAGCAGCACGTCCAGGCAGCGGTTCTCCTGGTGGTCGTGGGTCAGCAGGACGTCCAGGCAGCGGTTGGTTCTCCTGGTGGTCGTGGGTCAGCAGGGCGTCCAGGCAGCGGTTGGTTCTCCTGGTGGTCGTGGGTCAGCAGGACGTCCAGGCAGCGGTTGGTTCTCCTGGTGGTCGTGGGTCAGCAGCACGTCCAGGCAGCGGTTGGTTCTCCTGGTGGTCGTGGGTCAGCAGGGCGTCCAGGCAGCGGTTCTCCTGGTGGTCGCTGGTCAGCAGGACGTCCAGGCAGCGGTTCTCCTGGTGGTCGTGGGTCAGCAGCACGTCCAGGCAGCGGTTCTCCTGGTGGTCGTGGGTCAGCAGGACGTCCAGGCAGCGGTTGGTTCTCCTGGTGGTCGTGGGTCAGCAGGGCGTCCAGGCAGCGGTTGGTTCTCCTGGTGGTCGTGGGTCAGCAGGACGTCCAGGCAGCGGTTGGTTCTCCTGGTGGTCGTGGGTCAGCAGCACGTCCAGGCAGCGGTTGGTTCTCCTGGTGGTCGTGGGTCAGCAGGGCGTCCAGGCAGCGGTTCTCCTGGTGGTCGCTGGTCAGCAGGACGTCCAGGCAGCGGTTCTCCTGGTGGTCGTGGGTCAGCAGGGCATCCAGGCAGCGGTCGGTTCTCCTGGTGGTCGTGGGTCAGCAGCACGTCCAGGCAGCGGTTGGTTCTCCTGGTGGTCGTGGGTCAGCAGGACGTCCAGGCAGCGGTTGGTTCTCCTGGTGGTCGTGGGTCAGCAGCACGTCCAGGCAGCGGTCGGTTCTCCTGGTGGTCGTGGGTCAGCAGCACGTCCAGGCAGCGGTTCTCCTGGTGGTCGTGGGTCAGCAGGGCGTCCAGGCAGCGGTTGGTTCTCCTGGTGGTCGTGGGTCAGCAGGGCGTCTAGGCAGCGGTCGGTTCTCCTGGTGGTCATGGGTCAGCAGCACGTCCAGGCAGCGGTTGGTTCTCCTGGTGGTCGTGGGTCAGCAGGACGTCCAGGCAGCGGTTCTCCTGGTGGTCGTGGGTCAGCAGGACGTCCAGGCAGCGGTTCTCCTGGTGGTCGTGGGTCAGCAGCACGTCCAGGCAGCGGTTGGTTCTCCTGGTGGTCGTGGGTCAGCAGGACGTCCAGGCAGCGGTTGGTTCTCCTGGTGGTCGTGGGTCAGCAGGACGTCCAGGCAGCGGTTGGTTCTCCTGGTGGTCGTGGGTCAGCAGGACGTCCAGGCAGCGGTTCTCCTGGTGGTCGTGGGTCAGCAGCACGTCCAAGCAGCGGTCGGTTCTCCTGGTGGTCGTGGGTCAGCAGCACGTCCAAGCAGCGGTCGGTTCTCCTGGTGGTCGTGGGTCAGCAGCACGTCCAGGCAGCGGTTCTCCTGGTGGTCGTGGGTAAGCAGCACGTCCAGGCAGCGGTTCTCCTGGTGGTCGTGGGTCAGCAGGGCGTCCAGGCAGCGGTTCTCCTGGTGGTCGTGGGTCAGCAGCACGTCCAGGCAGCGGTTCTCCTGGTGGTCGTGGGTCAGCAGCACGTCCAGGCAGCGGTTCTCCTGATGGTCGTGGGTCAGCAGGGCGTCCAGGCAGCGGTTCTCCTGGTGGTCGTGGGTCAGCAGCACGTCCAGGCAGCGGTTCTCCTGGTGGTCGTGGGTCAGCAGCACGTCCAGGCAGCGGTTCTCCTGATGGTCGTGGGTCAGCAGGGCGTCCAGGCAGCGGTTCTCCTGGTGGTCGTGGGTCAGCAGCACGTCCAGGCAGCGGTTGGTTCTCCTGGTGGTCGTGGGTCAGCAGGACGTCCAGGCAGCGGTTCTCCTGGTGGTCGTGGGTCAGCAGCACGTCCAGGCAGCGGTTCTCCTCGTGGTCGTGGGTCAGCAGGGCGTCCAGGCAGCGGTCAGTTCTCCTGGTGGTCGTGGGTCAGCAGGGCGTCCAGGCAGCGGTTGGTTCTCCTGGTGGTCGTGGGTCAGCAGGGCGTCCAGGCAGCGGTTGGTTCTCCTTGTGGTCGTGGGTCAGCAGCACGTCCAGGCAGCGGTTGGTTCTCCTGGTGGTCGTGGGTCAGCAGCACGTCCAGGCAGCGGTTGGTTCTCCTGGTGGTCGTGGGTCAGCAGGGCGTCCAGGCAGCGGTTGGTTCTCCTGGTGGTCGTGGGTCAGCAGGGCGTCCAGGCAGCGGTTGGTTCTCCTGGTGGTCGTGGGTCAGCAGGGCGTCCAGGCAGCGGTCGGTTCTCCTAGTGGTCGTCGGTCAGAACGGCGTCCAGGCAGCGGTCGGTTCTCCTGGTGGTCGTGGGTCAGCAGCACGTCCAGGCAGCGGTTCTCCTGGTGGTCGTGGGTCAGCAGGGCGTCCAGGCAGCGGTTGGTTCTCCTGGTGGTCGTGGGTCAGCAGCACGTCCAGGCAGCGGTTCTCCTGGTGGTCGTGGGTCAGCAGCACGTCCAGGCAGCGGTCAGTTCTCCTGGTGGTCGTGGGTCAGCAGGACGTCCAGGCAGCGGTTGGTTCTCCTGGTGGTCGTGGGTCAGCAGCACGTCCAGGCAGCGGTTGGTTCTCCTGGTGGTCGTGGGTCAGCAGGACGTCCAGGCAGCGGTTGGTTCTCCTGGTGGTCGTGGGTCAGCAGCACGTCCAGGCAGCGGTTCTCCTCGTGGTCGTGGGTCAGCAGGGCGTCCAGGCAGCGGTCAGTTCTCCTGGTGGTCGTGGGTCAGCAGGGCGTCCAGGCAGCGGTTGGTTCTCCTGGTGGTCGTGGGTCAGCAGGGCGTCCAGGCAGCGGTTGGTTCTCCTTGTGGTCGTGGGTCAGCAGCACGTCCAGGCAGCGGTTGGTTCTCCTGGTGGTCGTGGGTCAGCAGCACGTCCAGGCAGCGGTTGGTTCTCCTGGTGGTCGTGGGTCAGCAGGGCGTCCAGGCAGCGGTTGGTTCTCCTGGTGGTCGTGGGTCAGCAGGGCGTCCAGGCAGCGGTTGGTTCTCCTGGTGGTCGTGGGTCAGCAGGGCGTCCAGGCAGCGGTCGGTTCTCCTAGTGGTCGTCGGTCAGAACGGCGTCCAGGCAGCGGTCGGTTCTCCTGGTGGTCGTGGGTCAGCAGCACGTCCAGGCAGCGGTTCTCCTGGTGGTCGTGGGTCAGCAGGGCGTCCAGGCAGCGGTTGGTTCTCCTGGTGGTCGTGGGTCAACAGGACGTCCAGGCAGCGGTTCTCCTGGTGGTCGTGGGTCAGCAGGATGTCCAGGCAGCGGTTGGTTCTCCTGGTGGTCGTGGGTCAGCAGCACGTCCAGGCAGCGGTTGGTTCTCCTGGTGGTCGTGGGTCAGCAGCACGTCCAGGCAGCGGTTGGTTCTCCTGGTGGTCGTGGGTCAGCAGGGCGTCCAGGCAGCGGTTGGTTCTCCTGGTGGTCGTGGGTCAGCAGCACGTCCAGGCAGCGGTTGGTTCTCCTGGTGGTCGTGGGTCAGCAGCACGTCCAGGCAGCGGTTGGTTCTCCTGGTGGTCGTGGGTCAGCAGCACGTCCAGGCAGCGGTTCTCCTGGTGGTCGTGGGTCAGCAGGACGTCCAGGCAGCGGTTGGTTCTCCTGGTGGTCGTGGGTCAGCAGGGCGTCCAGGCAGCGGTTGGTTCTCCTGGTGGTCGTGGGTCAGCAGGACGTCCAGGCAGCGGTTGGTTCTCCTGGTGGTCGTGGGTCAGCAGCACGTCCAGGCAGCGGTTGGTTCTCCTGGTGGTCGTGGGTCAGCAGGGCGTCCAGGCAGTGGTTCTCCTGGTGGTCGCTGGTCAGCAGGACGTCCAGGCAGCGGTTCTCCTGGTGGTCGTGGGTCAGCAGCACGTCCAGGCAGCGGTTCTCCTGGTGGTCGTGGGTCAGCAGGACGTCCAGGCAGCGGTTGGTTCTCCTGGTGGTCTTGGGTCAGCAGGGCGTCCAGGCAGCGGTTGGTTCTCCTGGTGGTCGTGGGTCAGCAGGACGTCCAGGCAGCGGTTGGTTCTCCTGGTGGTCGTGGGTCAGCAGCACGTCCAGGCAGCGGTTGGTTCTCCTGGTGGTCGTGGGTCAGCAGGGCGTCCAGGCAGCGGTTCTCCTGGTGGTCGCTGGTCAGCAGGACGTCCAGGCAGCGGTTCTCCTGGTGGTCGTGGGTCAGCAGGGCATCCAGGCAGCGGTCGGTTCTCCTGGTGGTCGTGGGTCAGCAGCACGTCCAGGCAGCGGTTGGTTCTCCTGGTGGTCGTGGGTCAGCAGGACGTCCAGGCAGCGGTTGGTTCTCCTGGTGGTCGTGGGTCAGCAGCACGTCCAGGCAGCGGTCGGTTCTCCTGGTGGTCGTGGGTCAGCAGCACGTCCAGGCAGCGGTTCTCCTGGTGGTCGTGGGTCAGCAGGGCGTCCAGGCAGCGGTTGGTTCTCCTGGTGGTCGTGGGTCAGCAGGGCGTCTAGGCAGCGGTCGGTTCTCCTGGTGGTCATGGGTCAGCAGCACGTCCAGGCAGCGGTTGGTTCTCCTGGTGGTCGTGGGTCAGCAGGACGTCCAGGCAGCGGTTCTCCTGGTGGTCGTGGGTCAGCAGGACGTCCAGGCAGCGGTTCTCCTGGTGGTCGTGGGTCAGCAGCATGTCCAGGCAGCGGTTGGTTCTCCTGGTGGTCGTGGGTCAGCAGGACGTCCAGGCAGCGGTTGGTTCTCCTGGTGGTCGTGGGTCAGCAGGACGTCCAGGCAGCGGTTGGTTCTCCTGGTGGTCGTGGGTCAGCAGGACGTCCAGGCAGCGGTTCTCCTGGTGGTCGTGGGTCAGCAGCACGTCCAAGCAGCGGTCGGTTCTCCTGGTGGTCGTGGGTCAGCAGCACGTCCAAGCAGCGGTCGGTTCTCCTGGTGGTCGTGGGTCAGCAGCACGTCCAGGCAGCGGTTCTCCTGGTGGTCGTGGGTAAGCAGCACGTCCAGGCAGCGGTTCTCCTGGTGGTCGTGGGTCAGCAGGGCGTCCAGGCAGCGGTTCTCCTGGTGGTCGTGGGTCAGCAGCACGTCCAGGCAGCGGTTCTCCTGGTGGTCGTGGGTCAGCAGCACGTCCAGGCAGCGGTTCTCCTGATGGTCGTGGGTCAGCAGGGCGTCCAGGCAGCGGTTCTCCTGGTGGTCGTGGGTCAGCAGCACGTCCAGGCAGCGGTTCTCCTGGTGGTCGTGGGTCAGCAGCACGTCCAGGCAGCGGTTCTCCTGATGGTCGTGGGTCAGCAGGGCGTCCAGGCAGCGGTTCTCCTGGTGGTCGTGGGTCAGCAGCACGTCCAGGCAGCGGTTGGTTCTCCTGGTGGTCGTGGGTCAGCAGGACGTCCAGGCAGCGGTTCTCCTGGTGGTCGTGGGTCAGCAGCACGTCCAGGCAGCGGTTCTCCTCGTGGTCGTGGGTCAGCAGGGCGTCCAGGCAGCGGTCAGTTCTCCTGGTGGTCGTGGGTCAGCAGGGCGTCCAGGCAGCGGTTGGTTCTCCTGGTGGTCGTGGGTCAGCAGGGCGTCCAGGCAGCGGTTGGTTCTCCTTGTGGTCGTGGGTCAGCAGCACGTCCAGGCAGCGGTTGGTTCTCCTGGTGGTCGTGGGTCAGCAGCACGTCCAGGCAGCGGTTGGTTCTCCTGGTGGTCGTGGGTCAGCAGGGCGTCCAGGCAGCGGTTGGTTCTCCTGGTGGTCGTGGGTCAGCAGGACGTCCAGGCAGCGGTTGGTTCTCCTGGTGGTCGTGGGTCAGCAGGACGTCCAGGCAGCGGTTCTCCTGGTGGTCGTGGGTCAGCAGCACGTCCAAGCAGCGGTCGGTTCTCCTGGTGGTCGTGGGTCAGCAGCACGTCCAAGCAGCGGTCGGTTCTCCTGGTGGTCGTGGGTCAGCAGCACGTCCAGGCAGCGGTTCTCCTGGTGGTCGTGGGTAAGCAGCACGTCCAGGCAGCGGTTCTCCTGGTGGTCGTGGGTCAGCAGGGCGTCCAGGCAGCGGTTCTCCTGGTGGTCGTGGGTCAGCAGCACGTCCAGGCAGCGGTTCTCCTGGTGGTCGTGGGTCAGCAGCACGTCCAGGCAGCGGTTCTCCTGATGGTCGTGGGTCAGCAGGGCGTCCAGGCAGCGGTTCTCCTGGTGGTCGTGGGTCAGCAGCACGTCCAGGCAGCGGTTCTCCTGGTGGTCGTGGGTCAGCAGCACGTCCAGGCAGCGGTTCTCCTGATGGTCGTGGGTCAGCAGGGCGTCCAGGCAGCGGTTCTCCTGGTGGTCGTGGGTCAGCAGCACGTCCAGGCAGCGGTTGGTTCTCCTGGTGGTCGTGGGTCAGCAGGACGTCCAGGCAGCGGTTCTCCTGGTGGTCGTGGGTCAGCAGCACGTCCAGGCAGCGGTTCTCCTCGTGGTCGTGGGTCAGCAGGGCGTCCAGGCAGCGGTCAGTTCTCCTGGTGGTCGTGGGTCAGCAGGGCGTCCAGGCAGCGGTTGGTTCTCCTGGTGGTCGTGGGTCAGCAGGGCGTCCAGGCAGCGGTTGGTTCTCCTTGTGGTCGTGGGTCAGCAGCACGTCCAGGCAGCGGTTGGTTCTCCTGGTGGTCGTGGGTCAGCAGCACGTCCAGGCAGCGGTTGGTTCTCCTGGTGGTCGTGGGTCAGCAGGGCGTCCAGGCAGCGGTTGGTTCTCCTGGTGGTCGTGGGTCAGCAGGGCGTCCAGGCAGCGGTTGGTTCTCCTGGTGGTCGTGGGTCAGCAGGGCGTCCAGGCAGCGGTCGGTTCTCCTAGTGGTCGTCGGTCAGAACGGCGTCCAGGCAGCGGTCGGTTCTCCTGGTGGTCGTGGGTCAGCAGCACGTCCAGGCAGCGGTTCTCCTGGTGGTCGTGGGTCAGCAGGGCGTCCAGGCAGCGGTTGGTTCTCCTGGTGGTCGTGGGTCAGCAGCACGTCCAGGCAGCGGTTCTCCTGGTGGTCGTGGGTCAGCAGCACGTCCAGGCAGCGGTCAGTTCTCCTGGTGGTCGTGGGTCAGCAGGACGTCCAGGCAGCGGTTGGTTCTCCTGGTGGTCGTGGGTCAGCAGCACGTCCAGGCAGCGGTTGGTTCTCCTGGTGGTCGTGGGTCAGCAGGACGTCCAGGCAGCGGTTGGTTCTCCTGGTGGTCGTGGGTCAGCAGCACGTCCAGGCAGCGGTTCTCCTCGTGGTCGTGGGTCAGCAGGGCGTCCAGGCAGCGGTCAGTTCTCCTGGTGGTCGTGGGTCAGCAGGGCGTCCAGGCAGCGGTTGGTTCTCCTGGTGGTCGTGGGTCAGCAGGGCGTCCAGGCAGCGGTTGGTTCTCCTTGTGGTCGTGGGTCAGCAGCACGTCCAGGCAGCGGTTGGTTCTCCTGGTGGTCGTGGGTCAGCAGCACGTCCAGGCAGCGGTTGGTTCTCCTGGTGGTCGTGGGTCAGCAGGGCGTCCAGGCAGCGGTTGGTTCTCCTGGTGGTCGTGGGTCAGCAGGGCGTCCAGGCAGCGGTTGGTTCTCCTGGTGGTCGTGGGTCAGCAGGGCGTCCAGGCAGCGGTCGGTTCTCCTAGTGGTCGTCGGTCAGAACGGCGTCCAGGCAGCGGTCGGTTCTCCTGGTGGTCGTGGGTCAGCAGCACGTCCAGGCAGCGGTTCTCCTGGTGGTCGTGGGTCAGCAGGGCGTCCAGGCAGCGGTTGGTTCTCCTGGTGGTCGTGGGTCAACAGGACGTCCAGGCAGCGGTTCTCCTGGTGGTCGTGGGTCAGCAGGATGTCCAGGCAGCGGTTGGTTCTCCTGGTGGTCGTGGGTCAGCAGCACGTCCAGGCAGCGGTTGGTTCTCCTGGTGGTCGTGGGTCAGCAGCAGTCCAGGCAGCGGTTGGTTCTCCTGGTGGTCGTGGGTCAGCAGCACGTCCAGGCAGCGGTTGGTTCTCCTGGTGGTCGTGGGTCAGCAGCACGTCCAGGCAGCAGTTGGTTCTCCTGGTGGTCGTGGGTCAGCAGGACGTCCAGGCAGCGGTTCTCCTGGTGGTCGTGGGTCAGCAGGACGTCCAGGCAGCGGTTCTCCTGGTGGTCGTGGGTCAGCAGCACGTCCAGGCAGCGGTTGGTTCTCCTGGTGGTCGTGGGTCAGCAGGACGTCCAGGCAGCGGTTGGTTCTCCTGGTGGTCGTGGGTCAGCAGGACGTCCAGGCAGCGGTTGGTTCTCCTGGTGGTCGTGGGTCAGCAGGACGTCCAGGCAGCGGTTCTCCTGGTGGTCGTGGGTCAGCAGCACGTCCAAGCAGCGGTCGGTTCTCCTGGTGGTCGTGGGTCAGCAGCACGTCCAAGCAGCGGTCGGTTCTCCTGGTGGTCGTGGGTCAGCAGCACGTCCAGGCAGCGGTTCTCCTGGTGGTCGTGGGTCAGCAGCACGTCCAGGCAGCGGTTGGTTCTCCTGGTGGTCGTGGGTCAGCAGCACGTCCAGGCAGCGGTTGGTTCTCCTGGTGGTCGTGGGTCAGCAGGGCGTCCAGGCAGCGGTTGGTTCTCCTGGTGGTCGTGGGTCAGTAGGACGTCCAGGCAGCGGTTGGTTCTCCTGGTGGTCGTGGGTCAGCAGCACGTCCAGGCAGCGGTTGGTTCTCCTGGTGGTCGTGGGTCAGCAGCACGTCCAGGCAGCGGTTGGTTCTCCTGGTGGTCGTGGGTCAGCAGGGCGTCCAGGCAGCGGTTGGTTCTCCTGGTGGTCGTGGGTCAGCAGCATGTCCAGACAGCGGTTCTCCTGGTGGTCGTGGGTCAGCAGGTCGTCCAGGCAGCGGTTGGTTCTCCTGGTGGTCGTGGGTCAGCAGCACGTCCAGGCAGCGGTTGGTTCTCCTGGTGGTCGTGGGTCAGCAGGACGTCCAGGCAGCGGTTGGTTCTCCTGGTGGTCGTGGGTCAGCAGCACGTCCAGGCAGCGGTTGGTTCTCCTGGTGGTTGTGGGTCAGCAGGACGCCCAGGCAGCGGTTGGTTCTCCTGGTGGTCGTGGGTCAGCAGCACGTCCAGGCAGCGGTTGGTTCTCCTGGTGGTCGTGGGTCAGCAGGACGTCCAGGCAGCGGTTGGTTCTCCTGGTGGTCGTGGGTCAGCAGCACGTCCAGGCAGCGGTTCTCCTGGTGGTCGTGGGTCAGCAGCACGTCCAGGCAGCGGTCAGTTCTCCTGGTGGTCGTGGGTCAGCAGGACGTCCAGGCAGCGGTTGGTTCTCCTGGTGGTCGTGGGTCAGCAGCACGTCCAGGCAGCGGTTGGTTCTCCTGGTGGTCGTGGGTCAGCAGGACGTCCAGGCAGCGGTTGGTTCTCCTGGTGGTCGTGGGTCAGCAGCACGTCCAGGCAGCGGTTCTCCTCATGGTCATGGGTCAGCAGGGCGTCCAGGCAGCGGTCAGTTCTCCTGGTGGTCGTGGGTCAGCAGGGCGTCCAGGCAGCGGTTGGTTCTCCTGGTGGTCGTGGGTCAGCAGGGCGTCCAGGCAGCGGTTGGTTCTCCTTGTGGTCGTGGGTCAGCAGCACGTCCAGGCAGCGGTTGGTTCTCCTGGTGGTCGTGGGTCAGCAGCACGTCCAGGCAGCGGTTGGTTCTCCTGGTGGTCGTGGGTCAGCAGGGCGTGCAGGCAGCGGTTGGTTCTCCTGGTGGTCGTGGGTCAGCAGGGCGTCCAGGCAGCGGTTGGTTCTCCTGGTGGTCGTGGGTCAGCAGGGCGTCCAGGCAGCGGTTGGTTCTCCTGGTGGTCGTGGGTCAGCAGGGCGTCCAGGCAGCGGTCGGTTCTCCTAGTGGTCGTCGGTCAGAACGGCGTCCAGGCAGCGGTCGGTTCTCCTGGTGGTCGTGGGTCAGCAGCACGTCCAGGCAGCGGTTCTCCTGGTGGTCGTGGGTCAGCAGGGCGTCCAGGCAGCGGTTGGTTCTCCTGGTGGTCGTGGGTCAACAGGACGTCCAGGCAGCGGTTCTCCTGGTGGTCGTGGGTCAGCAGGATGTCCAGGCAGCGGTTGGTTCTCCTGGTGGTCGTGGGTCAGCAGCACGTCCAGGCAGCGGTTGGTTCTCCTGGTGGTCGTGGGTCAGCAGCACGTCCAGGCAGCGGTTGGTTCTCCTGGTGGTCGTGGGTCAGCAGGGCGTCCAGGCAGCGGTTGGTTCTCCTGGTGGTCGTGGGTCAGCAGCACGTCCAGGCAGCGGTTGGTTCTCCTGGTGGTCATGGGTCAGCAGCACGTCCAGGCAGCGGTTGGTTCTCCTGGTGGTCGTGGGTCAGCAGCACGTCCAGGCAGCGGTTCTCCTGGTGGTCGTGGGTCAGCAGGACGTCCAGGCAGCGGTTGGTTCTCCTGGTGGTCGTGGGTCAGCAGGGCGTCCAGGCAGCGGTTGGTTCTCCTGGTGGTCGTGGGTCAGCAGGACGTCCAGGCAGCGGTTGGTTCTCCTGGTGGTCGTGGGTCAGCAGGACGTCCAGGCAGCGGTTGGTTCTCCTGGTGGTCGTGGGTCAGCAGCACGTCCAGGCAGCGGTTCTCCTGGTGGTCGTGGGTCAGCAGGACGTCCAGGCAGCGGTTGGTTCTCCTGGTGGTCGTGGGTCAGCAGGACGTCCAGGCAGCGGTTGGTTCTCCTGGTGGTCGTGGGTCAGCAGCACGTCCAGGCAGCGGTCGGTTCTCCTGGTGGTCGTGGGTCAGCAGGACGTCCAGGCAGCGGTTCTCCTGGTGGTCGTGGGTCAGCAGCACGTCCAGGCAGCGGTTCTCCTGGTGGTCGTGGGTCAGCAGGGCGTCCAGGCAGCGGTTGGTTCTCCTGGTGGTCGTGGGTCAACAGGACGTCCAGGCAGCGGTTCTCCTGGTGGTCGTGGGTCAGCAGGATGTCCAGGCAGCGGTTGGTTCTCCTGGTGGTCGTGGGTCAGCAGCACGTCCAGGCAGCGGTTGGTTCTCCTGGTGGTCGTGGGTCAGCAGCACGTCCAGGCAGCGGTTGGTTCTCCTGGTGGTCGTGGGTCAGCAGGGCGTCCAGGCAGCGGTTGGTTCTCCTGGTGGTCGTGGGTCAGCAGCACGTCCAGGCAGCGGTTGGTTCTCCTCGTGGTCGTGGGTCAGCAGCACGTCCAGGCAGCGGTTGGTTCTCCTGGTGGTCGTGGGTCAGCAGCACGTCCAGGCAGCGGTTCTCCTGGTGGTCGTGGGTCAGCAGCACGTCCAGGCAGCGGTTGGTTCTCCTGGTGGTCGTGGGTCAGCAGCACGTCCAGGCAGCGGTTGGTTCTCCTGGTGGTCGTGGGTCAGCAGCATGTCCAGACAGCGGTTCTCCTGGTGGTCGTGGGTCAGCAGGTCGTCCAGGCAGCGGTTGGTTCTCCTGGTGGTCGTGGGTCAGCAGCACGTCCAGGCAGCGGTTGGTTCTCCTGGTGGTCGTGGGTCAGCAGGACGTCCAGGCAGCGGTTGGTTCTCCTGGTGGTCGTGGGTCAGCAGCACGTCCAGGCAGCGGTTGGTTCTCCTGGTGGTTGTGGGTCAGCAGGACGCCCAGGCAGCGGTTGGTTCTCCTGGTGGTCGTGGGTCAGCAGCACGTCCAGGCAGCGGTTGGTTCTCCTGGTGGTCGTGGGTCAGCAGGACGTCCAGGCAGCGGTTGGTTCTCCTGGTGGTCGTGGGTCAGCAGCACGTCCAGGCAGCGGTTCTCCTGGTGGTCGTGGGTCAGCAGCACGTCCAGGCAGCGGTCAGTTCTCCTGGTGGTCGTGGGTCAGCAGGACGTCCAGGCAGTGGTTGGTTCTCCTGGTGGTCGTGGGTCAGCAGCACGTCCAGGCAGCGGTTGGTTCTCCTGGTGGTCGTGGGTCAGCAGGACGTCCAGGCAGCGGTTGGTTCTCCTGGTGGTCGTGGGTCAGCAGCACGTCCAGGCAGCGGTTCTCCTCGTGGTCGTGGGTCAGCAGGGCGTCCAGGCAGCGGTCAGTTCTCCTGGTGGTCGTGGGTCAGCAGGGCGTCCAGGCAGCGGTTGGTTCTCCTGGTGGTCGTGGGTCAGCAGGGCGTCCAGGCAGCGGTTGGTTCTCCTTGTGGTCGTGGGTCAGCAGCACGTCCAGGCAGCGGTTGGTTCTCCTGGTGGTCGTGGGTCAGCAGCACGTCCAGGCAGCGGTTGGTTCTCCTGGTGGTCGTGGGTCAGCAGGGCGTGCAGGCAGCGGTTGGTTCTCCTGGTGGTCGTGGGTCAGCAGGGCGTCCAGGCAGCGGTTGGTTCTCCTGGTGGTCGTGGGTCAGCAGGGCGTCCAGGCAGCGGTTGGTTCTCCTGGTGGTCGTGGGTCAGCAGGGCGTCCAGGCAGCGGTCGGTTCTCCTAGTGGTCGTCGGTCAGAACGGCGTCCAGGCAGCGGTCGGTTCTCCTGGTGGTCGTGGGTCAGCAGCACGTCCAGGCAGCGGTTCTCCTGGTGGTCGTGGGTCAGCAGGGCGTCCAGGCAGCGGTTGGTTCTCCTGGTGGTCGTGGGTCAACAGGACGTCCAGGCAGCGGTTCTCCTGGTGGTCGTGGGTCAGCAGGATGTCCAGGCAGCGGTTGGTTCTCCTGGTGGTCGTGGGTCAGCAGCACGTCCAGGCAGCGGTTGGTTCTCCTGGTGGTCGTGGGTCAGCAGCACGTCCAGGCAGCGGTTGGTTCTCCTGGTGGTCGTGGGTCAGCAGGGCGTCCAGGCAGCGGTTGGTTCTCCTGGTGGTCGTGGGTCAGCAGCACGTCCAGGCAGCGGTTGGTTCTCCTGGTGGTCGTGGGTCAGCAGCACGTCCAGGCAGCGGTTGGTTCTCCTGGTGGTCGTGGGTCAGCAGCACGTCCAGGCAGCGGTTCTCCTGGTGGTCGTGGGTCAGCAGGACGTCCAGGCAGCGGTTGGTTCTCCTGGTGGTCGTGGGTCAGCAGGGCGTCCAGGCAGCGGTTGGTTCTCCTGGTGGTCGTGGGTCAGCAGGACGTCCAGGCAGCGGTTGGTTCTCCTGGTGGTCGTGGGTCAGCAGCACGTCCAGGCAGCGGTTGGTTCTCCTGGTGGTCGTGGGTCAGCAGGGCGTCCAGGCAGCGGTTCTCCTGGTGGTCGCTGGTCAGCAGGACGTCCAGGCAGCGGTTCTCCTGGTGGTCGTGGGTCAGCAGCACGTCCAGGCAGCGGTTCTCCTGGTGGTCGTGGGTCAGCAGGACGTCCAGGCAGCGGTTGGTTCTCCTGGTGGTCGTGGGTCAGCAGGGCGTCCAGGCAGCGGTTGGTTCTCCTGGTGGTCGTGGGTCAGCAGGACGTCCAGGCAGCGGTTGGTTCTCCTGGTGGTCGTGGGTCAGCAGCACGTCCAGGCAGCGGTTGGTTCTCCTGGTGGTCGTGGGTCAGCAGGGCGTCCAGGCAGCGGTTCTCCTGGTGGTCGCTGGTCAGCAGGACGTCCAGGCAGCGGTTCTCCTGGTGGTCGTGGGTCAGCAGGGCATCCAGGCAGCGGTCGGTTCTCCTGGTGGTCGTGGGTCAGCAGCACGTCCAGGCAGCGGTTGGTTCTCCTGGTGGTCGTGGGTCAGCAGGACGTCCAGGCAGCGGTTGGTTCTCCTGGTGGTCGTGGGTCAGCAGCACGTCCAGGCAGCGGTCGGTTCTCCTGGTGGTCGTGGGTCAGCAGCACGTCCAGGCAGCGGTTCTCCTGGTGGTCGTGGGTCAGCAGGGCGTCCAGGCAGCGGTTGGTTCTCCTGGTGGTCGTGGGTCAGCAGGGCGTCTAGGCAGCGGTCGGTTCTCCTGGTGGTCATGGGTCAGCAGCACGTCCAGGCAGCGGTTGGTTCTCCTGGTGGTCGTGGGTCAGCAGGACGTCCAGGCAGCGGTTCTCCTGGTGGTCGTGGGTCAGCAGGACGTCCAGGCAGCGGTTCTCCTGGTGGTCGTGGGTCAGCAGCACGTCCAGGCAGCGGTTGGTTCTCCTGGTGGTCGTGGGTCAGCAGGACGTCCAGGCAGCGGTTGGTTCTCCTGGTGGTCGTGGGTCAGCAGGACGTCCAGGCAGCGGTTGGTTCTCCTGGTGGTCGTGGGTCAGCAGGACGTCCAGGCAGCGGTTCTCCTGGTGGTCGTGGGTCAGCAGCACGTCCAAGCAGCGGTCGGTTCTCCTGGTGGTCGTGGGTCAGCAGCACGTCCAAGCAGCGGTCGGTTCTCCTGGTGGTCGTGGGTCAGCAGCACGTCCAGGCAGCGGTTCTCCTGGTGGTCGTGGGTAAGCAGCACGTCCAGGCAGCGGTTCTCCTGGTGGTCGTGGGTCAGCAGGGCGTCCAGGCAGCGGTTCTCCTGGTGGTCGTGGGTCAGCAGCACGTCCAGGCAGCGGTTCTCCTGGTGGTCGTGGGTCAGCAGCACGTCCAGGCAGCGGTTCTCCTGATGGTCGTGGGTCAGCAGGGCGTCCAGGCAGCGGTTCTCCTGGTGGTCGTGGGTCAGCAGCACGTCCAGGCAGCGGTTCTCCTGGTGGTCGTGGGTCAGCAGCACGTCCAGGCAGCGGTTCTCCTGATGGTCGTGGGTCAGCAGGGCGTCCAGGCAGCGGTTCTCCTGGTGGTCGTGGGTCAGCAGCACGTCCAGGCAGCGGTTGGTTCTCCTGGTGGTCGTGGGTCAGCAGGACGTCCAGGCAGCGGTTCTCCTGGTGGTCGTGGGTCAGCAGCACGTCCAGGCAGCGGTTCTCCTCGTGGTCGTGGGTCAGCAGGGCGTCCAGGCAGCGGTCAGTTCTCCTGGTGGTCGTGGGTCAGCAGGGCGTCCAGGCAGCGGTTGGTTCTCCTGGTGGTCGTGGGTCAGCAGGGCGTCCAGGCAGCGGTTGGTTCTCCTTGTGGTCGTGGGTCAGCAGCACGTCCAGGCAGCGGTTGGTTCTCCTGGTGGTCGTGGGTCAGCAGCACGTCCAGGCAGCGGTTGGTTCTCCTGGTGGTCGTGGGTCAGCAGGGCGTCCAGGCAGCGGTTGGTTCTCCTGGTGGTCGTGGGTCAGCAGGGCGTCCAGGCAGCGGTTGGTTCTCCTGGTGGTCGTGGGTCAGCAGGGCGTCCAGGCAGCGGTCGGTTCTCCTAGTGGTCGTCGGTCAGAACGGCGTCCAGGCAGCGGTCGGTTCTCCTGGTGGTCGTGGGTCAGCAGCACGTCCAGGCAGCGGTTCTCCTGGTGGTCGTGGGTCAGCAGGGCGTCCAGGCAGCGGTTGGTTCTCCTGGTGGTCGTGGGTCAGCAGCACGTCCAGGCAGCGGTTCTCCTGGTGGTCGTGGGTCAGCAGCACGTCCAGGCAGCGGTCAGTTCTCCTGGTGGTCGTGGGTCAGCAGGACGTCCAGGCAGCGGTTGGTTCTCCTGGTGGTCGTGGGTCAGCAGCACGTCCAGGCAGCGGTTGGTTCTCCTGGTGGTCGTGGGTCAGCAGGACGTCCAGGCAGCGGTTGGTTCTCCTGGTGGTCGTGGGTCAGCAGCACGTCCAGGCAGCGGTTCTCCTCGTGGTCGTGGGTCAGCAGGGCGTCCAGGCAGCGGTCAGTTCTCCTGGTGGTCGTGGGTCAGCAGGGCGTCCAGGCAGCGGTTGGTTCTCCTGGTGGTCGTGGGTCAGCAGGGCGTCCAGGCAGCGGTTGGTTCTCCTTGTGGTCGTGGGTCAGCAGCACGTCCAGGCAGCGGTTGGTTCTCCTGGTGGTCGTGGGTCAGCAGCACGTCCAGGCAGCGGTTGGTTCTCCTGGTGGTCGTGGGTCAGCAGGGCGTCCAGGCAGCGGTTGGTTCTCCTGGTGGTCGTGGGTCAGCAGGGCGTCCAGGCAGCGGTTGGTTCTCCTGGTGGTCGTGGGTCAGCAGGGCGTCCAGGCAGCGGTCGGTTCTCCTAGTGGTCGTCGGTCAGAACGGCGTCCAGGCAGCGGTCGGTTCTCCTGGTGGTCGTGGGTCAGCAGCACGTCCAGGCAGCGGTTCTCCTGGTGGTCGTGGGTCAGCAGGGCGTCCAGGCAGCGGTTGGTTCTCCTGGTGGTCGTGGGTCAACAGGACGTCCAGGCAGCGGTTCTCCTGGTGGTCGTGGGTCAGCAGGATGTCCAGGCAGCGGTTGGTTCTCCTGGTGGTCGTGGGTCAGCAGCACGTCCAGGCAGCGGTTGGTTCTCCTGGTGGTCGTGGGTCAGCAGCACGTCCAGGCAGCGGTTGGTTCTCCTGGTGGTCGTGGGTCAGCAGGGCGTCCAGGCAGCGGTTGGTTCTCCTGGTGGTCGTGGGTCAGCAGCACGTCCAGGCAGCGGTTGGTTCTCCTGGTGGTCGTGGGTCAGCAGCACGTCCAGGCAGCGGTTGGTTCTCCTGGTGGTCGTGGGTCAGCAGCACGTCCAGGCAGCGGTTCTCCTGGTGGTCGTGGGTCAGCAGGACGTCCAGGCAGCGGTTGGTTCTCCTGGTGGTCGTGGGTCAGCAGGGCGTCCAGGCAGCGGTTGGTTCTCCTGGTGGTCGTGGGTCAGCAGGACGTCCAGGCAGCGGTTGGTTCTCCTGGTGGTCGTGGGTCAGCAGCACGTCCAGGCAGCGGTTGGTTCTCCTGGTGGTCGTGGGTCAGCAGGGCGTCCAGGCAGTGGTTCTCCTGGTGGTCGCTGGTCAGCAGGACGTCCAGGCAGCGGTTCTCCTGGTGGTCGTGGGTCAGCAGCACGTCCAGGCAGCGGTTCTCCTGGTGGTCGTGGGTCAGCAGGACGTCCAGGCAGCGGTTGGTTCTCCTGGTGGTCTTGGGTCAGCAGGGCGTCCAGGCAGCGGTTGGTTCTCCTGGTGGTCGTGGGTCAGCAGGACGTCCAGGCAGCGGTTGGTTCTCCTGGTGGTCGTGGGTCAGCAGCACGTCCAGGCAGCGGTTGGTTCTCCTGGTGGTCGTGGGTCAGCAGGGCGTCCAGGCAGCGGTTCTCCTGGTGGTCGCTGGTCAGCAGGACGTCCAGGCAGCGGTTCTCCTGGTGGTCGTGGGTCAGCAGGGCATCCAGGCAGCGGTCGGTTCTCCTGGTGGTCGTGGGTCAGCAGCACGTCCAGGCAGCGGTTGGTTCTCCTGGTGGTCGTGGGTCAGCAGGACGTCCAGGCAGCGGTTGGTTCTCCTGGTGGTCGTGGGTCAGCAGCACGTCCAGGCAGCGGTCGGTTCTCCTGGTGGTCGTGGGTCAGCAGCACGTCCAGGCAGCGGTTCTCCTGGTGGTCGTGGGTCAGCAGGGCGTCCAGGCAGCGGTTGGTTCTCCTGGTGGTCGTGGGTCAGCAGGGCGTCTAGGCAGCGGTCGGTTCTCCTGGTGGTCATGGGTCAGCAGCACGTCCAGGCAGCGGTTGGTTCTCCTGGTGGTCGTGGGTCAGCAGGACGTCCAGGCAGCGGTTCTCCTGGTGGTCGTGGGTCAGCAGGACGTCCAGGCAGCGGTTCTCCTGGTGGTCGTGGGTCAGCAGCATGTCCAGGCAGCGGTTGGTTCTCCTGGTGGTCGTGGGTCAGCAGGACGTCCAGGCAGCGGTTGGTTCTCCTGGTGGTCGTGGGTCAGCAGGACGTCCAGGCAGCGGTTGGTTCTCCTGGTGGTCGTGGGTCAGCAGGACGTCCAGGCAGCGGTTCTCCTGGTGGTCGTGGGTCAGCAGCACGTCCAAGCAGCGGTCGGTTCTCCTGGTGGTCGTGGGTCAGCAGCACGTCCAAGCAGCGGTCGGTTCTCCTGGTGGTCGTGGGTCAGCAGCACGTCCAGGCAGCGGTTCTCCTGGTGGTCGTGGGTAAGCAGCACGTCCAGGCAGCGGTTCTCCTGGTGGTCGTGGGTCAGCAGGGCGTCCAGGCAGCGGTTCTCCTGGTGGTCGTGGGTCAGCAGCACGTCCAGGCAGCGGTTCTCCTGGTGGTCGTGGGTCAGCAGCACGTCCAGGCAGCGGTTCTCCTGATGGTCGTGGGTCAGCAGGGCGTCCAGGCAGCGGTTCTCCTGGTGGTCGTGGGTCAGCAGCACGTCCAGGCAGCGGTTCTCCTGGTGGTCGTGGGTCAGCAGCACGTCCAGGCAGCGGTTCTCCTGATGGTCGTGGGTCAGCAGCACGTCCAGGCAGCGGTTCTCCTGGTGGTCGTGGGTCAGCAGGACGTCCAGGCAGCGGTTGGTTCTCCTGGTGGTCGTGGGTCAGCAGGACGTCCAGGCAGCGGTTCTCCTGGTGGTCGTGGGTCAGCAGCACGTCCAGGCAGCGGTTCTCCTCGTGGTCGTGGGTCAGCAGGGCGTCCAGGCAGCGGTCAGTTCTCCTGGTGGTCGTGGGTCAGCAGGGCGTCCAGGCAGCGGTTGGTTCTCCTGGTGGTCGTGGGTCAGCAGGGCGTCCAGGCAGCGGTTGGTTCTCCTTGTGGTCGTGGGTCAGCAGCACGTCCAGGCAGCGGTTGGTTCTCCTGGTGGTCGTGGGTCAGCAGCACGTCCAGGCAGCGGTTGGTTCTCCTGGTGGTCGTGGGTCAGCAGGGCGTCCAGGCAGCGGTTGGTTCTCCTGGTGGTCGTGGGTCAGCAGGGCGTCCAGGCAGCGGTTGGTTCTCCTGGTGGTCGTGGGTCAGCAGGGCGTCCAGGCAGCGGTCGGTTCTCCTAGTGGTCGTCGGTCAGAACGGCGTCCAGGCAGCGGTCGGTTCTCCTGGTGGTCGTGGGTCAGCAGCACGTCCAGGCAGCGGTTCTCCTGGTGGTCGTGGGTCAGCAGGGCGTCCAGGCAGCGGTTGGTTCTCCTGGTGGTCGTGGGTCAGCAGCACGTCCAGGCAGCGGTTCTCCTGGTGGTCGTGGGTCAGCAGCACGTCCAGGCAGCGGTCAGTTCTCCTGGTGGTCGTGGGTCAGCAGGACGTCCAGGCAGCGGTTGGTTCTCCTGGTGGTCGTGGGTCAGCAGCACGTCCAGGCAGCGGTTGGTTCTCCTGGTGGTCGTGGGTCAGCAGGACGTCCAGGCAGCGGTTGGTTCTCCTGGTGGTCGTGGGTCAGCAGCACGTCCAGGCAGCGGTTCTCCTCGTGGTCGTGGGTCAGCAGGGCGTCCAGGCAGCGGTCAGTTCTCCTGGTGGTCGTGGGTCAGCAGGGCGTCCAGGCAGCGGTTGGTTCTCCTGGTGGTCGTGGGTCAGCAGGGCGTCCAGGCAGCGGTTGGTTCTCCTTGTGGTCGTGGGTCAGCAGCACGTCCAGGCAGCGGTTGGTTCTCCTGGTGGTCGTGGGTCAGCAGCACGTCCAGGCAGCGGTTGGTTCTCCTGGTGGTCGTGGGTCAGCAGGGCGTCCAGGCAGCGGTTGGTTCTCCTGGTGGTCGTGGGTCAGCAGGGCGTCCAGGCAGCGGTTGGTTCTCCTGGTGGTCGTGGGTCAGCAGGGCGTCCAGGCAGCGGTCGGTTCTCCTAGTGGTCGTCGGTCAGAACGGCGTCCAGGCAGCGGTCGGTTCTCCTGGTGGTCGTGGGTCAGCAGCACGTCCAGGCAGCGGTTCTCCTGGTGGTCGTGGGTCAGCAGGGCGTCCAGGCAGCGGTTGGTTCTCCTGGTGGTCGTGGGTCAACAGGACGTCCAGGCAGCGGTTCTCCTGGTGGTCGTGGGTCAGCAGGATGTCCAGGCAGCGGTTGGTTCTCCTGGTGGTCGTGGGTCAGCAGCACGTCCAGGCAGCGGTTGGTTCTCCTGGTGGTCGTGGGTCAGCAGCAGTCCAGGCAGCGGTTGGTTCTCCTGGTGGTCGTGGGTCAGCAGCACGTCCAGGCAGCGGTTGGTTCTCCTGGTGGTCGTGGGTCAGCAGCACGTCCAGGCAGCGGTTGGTTCTCCTGGTGGTCGTGGGTCAGCAGCACGTCCAGGCAGCGGTTCTCCTGGTGGTCGTGGGTAAGCAGCACGTCCAGGCAGCGGTTCTCCTGGTGGTCGTGGGTCAGCAGGGCGTCCAGGCAGCGGTTCTCCTGGTGGTCGTGGGTCAGCAGCACGTCCAGGCAGCGGTTCTCCTGGTGGTCGTGGGTCAGCAGCACGTCCAGGCAGCGGTTCTCCTGATGGTCGTGGGTCAGCAGGGCGTCCAGGCAGCGGTTCTCCTGGTGGTCGTGGGTCAGCAGCACGTCCAGGCAGCGGTTCTCCTGGTGGTCGTGGGTCAGCAGCACGTCCAGGCAGCGGTTCTCCTGATGGTCGTGGGTCAGCAGGGCGTCCAGGCAGCGGTTCTCCTGGTGGTCGTGGGTCAGCAGCACGTCCAGGCAGCGGTTGGTTCTCCTGGTGGTCGTGGGTCAGCAGGACGTCCAGGCAGCGGTTCTCCTGGTGGTCGTGGGTCAGCAGCACGTCCAGGCAGCGGTTCTCCTCGTGGTCGTGGGTCAGCAGGGCGTCCAGGCAGCGGTCAGTTCTCCTGGTGGTCGTGGGTCAGCAGGGCGTCCAGGCAGCGGTTGGTTCTCCTGGTGGTCGTGGGTCAGCAGGGCGTCCAGGCAGCGGTTGGTTCTCCTTGTGGTCGTGGGTCAGCAGCACGTCCAGGCAGCGGTTGGTTCTCCTGGTGGTCGTGGGTCAGCAGCACGTCCAGGCAGCGGTTGGTTCTCCTGGTGGTCGTGGGTCAGCAGGGCGTCCAGGCAGCGGTTGGTTCTCCTGGTGGTCGTGGGTCAGCAGCACGTCCAGGCAGCGGTCAGTTCTCCTGGTGGTCGTGGGTCAGCAGGACGTCCAGGCAGCGGTTGGTTCTCCTGGTGGTCGTGGGTCAGCAGCACGTCCAGGCAGCGGTTGGTTCTCCTGGTGGTCGTGGGTCAGCAGGACGTCCAGGCAGCGGTTGGTTCTCCTGGTGGTCGTGGGTCAGCAGCACGTCCAGGCAGCGGTTCTCCTCGTGGTCGTGGGTCAGCAGGGCGTCCAGGCAGCGGTCAGTTCTCCTGGTGGTCGTGGGTCAGCAGGGCGTCCAGGCAGCGGTTGGTTCTCCTGGTGGTCGTGGGTCAGCAGGGCGTCCAGGCAGCGGTTGGTTCTCCTTGTGGTCGTGGGTCAGCAGCACGTCCAGGCAGCGGTTGGTTCTCCTGGTGGTCGTGGGTCAGCAGCACGTCCAGGCAGCGGTTGGTTCTCCTGGTGGTCGTGGGTCAGCAGGGCGTGCAGGCAGCGGTTGGTTCTCCTGGTGGTCGTGGGTCAGCAGGGCGTCCAGGCAGCGGTTGGTTCTCCTGGTGGTCGTGGGTCAGCAGGGCGTCCAGGCAGCGGTTGGTTCTCCTGGTGGTCGTGGGTCAGCAGGGCGTCCAGGCAGCGGTCGGTTCTCCTAGTGGTCGTCGGTCAGAACGGCGTCCAGGCAGCGGTTGGTTCTCCTGGTGGTCGTGGGTCAGCAGCACGTCCAGGCAGCGGTTCTCCTGGTGGTCGTGGGTCAGCAGGACGTCCAGGCAGCGGTTGGTTCTCCTGGTGGTCGTGGGTCAGCAGGGCGTCCAGGCAGCGGTTGGTTCTCCTGGTGGTCGTGGGTCAGCAGGACGTCCAGGCAGCGGTTGGTTCTCCTGGTGGTCGTGGGTCAGCAGCACGTCCAGGCAGCGGTTGGTTCTCCTGGTGGTCGTGGGTCAGCAGGGCGTCCAGGCAGCGGTTCTCCTGGTGGTCGCTGGTCAGCAGGACGTCCAGGCAGCGGTTCTCCTGGTGGTCGTGGGTCAGCAGCACGTCCAGGCAGCGGTTCTCCTGGTGGTCGTGGGTCAGCAGGGCATCCAGGCAGCGGTTCTCCTGGTGGTCGTGGGTCAGCAGCACGTCCAGGCAGCGGTTCTCCTGGTGGTCGTGGGTCAGCGGTTCTCCTGGTGGTCGCTGGTCAGCAGGACGTCCAGGCAGCGGTTCTCCTGGTGGTCGTGGGTCAGCAGGGCATCCAGGCAGCGGTTCTCCTGGTGGTCGTGGGTCAGCAGCACGTCCAGGCAGCGGTTCTCCTGGTGGTCGTGGGTCAGCAGGGCGTCCAGGCAGCGGTTGGTTCTCCTGGTGGTCGTGGGTCAGCAGGGCGTCCAGGCAGCGGTTGGTTCTCCTGGTGGTCGTGGGTCAGCAGGGCGTTCAGGCAGCGGTTGGTTCTCCTGGTGGTCGTGGGTCAGCAGGGCGTCCAGGCAGCGGTTGGTTCTCCTGGTGGTCGTGGGTCAGCAGGGCGTCTAGGCAGCGGTCGGTTCTCCTGGTGGTCATGGGTCAGCAGCACGTCCAGGCAGCGGTTGGTTCTCCTGGTGGTCGTGGGTCAGCAGGACGTCCAGGCAGCGGTTCTCCTGGTGGTCGTGGGTCAGCAGGACGTCCAGGCAGCGGTTCTCCTGGTGGTCGTGGGTCAGCAGCACGTCCAGGCAGCGGTTGGTTCTCCTGGTGGTCGTGGGTCAGCAGGACGTCCAGGCAGCGGTTGGTTCTCCTGGTGGTCGTGGGTCAGCAGGACGTCCAGGCAGCGGTTGGTTCTCCTGGTGGTCGTGGGTCAGCAGGACGTCCAGGCAGCGGTTCTCCTGGTGGTCGTGGGTCAGCAGCACGTCCAAGCAGCGGTCGGTTCTCCTGGTGGTCGTGGGTCAGCAGCACGTCCAAGCAGCGGTCGGTTCTCCTGGTGGTCGTGGGTCAGCAGCACGTCCAGGCAGCGGTTCTCCTGGTGGTCGTGGGTAAGCAGCACGTCCAGGCAGCGGTTCTCCTGGTGGTCAGCAGGACGTCCAGGCAGCGGTTCTCCTGGTGGTCGTGGGTCAGCAGCACGTCCAGGCAGCGGTTCTCCTGGTGGTCGTGGGTCAGCAGGGCATCCAGGCAGCGGTTCTCCTGGTGGTCGTGGGTCAGCAGCACGTCCAGGCAGCGGTTCTCCTGGTGGTCGTGGGTCAGCAGGGCGTCCAGGCAGCGGTTGGTTCTCCTGGTGGTCGTGGGTCAGCAGGGCGTCCAGGCAGCGGTTGGTTCTCCTGGTGGTCGTGGGTCAGCAGGGCGTTCAGGCAGCGGTTGGTTCTCCTGGTGGTCGTGGGTCAGCAGGGCGTCCAGGCAGCGGTTGGTTCTCCTGGTGGTCGTGGGTCAGCAGCACGTCCAGGCAGCGGTTGGTTCTCCTGGTGGTCGTGGGTCAGCAGCACGTCCAGGCAGCGGTTGGTTCTCCTGGTGGTCGTGGGTCAGCAGCACGTCCAGGCAGCGGTTCTCCTGGTGGTCGTGGGTCAGCAGGACGTCCAGGCAGCGGTTGGTTCTCCTGGTGGTCGTGGGTCAGCAGGGCGTCCAGGCAGCGGTTGGTTCTCCTGGTGGTCGTGGGTCAGCAGGGCGTCCAGGCAGCGGTTGGTTCTCCTTGTGGTCGTGGGTCAGCAGCACGTCCAGGCAGCGGTTGGTTCTCCTGGTGGTCGTGGGTCAGCAGCACGTCCAGGCAGCGGTTGGTTCTCCTGGTGGTCGTGGGTCAGCAGGACGTCCAGGCAGCGGTTCTCCTGGTGGTCGTGGGTCAGCAGCACGTCCAAGCAGCGGTCGGTTCTCCTGGTGGTTGTGGGTCAGCAGCACGTCCAGGCAGCGGTTCTCCTGGTGGTCGTGGGTAAGCAGCACGTCCAGGCAGCGGTTCTCCTGGTGGTCGTGGGTCAGCAGGGCGTCCAGGCAGCGGTTCTCCTGGTGGTCGTGGGTCAGCAGCACGTCCAGGCAGCGGTTCTCCTGGTGGTCGTGGGTCAGCAGCACGTCCAGGCAGCGGTTCTCCTGGTGGTCGTGGGTCAGCAGCACGTCCAGGCAGCGGTTCTCCTGGTGGTCGTGGGTCAGCAGGGCGTTCAGGCAGCGGTTGGTTCTCCTGGTGGTCGTGGGTCAGCAGGGCGTCCAGGCAGCGGTTGGTTCTCCTGGTGGTCGTGGGTCAGCAGGGCGTCCAGGCAACGGTTGGTTCTCCTTGTGGTCGTGGGTCAGCAGCACGTCCAGGCAGCGGTTGGTTCTCCTGGTGGTCGTGGGTCAGCAGGGCGTCCAGGCAGCGGTTGGTTCTCCTGGTGGTCGTGGGTCAGCAGGACGTCCAGGCAGCGGTTGGTTCTCCTGGTGGTCGTGGGTCAGCAGGACGTCCAGGCAGCGGTTGGTTCTCCTGGTGGGCGTGGGTCAGCAGGACGTCCAGGCAGCGGTTCTCCTGGTGGTCGTGGGTCAGCAGGACGTCCAGGCAGCGGTTGGTTCTCCTGGTGGTCGTGGGTCAGCAGGACGTCCAGGCAGCGGTTGGTTCTCCTGGTGGTCGTGGGTCAGCAGCACGTCCAGGCAGCGGTTCTCCTGGTGGTCGTGGGTCAGCAGGGCGTCCAGGCAGCGGTTGGTTCTCCTGGTGGTCGTGGGTCAGCAGGGCGTCCAGGCAGCGGTCGGTTCTCCTAGTGGTCGTCGGTCAGAACGGCGTCCAGGCAGCGGTCGGTTCTCCTGGTGGTCGTGGGTCAGCAGCACGTCCAGGCAGCGGTTCTCCTGGTGGTCGTGGGTCAGCAGGGCGTCCAGGCAGCGGTTGGTTCTCCTGGTGGTCGTGGGTCAACAGGACGTCCAGGCAGCGGTTCTCCTGGTGGTCGTGGGTCAGCAGGATGTCCAGGCAGCGGTTGGTTCTCCTGGTGGTCGTGGGTCAGCAGCACGTCCAGGCAGCGGTTGGTTCTCCTGGTGGTCGTGGGTCAGCAGCAGTCCAGGCAGCGGTTGGTTCTCCTGGTGGTCGTGGGTCAGCAGCACGTCCAGGCAGCGGTTGGTTCTCCTGGTGGTCGTGGGTCAGCAGCACGTCCAGGCAGCGGTTGGTTCTCCTGGTGGTCGTGGGTCAGCAGCACGTCCAGGCAGCGGTTCTCCTGGTGGTCGTGGGTCAGCAGGACGTCCAGGCAGCGGTTGGTTCTCCTGGTGGTCGTGGGTCAGCAGGGCGTCCAGGCAGCGGTTGGTTCTCCTGGTGGTCGTGGGTCAGCAGGACGTCCAGGCAGCGGTTGGTTCTCCTGGTGGTCGTGGGTCAGCAGCACGTCCAGGCAGCGGTTGGTTCTCCTGGTGGTCGTGGGTCAGCAGGGCGTCCAGGCAGCGGTTCTCCTGGTGGTCGCTGGTCAGCAGGACGTCCAGGCTACGGTTCTCCTGGTGGTCGTGGGTCAGCAGCACGTCCAGGCAGCGGTTCTCCTGGTGGTCGTGGGTCAGCAGGACGTCCAGGCAGCGGTTGGTTCTCCTGGTGGTCGTGGGTCAGCAGGGCGTCCAGGCAGCGGTTGGTTCTCCTGGTGGTCGTGGGTCAGCAGGACGTCCAGGCAGCGGTTGGTTCTCCTGGTGGTCGTGGGTCAGCAGCACGTCCAGGCAGCGGTTGGTTCTCCTGGTGGTCGTGGGTCAGCAGGGCGTCCAGGCAGCGGTTCTCCTGGTGGTCGCTGGTCAGCAGGACGTCCAGGCAGCGGTTCTCCTGGTGGTCGTGGGTCAGCAGGGCATCCAGGCAGCGGTTCTCCTGGTGGTCGTGGGTCAGCAGCACGTCCAGGCAGCGGTTCTCCTGGTGGTCGTGGGTCAGCAGGGCGTCCAGGCAGCGGTTGGTTCTCCTGGTGGTCGTGGGTCAGCAGGGCGTCCAGGCAGCGGTTGGTTCTCCTGGTGGTCGTGGGTCAGCAGGGCGTTCAGGCAGCGGTTGGTTCTCCTGGTGGTCGTGGGTCAGCAGGGCGTCCAGGCAGCGGTTGGTTCTCCTGGTGGTTGTGGGTCAGCAGGGCGTCTAGGCAGCGGTCGGTTCTCCTGGTGGTCATGGGTCAGCAGCACGTCCAGGCAGCGGTTGGTTCTCCTGGTGGTCGTGGGTCAGCAGGACGTCCAGGCAGCGGTTGGTTCTCCTGGTGGTCGTGGGTCAGCAGGACGTCCAGGCAGCGGTTGGTTCTCCTGGTGGTCGTGGGTCAGCAGCACGTCCAGGCAGCGGTTCTCCTGGTGGTCGTGGGTCAGCAGGACGTCCAGGCAGCGGTTGGTTCTCCTGGTGGTCGTGGGTCAGCAGGACGTCCAGGCAGCGGTTGGTTCTCCTGGTGGTCGTGGGTCAGCAGCACGTCCAGGCAGCGGTCGGTTCTCCTGGTGGTCGTGGGTCAGCAGGACGTCCAGGCAGCGGTTCTCCTGGTGGTCGTGGGTCAGCAGCACGTCCAGGCAGCGGTTCTCCTGGTGGTCGTGGGTCAGCAGGGCGTCCAGGCAGCGGTTGGTTCTCCTGGTGGTCGTGGGTCAACAGGACGTCCAGGCAGCGGTTCTCCTGGTGGTCGTGGGTCAGCAGGATGTCCAGGCAGCGGTTGGTTCTCCTGGTGGTCGTGGGTCAGCAGCACGTCCAGGCAGCGGTTGGTTCTCCTGGTGGTCGTGGGTCAGCAGCACGTCCAGGCAGCGGTTGGTTCTCCTGGTGGTCGTGGGTCAGCAGGGCGTCCAGGCAGCGGTTGGTTCTCCTGGTGGTCGTGGGTCAGCAGCACGTCCAGGCAGCGGTTGGTTCTCCTCGTGGTCGTGGGTCAGCAGCACGTCCAGGCAGCGGTTGGTTCTCCTGGTGGTCGTGGGTCAGCAGGACGTCCAGGCAGCGGTTGGTTCTCCTGTGGTCGTGGGTCAGCAGCACGTCCAGGCAGCGGTTCTCCTCGTGGTCGTGGGTCAGCAGGGCGTCCAGGCAGCGGTCAGTTCTCCTGGTGGTCGTGGGTCAGCAGGGCGTCCAGGCAGCGGTCGGTTCTCCTGGTGGTCGTGGGTCAGCAGGACGTCCAGGCAGCGGTTGGTTCTCCTGGTGGTCGTGGGTCAACAGCACGTCCAGGCAGCGGTTGGTTCTCCTGGTGGTCGTGGGTCAGCAGGACGTCCAGGCAGCGGTTGGTTCTCCTGTGGTCGTGGTTCAGCAGCACGTCCAGGCAGCGGTTCTCCTCGTGGTCGTGGGTCAGCAGGGCGTCCAGGCAGCGGTCAGTTCTCCTGGTGGTCGTGGGTCAGCAGGGCGTCCAGGCAGCGGTTGGTTCTCCTGGTGGTCGTGGGTCAGCAGGGCGTCCAGGCAGCGGTTGGTTCTCCTTGTGGTCGTGGGTCAGCAGCACGTCCAGGCAGCGGTTGGTTCTCCTGGTGGTCGTGGGTCAGCAGGACGTCCAGGCAGCGGTTGGTTCTCCTGGTGGTCGTGGGTCAGCAGGGCGTCCAGGCAGCGGTTGGTTCTCCTGGTGGTCGTGGGTCAGCAGGGCGTCCAGGCAGCGGTTGGTTCTCCTGGTGGTCGTGGGTCAGCAGGGCGTCCAGGCAGCGGTCGGTTCTCCTAGTGGTCGTCGGTCAGAACGGCGTCCAGGCAGCGGTCGGTTCTCCTGGTGGTCGTGGGTCAGCAGGACGTCCAGGCAGCGGTTCTCCTGGTGGTCGTGGGTCAGCAGGGCGTCCAGGCAGCGGTTGGTTCTCCTGGTGGTCGTGGGTCAGCAGCACGTCCAGGCAGCGGTTGGTTCTCCTGGTGGTCGTGGGTCAGCAGGACGTCCAGGCAGCGGTTGGTTCTCCTGGTGGTCGTGGGTCAGCAGCACGTCCAGGCAGCGGTTCTCCTGGTGGTCGTGGGTCAGCAGGGCGTCCAGGCAGCGGTTCTCCTGGTGGTCGTGGGTCAGCAGGGCGTCCAGGCAGCGGTTGGTTCTCCTGGTGGTCGTGGGTCAGCAGGGCGTCCAGGCAGCGGTTGGTTCTCCTGGTGGTCGTGGGTCAGCAGGATGTCCAGGCAGCGGTTCTCCTGGTGGTCGTGGGTCAGCAGGGCGTCCAGGCAGCGGTCGGTTCTCCTGGTGGTCGTGGGTCAGCAGCACGTCCAGGCAGCGGTCGGTTCTCCTGGTGGTCGTGGGTCAGCAGGGCGTCCAGGCAGCGGTTGGTTCTCCTGGTGGTCGTGGGTCAGCAGGGCGTCCAGGCAGCGGTTGGTTCTCCTGGTGGTCGTGGGTCAGCAGGGCGTCCAGGCAGCGGTCGGTTCTCCTAGTGGTCGTCGGTCAGAACGGCGTCCAGGCAGCGGTCGGTTCTCCTGGTGGTCGTGGGTCAGCAGGACATCCAGGCAGCGGTTGGTTCTCCTCGTGGTCGTGGGTCAGCAGGACTTCCAGGCAGCGGTTGGTTCTCCTGGTGGTCGTGGGTCAGCAGGGCGTCCAGGCAGCGGTTGGTTCTCCTGGTGGTCGTGGGTCAGAAGGGTGTCCAGGCAGCGGTTCTCCTGGTGGTCGTGGGTCAGCAGGGCGTCCAGGCAGCGGTTCTCCTGGTGGTCGTGGGTCAGCAGGGCGTCCAGGCAGCGGTTGGTTCTCCTGGTGGTCGTGGGTCAGCAGGACGTCCAGGCAGCGGTTCTCCTGGTGGTCGTGGGTCAGCAGCACGTCCAGGCAGCGGTTGGTCCTCCTGGTGGTCGTGGGTCAGCAGCACGTCCAGGCAGCGGTTCTCCTGGTGGTCGTGGGTCAGCAGCACGTCCAGGCAGCGGTTGGTTCTCCTGGTGGTCGTGGGTCAGCAGGGCGTCCAGGCAGCGGTTGGTTCTCCTGGTGGTCGTGGGTCAGCAGGGCGTCCAGGCAGCGGTTGGTTCTCCTGGTGGTCGCGGGTCAGCAGGACGTCCAGGCAGCGGTTGGTTCTCCTGGTGGTCGTGGGTCAGCAGGGCATCCAGGCAGCGGTTCTCCTGGTGGTCGTGGGTCAGCAGGGCGTCCAGGCAGCGGTTCTCCTCGTGGTCGTGGGTCAGCAGCACGTCCAGGCAGCGGTTGGTTCTCCTGGTGGTCGTGGGTCAGCAGCACGTCCAGGCAGCGGTTCTCCTGGTGGTCGTGGGTCAGCAGCACGTCCAGGCAGCGGTTGGTTCTCCTGGTGGTCGTGGGTCAGCAGGACGTCCAGGCAGCGGTTCTCCTGGTGGTCGTGGGTCAGCAGGACGTCCAGGCAGCGGTTGGTTCTCCTGGTGGTCGTGGGTCAGCAGGACGTCCAGGCAGCGGTCGGTTCTCCTGGTGGTCGTGGGTCAGCAGCACGTCCAGGCAGCGGTTGGTTCTCCTGGTGGTCGTGGGTCAGCAGGGCGTCCAGGCAGCGGTTCTCCTGGTGGTCGTGGGTCAGCAGGGCGTCCAGGCAGCGGTCAGTTCTCCTGGTGGTCGTGGGTCAGCAGGGCGTCCAGGCAGCGGTTGGTTCTCCTGGTGGTCGTGGGTCAGCAGGACGTCCAGGCAGCGGTCGGTTCTCCTGGTGGTCGTGGGTCAGCAGGGCGTCCAGGCAGCGGTTGGTTCTCCTGGTGGTCGTGGGTCAGCAGCACGTCCAGGCAGCGGTTGGTTCTCCTGGTGGTCGTGGGTCAGCAGGACGTCCAGGCAGCGGTTGGTTCTCCTGTGGTCGTGGGTCAGCAGCACGTCCAGGCAGCGGTTCTCCTCGTGGTCGTGGGTCAGCAGGGCGTCCAGGCAGCGGTCAGTTCTCCTGGTGGTCGTGGGTCAGCAGGGCGTCCAGGCAGCGGTTGGTTCTCCTGGTGGTCGTGGGTCAGCAGGGCGTCCAGGCAGCGGTTGGTTCTCCTTGTGGTCGTGGGTCAGCAGCACGTCCAGGCAGCGGTTGGTTCTCCTGGTGGTCGTGGGTCAGCAGGACGTCCAGGCAGCGGTTGGTTCTCCTGGTGGTTGTGGGTCAGCAGCACGTCCAGGCAGCGGTTGGTTCTCCTGGTGGTCGTGGGTCAGCAGGACGTCCAGGCAGCGGTTGGTTCTCCTGGTGGTCGTGGGTCAGCAGCACGTCCAGGCAGCGGTTCTCCTGGTGGTCGTGGGTCAGCAGGGCGTCCAGGCAGCGGTTCTCCTGGTGGTCGTGGGTCAGCAGGGCGTCCAGGCAGCGGTTGGTTCTCCTGGTGGTCGTGGGTCAGCAGGGCGTCCAGGCAGCGGTTGGTTCTCCTGGTGGTCGTGGGTCAGCAGGATGTCCAGGCAGCGGTTCTCCTGGTGGTCGTGGGTCAGCAGGGCGTCCAGGCAGCGGTCGGTTCTCCTGGTGGTCGTGGGTCAGCAGCACGTCCAGGCAGCGGTCGGTTCTCCTGGTGGTCGTGGGTCAGCAGGGCGTCCAGGCAGCGGTTGGTTCTCCTGGTGGTCGTGGGTCAGCAGGGCGTCCAGGCAGCGGTTGGTTCTCCTGGTGGTCGTGGGTCAGCAGGGCGTCCAGGCAGCGGTCGGTTCTCCTAGTGGTCGTCGGTCAGAACGGCGTCCAGGCAGCGGTCGGTTCTCCTGGTGGTCGTGGGTCAGCAGGACGTCCAGGCAGCGGTTCTCCTGGTGGTCGTGGGTCAGCAGGGCGTCCAGGCAGCGGTTGGTTCTCCTGGTGGTCGTGGGTCAGCAGCACGTCCAGGCAGCGGTTGGTTCTCCTGGTGGTCGTGGGTCAGCAGGACGTCCAGGCAGCGGTTGGTTCTCCTGGTGGTCGTGGGTCAGCAGCACGTCCAGGCAGCGGTTGGTTCTCCTGGTGGTTGTGGGTCAGCAGGACGCCCAGGCAGCGGTTGGTTCTCCTGGTGGTCGTGGGTCAGCAGCACGTCCAGGCAGCGGTTGGTTCTCCTGGTGGTCGTGGGTCAGCAGGACGTCCAGGCAGCGGTTGGTTCTCCTGGTGGTCGTGGGTCAGCAGCACGTCCAGGCAGCGGTTCTCCTGGTGGTCGTGGGTCAGCAGCACGTCCAGGCAGCAGTCAGTACTCCTGGTGGTCGTGGGTCAGCAGGACGTCCAGGCAGCGGTTGGTTCTCCTGGTGGTCGTGGGTCAGCAGCACGTCCAGGCAGCGGTTGGTTCTCCTGGTGGTCGTGGGTCAGCAGGACGTCCAGGCAGCGGTTGGTTCTCCTGTGGTCGTGGGTCAGCAGCACGTCCAGGCAGCGGTTCTCCTCGTGGTCGTGGGTCAGCAGGGCGTCCAGGCAGCGGTCAGTTCTCCTGGTGGTCGTGGGTCAGCAGGGCGTCCAGGCAGCGGTCGGTTCTCCTGGTGGTCGTGGGTCAGCAGGGCGTCCAGGCAGCGGTTGGTTCTCCTTGTGGTCGTGGGTCAGCAGCACGTCCAGGCAGCGGTTGGTTCTCCTGGTGGTCGTGGGTCAGCAGGGCGTCCAGGCAGCGGTTGGTTCTCCTGGTGGTCGTGGGTCAGAAGGGTGTCCAGGCAGCGGTTCTCCTGGTGGTCGTGGGTCAGCAGGGCGTCCAGGCAGCGGTTCTCCTGGTGGTCGTGGGTCAGCAGGGCGTCCAGGCAGCGGTTGGTTCTCCTGGTGGTCGTGGGTCAGCAGGACGTCCAGGCAGCGGTTCTCCTGGTGGTCGTGGGTCAGCAGCACGTCCAGGCAGCGGTTGGTCCTCCTGGTGGTCGTGGGTCAGCAGCACGTCCAGGCAGCGGTTCTCCTGGTGGTCGTGGGTCAGCAGCACGTCCAGGCAGCGGTTGGTTCTCCTGGTGGTCGTGGGTCAGCAGGGCGTCCAGGCAGCGGTTGGTTCTCCTGGTGGTCGTGGGTCAGCAGGGCGTCCAGGCAGCGGTTGGTTCTCCTGGTGGTCGCGGGTCAGCAGGACGTCCAGGCAGCGGTTGGTTCTCCTGGTGGTCGTGGGTCAGCAGGGCGTCCAGGCAGCGGTTCTCCTGGTGGTCGTGGGTCAGCAGGGCGTCCAGGCAGCGGTTCTCCTCGTGGTCGTGGGTCAGCAGCACGTCCAGGCAGCGGTTGGTTCTCCTGGTGGTCGTGGGTCAGCAGCACGTCCAGGCAGCGGTTCTCCTGGTGGTCGTGGGTCAGCAGCACGTCCAGGCAGCGGTTGGTTCTCCTGGTGGTCGTGGGTCAGCAGGACGTCCAGGCAGCGGTTCTCCTGGTGGTCGTGGGTCAGCAGGACGTCCAGGCAGCGGTTGGTTCTCCTGGTGGTCGTGGGTCAGCAGGACGTCCAGGCAGCGGTCGGTTCTCCTGGTGGTCGTGGGTCAGCAGCACGTCCAGGCAGCGGTTGGTTCTCCTGGTGGTCGTGGGTCAGCAGGGCGTCCAGGCAGCGGTTCTCCTGGTGGTCGTGGGTCAGCAGGGCGTCCAGGCAGCGGTCAGTTCTCCTGGTGGTCGTGGGTCAGCAGGGCGTCCAGGCAGCGGTTGGTTCTCCTGGTGGTCGTGGGTCAGCAGGACGTCCAGGCAGCGGTCGGTTCTCCTGGTGGTCGTGGGTCAGCAGGGCGTCCAGGCAGCGGTTGGTTCTCCTGGTGGTCGTGGGTCAGCAGCACGTCCAGGCAGCGGTTGGTTCTCCTGGTGGTCGTGGGTCAGCAGGACGTCCAGGCAGCGGTTGGTTCTCCTGTGGTCGTGGGTCAGCAGCACGTCCAGGCAGCGGTTCTCCTCGTGGTCGTGGGTCAGCAGGGCGTCCAGGCAGCGGTCAGTTCTCCTGGTGGTCGTGGGTCAGCAGGGCGTCCAGGCAGCGGTTGGTTCTCCTGGTGGTCGTGGGTCAGCAGGGCGTCCAGGCAGCGGTTGGTTCTCCTTGTGGTCGTGGGTCAGCAGCACGTCCAGGCAGCGGTTGGTTCTCCTGGTGGTCGTGGGTCAGCAGGACGTCCAGGCAGCGGTTGGTTCTCCTGGTGGTTGTGGGTCAGCAGCACGTCCAGGCAGCGGTTGGTTCTCCTGGTGGTCGTGGGTCAGCAGGACGTCCAGGCAGCGGTTGGTTCTCCTGGTGGTCGTGGGTCAGCAGCACATCCAGGCAGCGGTTCTCCTGGTGGTCGTGGGTCAGCAGGGCGTCCAGGCAGCGGTTCTCCTGGTGGTCGTGGGTCAGCAGGGCGTCCAGGCAGCGGTTGGTTCTCCTGGTGGTCGTGGGTCAGCAGGGCGTCCAGGCAGCGGTTGGTTCTCCTGGTGGTCGTGGGTCAGCAGGATGTCCAGGCAGCGGTTCTCCTGGTGGTCGTGGGTCAGCAGGGCGTCCAGGCAGCGGTCGGTTCTCCTGGTGGTCGTGGGTCAGCAGCACGTCCAGGCAGCGGTCGGTTCTCCTGGTGGTCGTGGGTCAGCAGGGCGTCCAGGCAGCGGTTGGTTCTCCTGGTGGTCGTGGGTCAGCAGGGCGTCCAGGCAGCGGTTGGTTCTCCTGGTGGTCGTGGGTCAGCAGGGCGTCCAGGCAGCGGTCGGTTCTCCTAGTGGTCGTCGGTCAGAACGGCGTCCAGGCAGCGGTCGGTTCTCCTGGTGGTCGTGGGTCAGCAGGACGTCCAGGCAGCGGTTCTCCTGGTGGTCGTGGGTCAGCAGGGCGTCCAGGCAGCGGTTGGTTCTCCTGGTGGTCGTGGGTCAGCAGCACGTCCAGGCAGCGGTTGGTTCTCCTGGTGGTCGTGGGTCAGCAGGACGTCCAGGCAGCGGTTGGTTCTCCTGGTGGTCGTGGGTCAGCAGCACGTCCAGGCAGCGGTTGGTTCTCCTGGTGGTTGTGGGTCAGCAGGACGCCCAGGCAGCGGTTGGTTCTCCTGGTGGTCGTGGGTCAGCAGCACGTCCAGGCAGCGGTTGGTTCTCCTGGTGGTCGTGGGTCAGCAGGACGTCCAGGCAGCGGTTGGTTCTCCTGGTGGTCGTGGGTCAGCAGCACGTCCAGGCAGCGGTTCTCCTGGTGGTCGTGGGTCAGCAGCACGTCCAGGCAGCGGTCAGTTCTCCTGGTGGTCGTGGGTCAGCAGGACGTCCAGGCAGCGGTTGGTTCTCCTGGTGGTCGTGGGTCAGCAGCACGTCCAGGCAGCGGTTGGTTCTCCTGGTGGTCGTGGGTCAGCAGGACGTCCAGGCAGCGGTTGGTTCTCCTGTGGTCGTGGGTCAGCAGCACGTCCAGGCAGCGGTTCTCCTCGTGGTCGTGGGTCAGCAGGGCGTCCAGGCAGCGGTCAGTTCTCCTGGTGGTCGTGGGTCAGCAGGGCGTCCAGGCAGCGGTCGGTTCTCCTGGTGGTCGTGGGTCAGCAGGGCGTCCAGGCAGCGGTTGGTTCTCCTTGTGGTCGTGGGTCAGCAGCACGTCCAGGCAGCGGTTGGTTCTCCTGGTGGTCGTGGGTCAGCAGGACGTCCAGGCAGCGGTTGGTTCTCCTGGTGGTTGTGGGTCAGCAGCACGTCCAGGCAGCGGTTGGTTCTCCTGGTGGTCGTGGGTCAGCAGGACGTCCAGGCAGCGGTTGGTTCTCCTGGTGGTCGTGGGTCAGCAGCACGTCCAGGCAGCGGTTCTCCTGGTGGTCGTGGGTCAGCAGGGCGTCCAGGCAGCGGTTCTCCTGGTGGTCGTGGGTCAGCAGGGCATCCAGGCAGCGGTTGGTTCTCCTGGTGGTCGTGGGTCAGCAGGGCGTCCAGGCAGCGGTTGGTTCTCCTGGTGGTCGTGGGTCAGCAGGATGTCCAGGCAGCGGTTCTCCTGGTGGTCGTGGGTCAGCAGGGCGTCCAGGCAGCGGTCGGTTCTCCTGGTGGTCGTGGGTCAGCAGCACGTCCAGGCAGCGGTCGGTTCTCCTGGTGGTCGTGGGTCAGCAGGGCGTCCAGGCAGCGGTTGGTTCTCCTGGTGGTCGTGGGTCAGCAGGGCGTCCAGGCAGCGGTTGGTTCTCCTGGTGGTCGTGGGTCAGCAGGGCGTCCAGGCAGCGGTCGGTTCTCCTAGTGGTCGTCGGTCAGAACGGCGTCCAGGCAGCGGTCGGTTCTCCTGGTGGTCGTGGGTCAGCAGGACGTCCAGGCAGCGGTTGGTTCTCCTGGTGGTCGTGGGTCAGCAGGACGTCCAGGCAGCGGTTGGTTCTCCTGGTGGTCGTGGGTCAGCAGGACGTCCAGGCAGCGGTTCTCCTGGTAGTTGTGGGTCAGCAGGGCGTCCAGGCAGCGGTTGGTTCTCCTGGTGGTCGTGGGTCAGCAGCACGTCCAGGCAGCGGTTCTCCTGGTGGTCATGGGTCAGCAGCACGTCCAGGCAGCGGTTCTCCTGGTGGTCGTGGGTCAGCAGGGCGTCCAGGCAGCGGTTCTCCTGGTGGTCGTGGGTCAGCAGGGCGTCCAGGCAGCGGTTGGTTCTCCTGGTGGCCGTGGGTCAGCAGCACGTCCAGGCAGCGGTTCTCCTGGTGGTCGTGGGTCAGCAGCACGTCCAGGCAGCGGTTCTCCTGGTGGTCGTGGGTCAGCAGGGCGTCCAGGCAGCGGTTGGTTCTCCTGGTGGTCGTGGGTCAGCAGCACGTCCAGGCAGCGGTTCTCCTGGTGGTCGTGGGTCAGCAGGGCGTCCAGGCAGCGGTCGGTTCTCCTGGTGGTCGTGGGTCAGCAGCACGTCCAGGCAGCGGTTCTCCTGGTGGTCGTGGGTCAGCAGGGCGTCCAGGCAGCGGTCGGTTCTCCTCGTGGTCGTGGGTCAGCATGGCGTCCAGGCAGCGGTCGGTTCTCCTGGTGGTCGTGGGTCAGCAGCACGTCCAGGCAGCGGTTGGTTCTCCTGGTGGTCGTGGGTCAGCAGGGCGTCCAGGCAGCGGTTGGTTCTCCTGGTGGTCGTGGGTCAGCAGCACGTCCAGGCAGCGGTTGGTTCTCCTGGTGGTCGTGGGTCAGCAGGGCGTCCAGGCAGCGGTTGGTTCTCCTGGTGGTCGTGGGTCAGCAGCACGTCCAGGCAGCGGTTGGTTCTCCTGGTGGTCGTGGGTCAGCAGGACGTCCAGGCAGCGGTTGGTTCTCCTGGTGGTCGTGGGTCAGCAGCACGTCCAGGCAGCGGTTGGTTCTCCTGGTGGTTGTGGGTCAGCAGGACGCCCAGGCAGCGGTTGGTTCTCCTGGTGGTCGTGGGTCAGCAGCACGTCCAGGCAGCGGTTCTCCTGGTGGTCGTGGGTCAGCAGGGCGTCCAGGCAGCGGTTCTCCTGGTGGTCGTGGGTCAGCAGGGCGTCCAGGCAGCGGTTGGTTCTCCTGGTGGTCGTGGGTCAGCAGGGCGTCCAGGCAGCGGTTGGTTCTCCTCGTGGTCGTGGGTCAGCAGCACGTCCAGGCAGCGGTCAGTTCTCCTGGTGGTCGTGGGTCAGCAGGACGTCCAGGCAGCGGTTGGTTCTCCTGGTGGTCGTGGGTCAGCAGGGCGTCCAGGCAGCGGTTCTCCTGGTGGTCGTGGGTCAGCAGGACGTCCAGGCAGCGGTTGGTTCTCCTGGTGGTCGTGGGTCAGCAGCACGTCCAGGCAGCGGTTCTCCTGGTGGTCGTGGGTCAGCAGGACGTCCAGGCAGCGGTCGGTTCTCCTGGTGGTCGTGGGTCAGCAGGGCGTCCAGGCAGCGGTTGGTTCTCCTGGTGGTCGTGGGTCAGCAGGACGTCCAGGCAGCGGTTGGTTCTCCTGGTGGTCGTGGGTCAGCAGCACGTCCAGGCAGCGGTCGGTTCTCCTGGTGGTCGTGGGTCAGCAGCACGTCCAGGCAGCAGTTCTCCTGGTGGTCGTGGGTCAGCAGCACGTCCAGGCAGCGGTTCTCCTGGTGGTCGTGGGTCAGCAGGGCGTCCAGGCAGCGGTTCTCCTGGTGGTCGTGGGTCAGCAGGGCGTCCAGGCAGCGGTTGGTTCTCCTGGTGGTCGTGGGTCAGCAGCACGTCCAGGCAGCGGTTGGTTCTCCTGGTGGTCGTGGGTCAGCAGCACGTCCAGGCAGCGGTCGGTTCTCCTGGTGGTCGTGGGTCAGCAGGGCGTCCAGGCAGCGGTTCTCCTGGTGGTCGTGGGTCAGCAGCACGTCCAGGCAGCGGTTCTCCTGGTGGTCGTGGGTCAGCAGGGCGTCCAGGCAGCGGTTGGTTCTCCTGGTGGTCGTGGGTCAGCAGGACGTCCAGGCAGCGGTTGGTTCTCCTGGTGGTCGTGGGTCAGCAGGGCGTCCAGGCAGCGGTCGGTTCTCCTGGTGGTCGTGGGTCAGCAGCACGTCCAGGCAGCGGTCGGTTCTCCTGGTGGTCGTGGGTCAGCAGCACGTCCAGGCAGCGGTTGGTTCTCCTGGTGGTCGTGGGTCAGCAGGACTTCCAGGCAGCGGTTGGTTCTCCTGGTGGTCGTGGGTCAGCAGGGCGTCCAGGCAGCGGTTGGTTCTCCTGGTGGTCGTGGGTCAGCAGGGCGTCCAGGCAGCGGTTGGTTCTCCTGGTGGTCGTGGGTCAGCAGGGCGTCCAGGCAGCGGTTTTCCTGGTGGTCGTGGGTCAGCAGCACGTCCAGGCAGCGGTTCTCCTGGTGGTCGTGGGTCAGCAGCACGTCCAGGCAGCGGTCGGTTCTCCTGGTGGTCGTGGGTCAGCAGCACGTCCAGGCAGCGGTTGGTTCTCCTGGTGGTCGTGGGTCAGCAGGGCGTCCAGGCAGCGGTTGGTTCTCCTGGTGGTCGTGGGTCAGCAGGGCGTCCAGGCAGCGGTTCTCCTGGTGGTCGTGGGTCAGCAGGACGTCCAGGCAGCGGTTCTCCTGGTGGTCGTGGGTCAGCAGGGCGTCCAGGCAGCGGTCGGTTCTCCTGGTGGTCGTGGGTCAGCAGCACGTCCAGGCAGCGGTCGGTTCTCCTGGTGGTCGTGGGTCAGCAGCACGTCCAGGCAGCGGTTGGTTCTCCTGGTGGTCGTGGGTCAGCAGGACTTCCAGGCAGCGGTTGGTTCTCCTGGTGGTCGTGGGTCAGCAGGGCGTCCAGGCAGCGGTTGGTTCTCCTGGTGGTCGTGGGTCAGCAGGGTGTCCAGGCAGCGGTTCTCCTGGTGGTCGTGGGTCAGCAGGGCGTCCAGGCAGCGGTTCTCCTGGTGGTCGTGGGTCAGCAGGGCGTCCAGGCAGCGGTTGGTTCTCCTGGTGGTCGTGGGTCAGCAGGACGTCCAGGCAGCGGTTCTCCTGGTGGTCGTGGGTCAGCAGCACGTCCAGGCAGCGGTTGGTCCTCCTGGTGGTCGTGGGTCAGCAGCACGTCCAGGCAGCGGTTGGTTCTCCTGGTGGTCGTGGGTCAGCATGACGTCCAGGCAGCGGTTGGTTCTCCTGGTGGTCGTGGGTCAGCAGCACGTCCAGGCAGCGGTTGGTTCTCCTGGTGGTCGTGGGTCAGCAGGGCGTCCAGGCAGCGGTTGGTTCTCCTGGTGGTCGTGGGTCAGCAGGGCGTCCAGGCAGCGGTTGGTTCTCCTGGTGGTCGCGGGTCAGCAGGGCGTCCAGGCAGCGGTTGGTTCTCCTGGTGGTCGCGGGTCAGCAGGACGTCCAGGCAGCGGTTGGTTCTCCTGGTGGTCGTGGGTCAGCAGCACGTCCAGGCAGCGGTTGGTTCTCCTGGTGGTCGTGGGTCAGCAGGGCGTCCAGGCAGCGGTTGGTTCTCCTGGTGGTCGTGGGTCAGCAGGGCGTCCAGGCAGCGGTTGGTTCTCCTGGTGGTCGTGGGTCAGCAGCACGTCCAGGCAGCGGTTGGTTCTCCTGGTGGTCGTGGGTCAGCAGGACGTCCAGGCAGCGGTTGGTTCTCCTGTGGTCGTGGGTCAGCAGCACGTCCAGGCAGCGGTTCTCCTCGTGGTCGTGGGTCAGCAGGGCGTCCAGGCAGCGGTCAGTTCTCCTGGTGGTCGTGGGTCAGCAGGGCGTCCAGGCAGCGGTTGGTTCTCCTGGTGGTCGTGGGTCAGCAGGGCGTCCAGGCAGCGGTTGGTTCTCCTTGTGGTCGTGGGTCAGCAGCACGTCCAGGCAGCGGTTGGTTCTCCTGGTGGTCGTGGGTCAGCAGGACGTCCAGGCAGCGGTTGGTTCTCCTGGTGGTTGTGGGTCAGCAGCACGTCCAGGCAGCGGTTGGTTCTCCTGGTGGTCGTGGGTCAGCAGGACGTCCAGGCAGCGGTTGGTTCTCCTGGTGGTCGTGGGTCAGCAGCACGTCCAGGCAGCGGTTCTCCTGGTGGTCGTGGGTCAGCAGGGCGTCCAGGCAGCGGTTCTCCTGGTGGTCGTGGGTCAGCAGGGCGTCCAGGCAGCGGTTGGTTCTCCTGGTGGTCGTGGGTCAGCAGGGCGTCCAGGCAGCGGTTGGTTCTCCTGGTGGTCGTGGGTCAGCAGGATGTCCAGGCAGCGGTTCTCCTGGTGGTCGTGGGTCAGCAGGGCGTCCAGGCAGCGGTCGGTTCTCCTGGTGGTCGTGGGTCAGCAGCACGTCCAGGCAGCGGTCGGTTCTCCTGGTGGTCGTGGGTCAGCAGGGCGTCCAGGCAGCGGTTGGTTCTCCTGGTGGTCGTGGGTCAGCAGGGCGTCCAGGCAGCGGTTGGTTCTCCTGGTGGTCGTGGGTCAGCAGGGCGTCCAGGCAGCGGTCGGTTCTCCTAGTGGTCGTCGGTCAGAACGGCGTCCAGGCAGCGGTCGGTTCTCCTGGTGGTCGTGGGTCAGCAGGACGTCCAGGCAGCGGTTCTCCTGGTGGTCGTGGGTCAGCAGGGCGTCCAGGCAGCGGTTGGTTCTCCTGGTGGTCGTGGGTCAGCAGCACGTCCAGGCAGCGGTTGGTTCTCCTGGTGGTCGTGGGTCAGCAGGACGTCCAGGCAGCGGTTGGTTCTCCTGGTGGTCGTGGGTCAGCAGCACGTCCAGGCAGCGGTTGGTTCTCCTGGTGGTTGTGGGTCAGCAGGACGCCCAGGCAGCGGTTGGTTCTCCTGGTGGTCGTGGGTCAGCAGCACGTCCAGGCAGCGGTTGGTTCTCCTGGTGGTCGTGGGTCAGCAGGACGTCCAGGCAGCGGTTGGTTCTCCTGGTGGTCGTGGGTCAGCAGCACGTCCAGGCAGCGGTTCTCCTGGTGGTCGTGGGTCAGCAGCACGTCCAGGCAGCGGTCAGTTCTCCTGGTGGTCGTGGGTCAGCAGGACGTCCAGGCAGCGGTTGGTTCTCCTGGTGGTCGTGGGTCAGCAGCACGTCCAGGCAGCGGTTGGTTCTCCTGGTGGTCGTGGGTCAGCAGGACGTCCAGGCAGCGGTTGGTTCTCCTGTGGTCGTGGGTCAGCAGCACGTCCAGGCAGCGGTTCTCCTCGTGGTCGTGGGTCAGCAGGGCGTCCAGGCAGCGGTCAGTTCTCCTGGTGGTCGTGGGTCAGCAGGGCGTCCAGGCAGCGGTCGGTTCTCCTGGTGGTCGTGGGTCAGCAGGGCGTCCAGGCAGCGGTTGGTTCTCCTTGTGGTCGTGGGTCAGCAGCACGTCCAGGCAGCGGTTGGTTCTCCTGGTGGTCGTGGGTCAGCAGGGCGTCCAGGCAGCGGTTGGTTCTCCTGGTGGTCGTGGGTCAGAAGGGTGTCCAGGCAGCGGTTCTCCTGGTGGTCGTGGGTCAGCAGGGCGTCCAGGCAGCGGTTCTCCTGGTGGTCGTGGGTCAGCAGGGCGTCCAGGCAGCGGTTGGTTCTCCTGGTGGTCGTGGGTCAGCAGGACGTCCAGGCAGCGGTTCTCCTGGTGGTCGTGGGTCAGCAGCACGTCCAGGCAGCGGTTGGTCCTCCTGGTGGTCGTGGGTCAGCAGCACGTCCAGGCAGCGGTTCTCCTGGTGGTCGTGGGTCAGCAGCACGTCCAGGCAGCGGTTGGTTCTCCTGGTGGTCGTGGGTCAGCAGGGCGTCCAGGCAGCGGTTGGTTCTCCTGGTGGTCGTGGGTCAGCAGGGCGTCCAGGCAGCGGTTGGTTCTCCTGGTGGTCGCGGGTCAGCAGGACGTCCAGGCAGCGGTTGGTTCTCCTGGTGGTCGTGGGTCAGCAGGGCGTCCAGGCAGCGGTTCTCCTGGTGGTCGTGGGTCAGCAGGGCGTCCAGGCAGCGGTTCTCCTCGTGGTCGTGGGTCAGCAGCACGTCCAGGCAGCGGTTGGTTCTCCTGGTGGTCGTGGGTCAGCAGCACGTCCAGGCAGCGGTTCTCCTGGTGGTCGTGGGTCAGCAGCACGTCCAGGCAGCGGTTGGTTCTCCTGGTGGTCGTGGGTCAGCAGGACGTCCAGGCAGCGGTTCTCCTGGTGGTCGTGGGTCAGCAGGACGTCCAGGCAGCGGTTGGTTCTCCTGGTGGTCGTGGGTCAGCAGGACGTCCAGGCAGCGGTCGGTTCTCCTGGTGGTCGTGGGTCAGCAGCACGTCCAGGCAGCGGTTGGTTCTCCTGGTGGTCGTGGGTCAGCAGGGCGTCCAGGCAGCGGTTCTCCTGGTGGTCGTGGGTCAGCAGGGCGTCCAGGCAGCGGTCAGTTCTCCTGGTGGTCGTGGGTCAGCAGGGCGTCCAGGCAGCGGTTGGTTCTCCTGGTGGTCGTGGGTCAGCAGGACGTCCAGGCAGCGGTCGGTTCTCCTGGTGGTCGTGGGTCAGCAGGGCGTCCAGGCAGCGGTTGGTTCTCCTGGTGGTCGTGGGTCAGCAGCACGTCCAGGCAGCGGTTGGTTCTCCTGGTGGTCGTGGGTCAGCAGGACGTCCAGGCAGCGGTTGGTTCTCCTGTGGTCGTGGGTCAGCAGCACGTCCAGGCAGCGGTTCTCCTCGTGGTCGTGGGTCAGCAGGGCGTCCAGGCAGCGGTCAGTTCTCCTGGTGGTCGTGGGTCAGCAGGGCGTCCAGGCAGCGGTTGGTTCTCCTGGTGGTCGTGGGTCAGCAGGGCGTCCAGGCAGCGGTTGGTTCTCCTTGTGGTCGTGGGTCAGCAGCACGTCCAGGCAGCGGTTGGTTCTCCTGGTGGTCGTGGGTCAGCAGGACGTCCAGGCAGCGGTTGGTTCTCCTGGTGGTTGTGGGTCAGCAGCACGTCCAGGCAGCGGTTGGTTCTCCTGGTGGTCGTGGGTCAGCAGGACGTCCAGGCAGCGGTTGGTTCTCCTGGTGGTCGTGGGTCAGCAGCACATCCAGGCAGCGGTTCTCCTGGTGGTCGTGGGTCAGCAGGGCGTCCAGGCAGCGGTTCTCCTGGTGGTCGTGGGTCAGCAGGGCGTCCAGGCAGCGGTTGGTTCTCCTGGTGGTCGTGGGTCAGCAGGGCGTCCAGGCAGCGGTTGGTTCTCCTGGTGGTCGTGGGTCAGCAGGATGTCCAGGCAGCGGTTCTCCTGGTGGTCGTGGGTCAGCAGGGCGTCCAGGCAGCGGTCGGTTCTCCTGGTGGTCGTGGGTCAGCAGCACGTCCAGGCAGCGGTCGGTTCTCCTGGTGGTCGTGGGTCAGCAGGGCGTCCAGGCAGCGGTTGGTTCTCCTGGTGGTCGTGGGTCAGCAGGGCGTCCAGGCAGCGGTTGGTTCTCCTGGTGGTCGTGGGTCAGCAGGGCGTCCAGGCAGCGGTCGGTTCTCCTAGTGGTCGTCGGTCAGAACGGCGTCCAGGCAGCGGTCGGTTCTCCTGGTGGTCGTGGGTCAGCAGGACGTCCAGGCAGCGGTTCTCCTGGTGGTCGTGGGTCAGCAGGGCGTCCAGGCAGCGGTTGGTTCTCCTGGTGGTCGTGGGTCAGCAGCACGTCCAGGCAGCGGTTGGTTCTCCTGGTGGTCGTGGGTCAGCAGGACGTCCAGGCAGCGGTTGGTTCTCCTGGTGGTCGTGGGTCAGCAGCACGTCCAGGCAGCGGTTGGTTCTCCTGGTGGTTGTGGGTCAGCAGGACGCCCAGGCAGCGGTTGGTTCTCCTGGTGGTCGTGGGTCAGCAGCACGTCCAGGCAGCGGTTGGTTCTCCTGGTGGTCGTGGGTCAGCAGGACGTCCAGGCAGCGGTTGGTTCTCCTGGTGGTCGTGGGTCAGCAGCACGTCCAGGCAGCGGTTCTCCTGGTGGTCGTGGGTCAGCAGCACGTCCAGGCAGCGGTCAGTTCTCCTGGTGGTCGTGGGTCAGCAGGACGTCCAGGCAGCGGTTGGTTCTCCTGGTGGTCGTGGGTCAGCAGCACGTCCAGGCAGCGGTTGGTTCTCCTGGTGGTCGTGGGTCAGCAGGACGTCCAGGCAGCGGTTGGTTCTCCTGTGGTCGTGGGTCAGCAGCACGTCCAGGCAGCGGTTCTCCTCGTGGTCGTGGGTCAGCAGGGCGTCCAGGCAGCGGTCAGTTCTCCTGGTGGTCGTGGGTCAGCAGGGCGTCCAGGCAGCGGTCGGTTCTCCTGGTGGTCGTGGGTCAGCAGGGCGTCCAGGCAGCGGTTGGTTCTCCTTGTGGTCGTGGGTCAGCAGCACGTCCAGGCAGCGGTTGGTTCTCCTGGTGGTCGTGGGTCAGCAGGACGTCCAGGCAGCGGTTGGTTCTCCTGGTGGTTGTGGGTCAGCAGCACGTCCAGGCAGCGGTTGGTTCTCCTGGTGGTCGTGGGTCAGCAGGACGTCCAGGCAGCGGTTGGTTCTCCTGGTGGTCGTGGGTCAGCAGCACGTCCAGGCAGCGGTTCTCCTGGTGGTCGTGGGTCAGCAGGGCGTCCAGGCAGCGGTTCTCCTGGTGGTCGTGGGTCAGCAGGGCATCCAGGCAGCGGTTGGTTCTCCTGGTGGTCGTGGGTCAGCAGGGCGTCCAGGCAGCGGTTGGTTCTCCTGGTGGTCGTGGGTCAGCAGGATGTCCAGGCAGCGGTTCTCCTGGTGGTCGTGGGTCAGCAGGGCGTCCAGGCAGCGGTCGGTTCTCCTGGTGGTCGTGGGTCAGCAGCACGTCCAGGCAGCGGTCGGTTCTCCTGGTGGTCGTGGGTCAGCAGGGCGTCCAGGCAGCGGTTGGTTCTCCTGGTGGTCGTGGGTCAGCAGGGCGTCCAGGCAGCGGTTGGTTCTCCTGGTGGTCGTGGGTCAGCAGGGCGTCCAGGCAGCGGTCGGTTCTCCTAGTGGTCGTCGGTCAGAACGGCGTCCAGGCAGCGGTCGGTTCTCCTGGTGGTCGTGGGTCAGCAGGACGTCCAGGCAGCGGTTGGTTCTCCTGGTGGTCGTGGGTCAGCAGGACGTCCAGGCAGCGGTTGGTTCTCCTGGTGGTCGTGGGTCAGCAGGACGTCCAGGCAGCGGTTCTCCTGGTAGTTGTGGGTCAGCAGGGCGTCCAGGCAGCGGTTGGTTCTCCTGGTGGTCGTGGGTCAGCAGCACGTCCAGGCAGCGGTTCTCCTGGTGGTCATGGGTCAGCAGCACGTCCAGGCAGCGGTTCTCCTGGTGGTCGTGGGTCAGCAGGGCGTCCAGGCAGCGGTTCTCCTGGTGGTCGTGGGTCAGCAGGGCGTCCAGGCAGCGGTTGGTTCTCCTGGTGGTCGTGGGTCAGCAGCACGTCCAGGCAGCGGTTCTCCTGGTGGTCGTGGGTCAGCAGGGCGTCCAGGCAGCGGTCGGTTCTCCTGGTGGTCGTGGGTCAGCAGCACGTCCAGGCAGCGGTTCTCCTGGTGGTCGTGGGTCAGCAGGGCGTCCAGGCAGCGGTCGGTTCTCCTCGTGGTCGTGGGTCAGCATGGCGTCCAGGCAGCGGTCGGTTCTCCTGGTGGTCGTGGGTCAGCAGCACGTCCAGGCAGCGGTTGGTTCTCCTGGTGGTCGTGGGTCAGCAGGGCGTCCAGGCAGCGGTTGGTTCTCCTGGTGGTCGTGGGTCAGCAGCACGTCCAGGCAGCGGTTGGTTCTCCTGGTGGTCGTGGGTCAGCAGGGCGTCCAGGCAGCGGTTGGTTCTCCTGGTGGTCGTGGGTCAGCAGCACGTCCAGGCAGCGGTTGGTTCTCCTGGTGGTCGTGGGTCAGCAGGACGTCCAGGCAGCGGTTGGTTCTCCTGGTGGTCGTGGGTCAGCAGCACGTCCAGGCAGCGGTTGGTTCTCCTGGTGGTTGTGGGTCAGCAGGACGCCCAGGCAGCGGTTGGTTCTCCTGGTGGTCGTGGGTCAGCAGCACGTCCAGGCAGCGGTTCTCCTGGTGGTCGTGGGTCAGCAGGGCGTCCAGGCAGCGGTTCTCCTGGTGGTCGTGGGTCAGCAGGGCGTCCAGGCAGCGGTTGGTTCTCCTGGTGGTCGTGGGTCAGCAGGGCGTCCAGGCAGCGGTTGGTTCTCCTCGTGGTCGTGGGTCAGCAGCACGTCCAGGCAGCGGTCAGTTCTCCTGGTGGTCGTGGGTCAGCAGGACGTCCAGGCAGCGGTTGGTTCTCCTGGTGGTCGTGGGTCAGCAGGGCGTCCAGGCAGCGGTTCTCCTGGTGGTCGTGGGTCAGCAGGACGTCCAGGCAGCGGTTGGTTCTCCTGGTGGTCGTGGGTCAGCAGCACGTCCAGGCAGCGGTTCTCCTGGTGGTCGTGGGTCAGCAGGACGTCCAGGCAGCGGTCGGTTCTCCTGGTGGTCGTGGGTCAGCAGGGCGTCCAGGCAGCGGTTGGTTCTCCTGGTGGTCGTGGGTCAGCAGGACGTCCAGGCAGCGGTTGGTTCTCCTGGTGGTCGTGGGTCAGCAGCACGTCCAGGCAGCGGTCGGTTCTCCTGGTGGTCGTGGGTCAGCAGCACGTCCAGGCAGCAGTTCTCCTGGTGGTCGTGGGTCAGCAGCACGTCCAGGCAGCGGTTCTCCTGGTGGTCGTGGGTCAGCAGGGCGTCCAGGCAGCGGTTCTCCTGGTGGTCGTGGGTCAGCAGGGCGTCCAGGCAGCGGTTGGTTCTCCTGGTGGTCGTGGGTCAGCAGCACGTCCAGGCAGCGGTTGGTTCTCCTGGTGGTCGTGGGTCAGCAGCACGTCCAGGCAGCGGTCGGTTCTCCTGGTGGTCGTGGGTCAGCAGGGCGTCCAGGCAGCGGTTCTCCTGGTGGTCGTGGGTCAGCAGCACGTCCAGGCAGCGGTTCTCCTGGTGGTCGTGGGTCAGCAGGGCGTCCAGGCACTCTTCCACCCGCAGGGTTGGAGTCACCACGTTCAGAGTCCTGACCTCCTCCTTAATGGGACGGGAGTTAGTCTGGGGGGTCTAGGCGGTTCATGTCATAGTAGACCGAGCGAAGCTGATTGGCTGGAATGGCGGTGTCTCCCCACAGAGACACGCCTCCAATACGGCGTTGTGGATGAAGACGTACCGCTCCTCTGTCTGCACCGTGTCGACGCGCCGTGAGCGCAGCTCTCTCACGTGGTTGTAGATGATCACCACACCCTCCTCCCTCTCTCCGCCGTGTCCAGCACGACGTCGATCACGATGAAGCAGCCTGTCCGGCCCGCACCGGCACTGCAGTGCACCACCATGGGCCCCGGCGTTGGTCAGGGTCTTGGGACTTCACCCTCCTGATGAAGCCTGGCAGGCCCGTGGCGTGGTAGCAGGGCACCCCGTGGTCCGGCCAGCAGCCCGTGAAGTGAAACTGTCGGATCTCCCGGATCTCGTGGGCCCCTCTCTTCTCCACGGCGAAGGTCCGTATGACGTACTGCGACAGCGGCTGGGTCTCCGTGAGCGTCACCTGGATGTCTCTGTAGATCTCCGTGTCGTCACTCAGGCCAGTAACACTTCACCCTCTGCCCACTCCCACCAGGTTGGTCACCCTGACGATGGCTGCTGTGTTCTCCTGCCACACCGTCCTCCAGAAGTCAAACACCGTCTCCTGCACGGGGCCTTGCGTAGCGATGCAGTGGTTTGGTCTGTGTGGTGTCCATCGACGTAATTTGCATAGAAAACAGAGAACAGCGGTTAGGTGGCGTAGCGGAGATTGCGTTCGTCACCAACCCCGGAGACGCTGGATTCGCCTGTTCGAATCCAGCTCACAGCTCCGGGGTTGTCACCAGCTTGGCTGGCCGTTCACACTAATACAATTGGCAGTATTAGAGGGTGGGAGAAGCTGGCGGGGTGGGTCCGGGTCGTTGTAAACAGCGACTCCTACAGTTCGGTCGGGGCGCCTGCTAAGCGCGGATAGGACCTGAGGGGGGTAGTGTGATCCTTCCACACGCTACGCCCCTCTCAGTGAGAATCCGCGCTGCCAGGTGAAAAGAAGCGGTTGATTGGCTGGACGTGTGTCGGAGGAAGCACGTGGTAGCCTCCACTCTCCCAGATGATCTGACTGTGGGGGGTAAGTGCGCAGCGACCAGGAAGGGATTGAGAATTGGCATAACGACTAACATTGGGATGGGAGAAAAATCGGAGGAAAATGGAGGGAGAAAAAGATCAATAAAAAAATTTAAATAAAACAGAGAACAAACCCCAGAAAAAGAAACCCACCAGCAGATGTGTACCATACAGTTTATACATTATAAACCTGTATTTGATGACAGTCTTTTCCTGACATTAGTAGCCCACTTATTCAGTCGGAGGAACTTCCTCCTGGGCGTCGTTGATCCCCCGCCTGTGGCCTTGTTAGCCTGCATCACAGACCTTAAAAACTGTTCTTGGTCTGGGAAGAAACGTCCCAGTGGAACATCTTCCCTGTTTTTTGTTTCCCTAAGAAACCTTGGGAGCTCCCTTGCAGTATTACACCTCCTCCTTTCCCAAATCCTCACTCTCACCACCAGATAAAGAGGCCTCTTCATCAGACCCACTCTCCCTCTCCTTAGCACCCCCCTCTAAATCCATCCCCTCCTCATCCAACAGTGCGCTCCCCTCAACTCCACTCTCCTTCCCATTCGGCCCCCCCCCCCCTGCTAGAAGGCTTATTCCGAGCCGACACCTCCCCAGAGGGCCGGGCCCCCCCTGCTCCACCACTTTGCCCCCCCCCCCCCTCCCTCCCTCCACAACACCAATGGCCTTTGCGTCACCTTCATTCCCCCCTACAACCACGGGGAAAGGGCCCCCCCCCCCTCCCTCCCTCTGATGAACCTATAGCACCGGCCCTGGCTGTGCACCTGTTTCGGGAGCATGCTTACTCCCTGTATCTTCTCCCTCCACCACCACCACCTCTGTCTCAGTATCACCCTCTACTCCTCCTCAGCTTCTCTATCCTCCACCACCTCCTCCTCTGTCTCAGTATCACCCTCTACTCCTCCTCAGCTTCTCTATCCTCCACCACCAGCTCCTCCTCTGTCTCAGTATCACCCTCTACTACTCCTCAGCTTCTCTATCCTCCACCACCTCCTCCTCTGTCTCAGTATCACCCTCTACTCCTCCTCAGCTTCTCTATCCTCCACCACCTCCTCCTCTGTCTCAGTATCACCCTCTACTCCTCCTCAGCTTCTCTATCCTCCACCACCAGCTCCTCCTCTGTCTCAGTATCACCCTCTACTCCTCCTCAGCTTCTCTATCCTCCACCACCACCTCCTCTGTCTCAGTATCACCCTCTACTCCTCCTCAGCTTCTCTATCCTCCACAACCTCCTCCTCTGTCTCAGTATCACCCTCTACTCCTCCTGCAGCTTCTCCCTCCTCCACCACCAGCTCCTCTGTCTCAGTATCACCCTCTACTCCTCCTGCAGCTTCTCTATCCTCCACAACCTCCTCCTCTGTCTCAGTATCACCCTCTACTCCTCCTCAGCTTCTCTATCCTCCACCACCACCTCCTCCTCTGTCTCAGTATCACCCTCTACTCCTCCTCAGCTTCTCTATCCTCCACCACCTCCTCCTCTGTCTCAGTATCACCCTCTACTCCTCCTCAGCTTCTCTATCCTCCACCACCTCCTCCTCTGTCTCAGTATCACCCTCTACTCCTCCTCAGCTTCTCTATCCTCCACCACCAGCTCCTCTGTCTCAGTATCACCCTCTACTCCTCCTCAGCTTCTCTATCCTCCACAACCTCCTCCTCTGTCTCAGTATCACCCTCTACTCCTCCTCAGCTTCTCTATCCTCCACCACCTCCTCCTCTGTCTCAGTATCACCCTCTACTCCTCCTCAGCTTCTCTATCCTCCACCACCAGCTCCTCCTCTGTCTCAGTATCACCCTCTACTCCTCCTCAGCTTCTCTATCCTCCACCACCACCTCCTCTGTCTCAGTATCACCCTCTACTCCTCCTCAGCTTCTCTATCCTCCACCACCTCCTCCTCTGTCTCAGTATCACCCTCTACTCCTCCTCAGCTTCTCTATCCTCCACAACCTCCTCCTCTGTCTCAGTATCACCCTCTACTCCTCCTCAGCTTCTCTATCCTCCACCACCTCCTCCTCTGTCTCAGTATCACCCTCTACTCCTCCTCAGCTTCTCTATCCTCCACCACCAGCTCCTCCTCTGTCTCAGTATCACCCTCTACTCCTCCTCAGCTTCTCTATCCTCCACCACCACCTCCTCTGTCTCAGTATCACCCTCTACTCCTCCTCAGCTTCTCTATCCTCCACCACCTCCTCCTCTGTCTCAGTATCACCCTCTACTCCTCCTCAGCTTCTCCCTCCTCCACCACCTCCTCCTCTGTCTCAGTATCACCCTCTACTCCTCCTGCAGCTTCTCTATCCTCCACCACCTCCTCCTCTGTCTCAGTATCACCCTCTACTCCTCCTCAGCTTCTCTATCCTCCACCACCAGCTCCTCTGTCTCAGTATCATCCTCTACTCCTCCTCAGCTTCTCTATCCTCCACAACCTCCTCCTCTGTCTCAGTATCACCCTCTACTCCTCCTCAGCTCCTCTATCCTCCACCACCTCCTCCTCTGTCTCTGTATCACCCTCTACTCCTCCTCAGCTTCTCTATCCTCCACCACCTCCTCCTCTGTCTCAGTATCACCCTCTACTCCTCCTCAGCTCCTCTATCCTCCACCACCTCCTCCTCTGTCTCTGTAACACCCTCTCTACTCCTCCTCAGCTTCTCTATCCTCCACCACCTCCTCCTCTGTCTCAGTATCACCCTCTACTCCTCCTCAGCTTCTCTATCCTCCACCACCAGCTCCTCCTCTGTCTCAGTATCACCCTCTACTCCTCCTGCAGCTTCTCTATCCTCCACAACCTCCTCCTCTGTCTCAGTATCACCCTCTACTCCTCCTCAGCTTCTCTATCCTCCACCACCTCCTCCTCTGTCTCAGTATCACCCTCTACTCCTCCTCAGCTTCTCTATCCTCCACAACCTCCTCCTCTGTCTCAGTATCACCCTCTACTCCTCCTCAGCTTCTCTATCCTCCACAACCTCCTCCTCTGTCTCAGTATCACCCTCTACTCCTCCTCAGCTTCTCTATCCTCCACCACCAGCTCCTCTGTCTCAGTATCACCCTCTACTCCTCCTGCAGCTTCTCTATCCTCCTCCACCTCCTCCTCTGTCTCAGTATCATCCTCTACTCCTCCTCAGCTTCTCTATCCTCCACAACCTCCTCCTCTGTCTCAGTATCACCCTCTACTCCTCCTCAGCTTCTCTATCCTCCACCACCAGCTCCTCCTCTGTCTCAGTATCACCCTCTACTCCTCCTGCAGCTTCTCTATCCTCCACCACCACCTCCTCTGTCTCAGTATCACCCTCTACTCCTCCTGCAGCTTCTCTATCCTCCACCACCAGCTCCTCTGTCTCAGTATCACCCTCTACTCCTCCTGCAGTTTCTCTATCCTCCACCACCAGCTCCTCTGTCTCAGTATCACCCTCTACTCCTCCTCAGCTTCTCTATCCTCCACCACCAGCTCCTCTGTCTCAGTATCACCCTCTACTCCTCCTCAGCTTCTCTATCCTCCACCACCAGCTCCTCCTCTGTCTCAGTATCATCCTCTACTCCTCCTCAGCTTCTCTATCCTCCACAACCTCCTCCTCTGTCTCAGTATCACCCTCTACTCCTCCTCAGCTTCTCTATCCTCCACCACCAGCTCCTCCTCTGTCTCAGTATCATCCTCTACTCCTCCTCAGCTTCTCTATCCTCCACAACCTCCTCCTCTGTCTCAGTATCACCCTCTACTCCTCCTGCAGCTTCTCTATCCTCCACCACCAGCTCCTCTGTCTCAGTATCACCCTCTACTCCTCCTGCAGCTTCTCTATCCTCCACCACCAGCTCCTCTGTCTCAGTATCACCCTCTACTCCTCCTCAGCTTCTCTATCCTCCACAACCTCCTCCTCTGTCTCTGTATCACCCTCTACTCCTCCTCAGCTTCTCTATCCTCCACCACCAGCTCCTCTGTCTCAGTATCACCCTCTACTCCTCCTCAGCTTCTCTATCCTCCACCACCTCCTCCTCTGTCTCAGTATCACCCTCTACTCCTCCTCAGCTTCTCTATCCTCCACCACCTCCTCCTCTGTCTCAGTATCACCCTCTACTCCTCCTCAGCTTCTCTATCCTCCACCACCTCCTCCTCTGTCTCAGTATCACCCTCTACTCCTCCTCAGCTTCTCTATCCTCCACCACCAGCTCCTCCTCTGTCTCAGTATCACCCTCTACTCCTCCTCAGCTTCTCTATCCTCCACCACCAGCTCCTCCTCTGTCTCAGTATCACCCTCTACTCCTCCTCAGCTTCTCTATCCTCCACAACCTCCTCCTCTGTCTCAGTATCACCCTCTACTCCTCCTCAGCTCCTCTATCCTCCACCAGCTCCTCCTCTGTCTCAGTATCACCCTCTACTCCTCCTCAGCTTCTCTATCCTCCACCACCTCCTCCTCTGTCTCAGTATCACCCTCTACTCCTCCTCAGCTCCTCTATCCTCCACCACCTCCTCCTCTGTCTCAGTATCACCCTCTACTCCTCCTCAGCTTCTCTATCCTCCACCACCAGCTCCTCTGTCTCAGTATCTCCCTCTACTCCTCCTGCAGCTTCTCTATCCTCCTCCACCTCCTCCTCTGTCTCAGTATCATCCTCTACTCCTCCTCAGCTTCTCTATCCTCCACAACCTCCTCCTCTGTCTCAGTATCACCCTCTACTCCTCCTCAGCTTCTCTATCCTCCACCACCAGCTCCTCCTCTGTCTCAGTATCAACCTCTACTCCTCCTGCAGCTTCTCTATCCTCCACCACCACCTCCTCTGTCTCAGTATCACCCTCTACTCCTCCTGCAGCTTCTCTATCCTCCACCACCAGCTCCTCTGTCTCAGTATCACCCTCTACTCCTCCTGCAGCTTCTCTATCCTCCACCACCAGCTCCTCTGTCTCAGTATCACCCTCTACTCCTCCTCAGCTTCTCTATCCTCCACCACCAGCTCCTCCTCTGTCTCAGTATCATCCTCTACTCCTCCTCAGCTTCTCTATCCTCCACAACCTCCTCCTCTGTCTCAGTATCACCCTCTACTCCTCCTCAGCTTCTCTATCCTCCACCACCAGCTCCTCCTTTGTCTCAGTATCATCCTCTACTCCTCCTCAGCTTCTATATCCTCCACAACCTCCTCCTCTGTCTCAGTATCACCCTCTACTCCTCCTCAGCTTCTCTATCCTCCACCACCAGCTCCTCTGTCTCAGTATCACCCTCTACTCCTCCTGCAGCTTCTCTATCCTCCACCACCAGCTCCTCTGTCTCAGTATCACCCTCTACTCCTCCTGCAGCTTCTCCCTCCACCACCTCCTCCTCTGTCTCAGTATCACCCTCTACTCCTCCTGCAGCTTCTCTATCCTCCACCACCTCCTCCTCTGTCTCAGTATCACCCTCTACTCCTCCTGCAGCTTCTCTATCCTCCACCACCAGCTCCTCTGTCTCAGTATCACCCTCTACTCCTCCTGCAGCTTCTCTATCCTCCACCACCAGCTCCTCTGTCTCAGTATCACCCTCTACTCCTCCTCAGCTTCTCTATCCTCCACAACCTCCTCCTCTGTCTCTGTATCACCCTCTACTCCTCCTCAGCTTCTCTATCCTCCACCACCAGCTCCTCTGTCTCAGTATCACCCTCTACTCCTCCTCAGCTTCTCTATCCTCCACCACCTCCTCCTCTGTCTCAGTATCACCCTCTACTCCTCCTCAGCTTCTCTATCCTCCACCACCTCCTCCTCTGTCTCAGTATCACCCTCTACTCCTCCTCAGCTTCTCTATCCTCCACCACCTCCTCCTCTGTCTCAGTATCACCCTCTACTCCTCCTCAGCTTCTCTATCCTCCACCACCAGCTCCTCCTCTGTCTCAGTATCATCCTCTACTCCTCCTCAGCTTCTCTATCCTCCACAACCTCCTCCTCTGTCTCAGTATCACCCTCTACTCCTCCTCAGCTTCTCTATCCTCCACCACCAGCTCCTCCTCTGTCTCAGTATCACCCTCTACTCCTCCTCAGCTTCTCTATCCTCCACCACCAGCTCCTCCTCTGTCTCAGTATCACCCTCTACTCCTCCTCAGCTTCTCTATCCTCCACAACCTCCTCCTCTGTCTCAGTATCACCCTCTACTCCTCCTCAGCTTCTCTATCCTCCACAACCTCCTCCTCTGTCTCAGTATCACCCTCTACTCCTCCTCAGCTCCTATATCCTCCACCAGCTCCTCCTCTGTCTCAGTATCACCCTCTACTCCTCCTCAGCTTCTCTATCCTCCACCACCTCCTCCTCTGTCTCAGTATCACCCTCTACTCCTCCTCAGCTCCTCTATCCTCCACCACCTCCTCCTCTGTCTCAGTATCACCCTCTACTCCTCCTCAGCTTCTCTATCCTCCACCACCAGCTCCTCTGTCTCAGTATCACCCTCTACTCCTCCTGCAGCTTCTCTATCCTCCTCCACCTCCTCCTCTGTCTCAGTATCATCCTCTACTCCTCCTCAGCTTCTCTATCCTCCACAACCTCCTCCTCTGTCTCAGTATCACCCTCTACTCCTCCTCAGCTTCTCTATCCTCCACCACCTCCTCCTCTGTCTCAGTATCACCCTCTACTCCTCCTCAGCTCCTCTATCCTCCACCACCTCCTCCTCTGTCTCAGTATCACCCTCTACTCCTCCTCAGCTTCTCTATCCTCCACCACCAGCTCCTCTGTCTCAGTATCACCCTCTACTCCTCCTGCAGCTTCTCTATCCTCCTCCACCTCCTCCTCTGTCTCAGTATCATCCTCTACTCCTCCTCAGCTTCTCTATCCTCCACAACCTCCTCCTCTGTCTCAGTATCACCCTCTACTCCTCCTCAGCTTCTCTATCCTCCACCACCAGCTCCTCCTCTGTCTCAGTATCAACCTCTACTCCTCCTGCAGCTTCTCTATCCTCCACCACCACCTCCTCTGTCTCAGTATCACCCTCTACTCCTCCTGCAGCTTCTCTATCCTCCACCACCAGCTCCTCTGTCTCAGTATCACCCTCTACTCCTCCTGCAGCTTCTCTATCCTCCACCACCAGCTCCTCCTCTGTCTCAGTATCATCCTCTACTCCTCCTCAGCTTCTCTATCCTCCACAACCTCCTCCTCTGTCTCAGTATCACCCTCTACTCCTCCTCAGCTTCTCTATCCTCCACCACCAGCTCCTCCTTTGTCTCAGTATCATCCTCTACTCCTCCTCAGCTTCTATATCCTCCACAACCTCCTCCTCTGTCTCAGTATCACCCTCTACTCCTCCTCAGCTTCTCTATCCTCCACCACCAGCTCCTCTGTCTCAGTATCACCCTCTACTCCTCCTGCAGCTTCTCTATCCTCCACCACCAGCTCCTCTGTCTCAGTATCACCCTCTACTCCTCCTGCAGCTTCTCCCTCCACCACCTCCTCCTCTGTCTCAGTATCACCCTCTACTCCTCCTGCAGCTTCTCTATCCTCCACCACCTCCTCCTCTGTCTCAGTATCACCCTCTACTCCTCCTGCAGCTTCTCTATCCTCCACCACCAGCTCCTCTGTCTCAGTATCACCCTCTACTCCTCCTGCAGCTTCTCTATCCTCCACCACCAGCTCCTCTGTCTCAGTATCACCCTCTACTCCTCCTCAGCTTCTCTATCCTCCACAACCTCCTCCTCTGTCTCTGTATCACCCTCTACTCCTCCTCAGCTTCTCTATCCTCCACCACCAGCTCCTCTGTCTCAGTATCACCCTCTACTCCTCCTCAGCTTCTCTATCCTCCACCACCAGCTCCTCCTCTGTCTCAGTATCACCCTCTACTCCTCCTCAGCTTCTCTATCCTCCACAACCTCCTCCTCTGTCTCAGTATCACCCTCTACTCCTCCTCAGCTTCTCTATCCTCCACAACCTCCTCCTCTGTCTCAGTATCACCCTCTACTCCTCCTCAGCTCCTATATCCTCCACCAGCTCCTCCTCTGTCTCAGTATCACCCTCTACTCCTCCTCAGCTTCTCTATCCTCCACCACCTCCTCCTCTGTCTCAGTATCACCCTCTACTCCTCCTCAGCTCCTCTATCCTCCACCACCTCCTCCTCTGTCTCAGTATCACCCTCTACTCCTCCTCAGCTTCTCTATCCTCCACCACCAGCTCCTCTGTCTCAGTATCACCCTCTACTCCTCCTGCAGCTTCTCTATCCTCCTCCACCTCCTCCTCTGTCTCAGTATCATCCTCTACTCCTCCTCAGCTTCTCTATCCTCCACAACCTCCTCCTCTGTCTCAGTATCACCCTCTACTCCTCCTCAGCTTCTCTATCCTCCACCACCAGCTCCTCCTCTGTCTCAGTATCACCCTCTACTCCTCCTGCAGCTTCTCTATCCTCCTCCAGCTCCTCCTCTGTCTCAGTATCATCCTCTACTCCTCCTCAGCTTCTCTATCCTCCACCACCTCCTCCTCTGTCTCAGTATCACCCTCTACTCCTCCTCAGCTTCTCTATCCTCCACCACCAGCTCCTCCTCTGTCTCAGTATCACCCTCTACTCCTCCTCAGCTTCTCTATCCTCCACCACCTCCTCCTCTGTCTCAGTATCACCCTCTACTCCTCCTCAGCTTCTCTATCCTCCACAACCTCCTCCTCTGTCTCAGTATCACCCTCTACTACTCCTCAGCTTCTCTATCCTCCACCACCAGCTCCTCTGTCTCAGTATCACCCTCTACTCCTCCTGCAGCTTCTCTATCCTCCTCCACCTCCTCCTCTGTCTCAGTATCATCCTCTACTCCTCCTCAGCTTCTCTATCCTCCACAACCTCCTCCTCTGTCTCAGTATCACCCTCTACTCCTCCTCAGCTTCTCCCTCCTCCACCTCCTCCTCTGTCTCAGTATCACCCTCCACTCCTCCTGTATCTGCCTGTTGCTCTGCAGTGTTTACAATATTAACCTCTACAATTATTTTACTTGGCAGACGCGATGCCTCTCCCGCTGCACGCTTTGGATGCGGGCAAGCGAATCGCTTATGTCCAATGTCACCATCACACTCAAAACAGCGCAAGCTGTCGGTGCTCGCATACACAGCACACAAGCCCTCGCCAACCTTTCACGTTAAAACTCACATTTAACGTTTGATCTGCGTTTTTCAAGTACATAAACACTTGCCTATGTAACGAGAGTACATGTTTCAGCCCAGGTTCTTTACGCCCAAGAGCAATTTGAGAGAGAGAGAGAGAGAGAGAGAGAGAGAGAGAGAGAGAGAGAGAGAGAGAGAGAGAGAGAGAGAGAGAGAGAGAGAAAGAAAGAGAGAGAGGGGGTGGGTAGAAGTGGGTAGTTTTGGCAGGAGAAGAGTTCCCATTTTCCTTTCTTTGTCTCTCTCTCTCTCTCTCTCTCTCTCTCTCTCTCTCTCTCTCTCTCTCTCCACAGGGTTTAGTGTAATTGCCTCCACACCTTAACTAAACACACATCTGCTGTTGCTTCCCACAAAGAATGAGATGAGGACCCTCTGAATACACACACACACACACACACACACACACACACACACACACACACACACACACACACACACACACATGCACGCACACACACACACACACTCACAGAAAAAAAGCCTCCTTATGATCGTGTCTCTAAAAACGACAGCCCGAGCTTAGTCTACTCAATAATCAGGAATGATAGGAACAAACATGGAGGTGGTGTCTGTGTGTACATACACAAGGACACCAAATTCATCAACAGAAATGACCTGAATCATAAATCAATTGAAACTGTATGGGTGGAAATCCTATTCGAAAGGGCGAAATCCCTACTGGTTGGCACAGTCTACAGGCCGCCAGATCATAGTGGCTTTTATGATACACTGGATGGGTGTTTAGCTGGAGTTGAGGATGTAGACAAAATTCTTATTGGAGACTGGAACACGGATATGCAACGAAAAGATGCACCCGTCTTCAAGTCATTCAGTAGGTTTTGTGATCTGCACGGCCTCAGCCAGCTAATCACCCAACCCACACGTGTATGTGAATCAACTCAGACTACCATTGACCTCATTCTGACCTCCGACAAGTCCAAGATCACCAATAAAGGAGTTATAGCATGCGGGTTAAGTGATCATTATATGATATTCTGTACCCGCAAAAAACTAAAACTAAAGGCTGGCTGCCACAAAACAGTCACATCTAGAGACCTAAAAACCTACTCTAGCGAGGCCTTCAACCTTGAACTGGAGAGTCTGGACTGGTCAGATTAACTCAATGGTACACTGGTTGAAGAAACATGGCTTGGTTTCAAAACCAAATTCTCCACAATACTAAACGACATGGCACCGATAAGAACCACTAGGGTAAAAAATCGCGCTGAGCCGTGGATGCACTCCGAAATACTGGCCGCTATGAAAACCAGAGACAAAAAATGCTCTGAGTTTCGTAAAAGTCAGTCAAAGCTTACTAAAAGCACGAGCAGTGAACTCCAAGCCCACGTGACTGAACTCAAACTAGAAAGAAACAGACTAAGAAACGACGTAAACTCCATGATCAAAACTGCAAAAAAGAATTTCATCAATGACAAAACTGAGGAAAACAAAAACAAACCATGTGAACTTTGGAAATTACTCAATAATCAACTAGGATGCAGTAAAAAACTTAAAACCAGATTCTCAAACATAAACATAAAAACGGACAACACGCTCATCACAGACAAGCTGGATGTAGCCAATTACTTAAACATTTTCTTCACAAACATAGCCACAACACTGGTAAACAAACTACCCTCCCACTCAGGGCTTTATGGGGTAGAACACATAGTAGCTTACTACAAAAACCTAGGGGTCCGCAAGGACGTCTTCAAGCTGGAAATGGTAACAACAGATGAGGTACTCAATAAACTGAGCGCCCTCCAACCTAACAAGGCCACTGGCCACGACAACATCCCTTCCAAATTCCTCAGAGACTCAGCAGCCGCCATCACCCCAATCATCACACACATAATAAACCTCTCCATAAAACAGGGACACGTCCCCAAGGACTTCAAAATTGCGAGGGTGACCCCTCTGCACAAAAAGGGCAGCAAATTAGACCCAGGCAACTACCGCCCTGTTTCTATTCTCACCTCCATCTCGAAAGTCATGGAAAAAATAGTCTACGAACAGGTCGAAAAGTACCTAGCGGAAAAAAATCTAATCTACGAATTCCAATCTGGCTTCAGAACATCCCACTCCACTGACACATGCCTTCTCTATTTGAATGACCACATCAAACAAGAGGTGGACGCAGGCAAATACTGCGGCATGGTCATGCTGGACCTACAAAAGGCCTTTGACACGGTCAATCACTCCATTCTGATTGACAAGCTAAAAGCAATTGGTTTTGATAGTCTATCAGTGAGCTGGATGCAATCCTACCTTGAGGGGAGGGAACAGATGGTGGAGGTAAACGGTACCCTATCCCCCCCCCTCACAGTGAGCTGTGGTGTTCCACAAGGAAGCATACTAGGACCGCTACTGTTCCTAATTTATGCAAATGACATGTCGTCAGCTTGTGACTGCAACTTGTTCCTGTTTGCGGACGACTCAGCCCTGCTGGTCTCTGACAAGAACAAGTTACAGGTTGAAAAAACCCTCAGCTCGGAACTAGGCAGAATCTGCATATGGCTCGCTGATAACAAACTATCATTACACATGGGCAAAACAGAGTCCATTCTCTTCGGTTCAAATAACAAACTCAGCAAGACCGACGGCTTCTCAGTTACAGTGGGTGACAATATTGTCACAAGAAAAGATGAAATTACCTACCTGGGTTCCATCCTAGAGGCTAATCTCTCCTGTGACAAAATGGCATCCAATGTAATAAAAAAAGTCAACCAACGAACTCGATTCTTGTACCGGATCTCCTCTCTGGTAAACAAGAATACCCTGAAGACTCTGGCAGGAGCACTCATTCAGGGGTACTACGACTATGCTTGCACCTCATGGTACCAAAGCACCTCAAAGGCGCTAAAAACAAAATTACAAACATCTCAAAACAAACTGGTCAGACTACTGCTTGACCTTACTCCTAGAACCCACCTCACCCCTGCCCACTTTGACAACCTAGGATGGCTTAGAGTAGACGACAGAGTACAGCAACTTGCAATGGGCCTGGTCTACAAGATACACTACACGACCAAGGTACCCATGTACATGTCAAAATACTTCCCAAAGGTCAGTGAATACCACGATCACAACACCAGAGGGAGCTCCACAAATCATGTTAAACCCAGATTCGGCTCAAATAAGGGACTAAACACGTTTTGCAATTATGCCACATCAATGTGGAACGCCCTACCCAAAGCTGTAAAGGAATGTGGATCACTACCCACTTTCAAAACCTCTCTCAAGGGACACCTACGGGAGACTGCAATTCAACACTGGCCCCTGTAAATATCCTAACCCAACCCCCTCCAATGTACAGTCATTTACCTAGTATGGTTTTGTCAATAGTCCAATGTACAATTTTGTTTGTTTGTACAGTGTCCCCCCCCCCTCAATGTACAGTTTTGCTTGTATATACAGTGTGCCCCCCCCCCCCCCCCCCAACCACCTCCAATGTAGATTACCCAGTATGGTTGTCAATATCCCAGTGTACCCAACCCCCCCCCCACCCAACCTCCTCCAATGTACAGTTTCTACGTCAAATGTATATACTCCCTTTTCCTGACTCCTTCTGTATCACAAACAGTACTGTATTTGCAAATCTGGTATGACATAAATGTATAGATGTAGCAGTACTGACTATCTGTATGTCATGTATGTCATATATGTCCTGATGAATTGAAAATGGGGGACCCTGATGTAAACAAGACGAAAGTCTTTCTCTGGTCTGCATCCCCTTAACAATTGTGTGTATTGAGCTGTACTGTATTGTACCCATTCTGCAATCTGTTAATAAAGTTTTCAATCAATCAATCAATCAATAGTCTACTTGTTTGGGGATGAAGCTTATGTGCTGCTTGTGCTCGTCGCATGTTACAAGTTTAAAAGCGGAATTCCACCCCAAAGGAACAATTTGTAACAATTGTGTGTTTTATGATTGTAACTTAGCTTGTTTCACCTGTTTGACTATCTCATCATTTATTTTGTCTCCAATCAGTGCTATGATTTCCTAGATGGTTGGGTTAGTGCTGCATAGAGTCATTGAGCTGATGGCCTGGGGATAGAAGTCATTAGACTAACAAAGGGCTGCTCTCAGACTTTAATGTGTCAAGTCAGGGTGCGGGGGGGGGGGGGGGGTACATTGCTTTCTGGGTAAATGAGGAGATAAATGGTCTCGGTTTCTTTTAAGCCCTGTAGCTCAGAAATTAGTAGTGTGTTATAAGCATGATTCATAAGCCATAGATTGAAAAGTATCTGCCACTCCAGGGAGGCCAAGTGTTGTATTTGGGGAATCTGTCACAAGAAGGAATCCAAGGGGAAGACAAATATTTTATTAAGATATTGATAGTGACAGCCAAAAAAGCTATAACTAAGCTGTGGTACAAGGTAGAAGTGCCGACAAAGGATCAATGGATAGAGTTGGTAGAGGGGATACAGGAAATGGAGAGAATCACATATCTGCTGAGGCTGCAAGAAGAAAAGTTTGAATGGAAATGGGGAAAATGGGAAGAATACAGGAGGGGAAGTAACGACATCACAGAGGTTTGAAAAGGATACAAGGAAATTAATGAAAATGTAAATAAATAATGCAAATATAGAATGGACCGAAGGACCCATGCCACACTTTTGCTTTACTAATTTTTTGTCTATTTGTTTTATATTTATGTACTGTTGAGATGTTGAAATGTATTGTCTATGAATGTTGTCTATGTATGTTGTTGAAAAAAATGAAAATAAAAACTTAAGTTTAAAAAAAAATAAAGTATCTGCCTGATTTGTACAGGTGATGGCTTATTTTGAAGGTATGAACCTGTACTTTCACATTATGTAAAATAAAATGAAACATTTTAAATCCCCCTAAATGGCCCGGAATTGGGGGGGGGGGGGCACAATCACAAAAAAGCCCAGACCTCAGAGGGTACACACACACCTCTGGAGATGAATACGCACACGCACACACACACACATGCACACTTATTGTACAAGCCACGCAGACACAAACATCTCTTGTATAAACGGTTGCTCTCCTCGTCGGCTCATTTCGCCGTGATGCCGTTTGACGTTCTTCACGCTTCACATCCCTCTGCGTGGGCTTGTTCCTACATGGTCCTCATCAGGGGGGGGGGGGGGCATGACGAGGAGACAGTCCCACAGCGGGAGGGGGGGGGGGGGGGGGGGGCATGACGAGGAGACAGTCCCACAGCCAGACTCTGCTGTTATTTCACACGTTTCATCAGTGATTGGGAGCGTGAAAGACCCTGCGAGTAAACACACTGAGTGAACGCCTGCACGATCCTAGATAACACTGCTGCACAGGCAGCGTACAGCCTCAAATTCTGCGCATTGTAGATGTGTTTGGTTCCAGATGTTAAACCTTTTTCCTGGCTTCTGTATCTCTCCTACTCTGTCTCCCTCTCAGCCTTCCTACTGTCTCAATAAAGACCTTATCTCCTGTGTCTCCTCTACTCTGTCTCCCTCTCAGCCTTCCTACTGTCTCAATAAAGAACCTTCTCTCCTGTGTCTCCTCTACTCTGTCTCCCTCTCAGCCTTCCTACTGTCTCAATAAAGAACCTTCTCTCCTGTGTCTCCTCTACTCTGTCTCCCTCTCAGCCTTCCTACTGTCTCAATGAAGAACCTTCTCTCCTGTGTCTCCTCTACTCTGTCTCCCTCTCAGCCTTCCTACTGTCTCAATAAAGAACCTTCTCTCCTGTGTCTCCTCTACTCTGTCTCCCTCTCAGCCTTCCTTCCTACTGTCTCAGTGGCCAAACGGCGCTACAGGGATAAAATTGAACTCCAGTTTGAACAAGCTGACTCTAGAGCTATGTGGCAGGGGCTCAAAACGATGACAGACTACAAAGGCGCCTCCCTCAAACTGAACAGTGACATCTCCTTAGCAGATGACCTCAATACCTTCTATGCGAGGTTTGATGCTGGTAATAACAACACCAGCTCACAAGCCACGGCAATGGGGGGGGGGGGGGGGGGGGGGTCGGCTGCTGATGGAGGCGCAGTGTTCAGGGTAACAGAGCATGAGGTGAGGCGGACCTTTAAAAAAGTGAATATCAGGAAGGCAGCAGGTCCGGACGGCATCCCCGGCCGCGTCCTAAAAGTCTGTGCCGACCAACTGGCCCCAGTATTCACTGACATATTTAACCTGTCCTTAGAACAGGCTGTCATCCCCACCTGCCTGAAGAAGTCCACTATCATCCCTGTACCCAAAAAATCCAAGCCTGCTTGCCTCAACGACTACCGCCCTGTAGCTCTCACCTCCATAGCCATGAAGTGCTTTGAGAAGCTAGTAAAGGGCTACATCTGCTCCTCCCTCCCCATCAACATGGACCCCCTGCAATTTGCATACCGCCCCAACAGGTCCACGGAGGACGCCATAGCCCATGTGCTGCACACAGCAGCATCACACCTGGACAAGAGGCAGGGGAACTATGTGAGAATGCTATTCATCGACTACAGCTCGGCATTCAATACCATAGTCCCCTCCATACTCATAGCCAAGCTCAGGGACCTGGGCTTGAACTATGACCTCTGCCAGTGGGTCTTGGACTTCCTGACTGGCAGACCCCAGGTGGTGAGAGCAGGCAACTGCACCTCCTCATCCATCACCCTCAACATAGGGGCCCCCCAGGGCTGTGTTCTGAGTCCCCTCCTCTACTCCCTGTACACACACGACTGTGTGGCTCAGCGGAGTAGCAATACAATCATCAAATTTGCTGACGACACAGTGGTGGTGGGCCTGATCTCTGCCAACGACGAGAGGGCCTACCTGGAAGAGGTCAAGGTCCTGGCGGGATGGTGCCAGGAAAACAGCCTCTCCCTGAACGTCAGCAAAACAAAGGAGATGATTGTGGACTTCAGGAGGTCGGGGGTCAAGGACTACAGCCCCCTCAGCATCGACGGGGTACCGGTTGACAGAGTCAACAGCTTTAAGTACCTCGGAGCCTACATATCCGAGGACTTGACATGGACCACACACATTGACAGTGTTGTGAAGAAGGCACGACAACGCCTCTACTTCCTCAGGCGCCTAAGGAAGTTCCAAGTCAGTCAGAAGATCCTTAAGAACTTCTACTCATGTACAATAGAGAGCATCTTGACCGGCAACATCACCTCCTGGTTTGGGAATAGCACTGCACAAGACCGAAGCAGACTACAAAGAGTGACACGTTCAGCCGAACGCACAATTGGAGGGGGGCTCCCTTACCCTCCAGAACATTTACAACAAGCGTTGCAAGGGCAAGGCTAAGAGAATCATTAAAGACTCCAGTCACCCGAACAACTGCCTCTTTGAACTGCTGCGGTCAGGCAAGCGATACCGGAGTCTCAAGGCGAGCACAGAAAGACTCAGAAGAAGATTCTATCCCCAGGCCATCAGGCTGCTAAACGAACAATGAACACTACACAACAACAACCACCAAACGCACATAGCACACACATCCACACGCACACACTCACTTTAAACAAACACACTGTAGCACCCACTCCACACACTTTATAGCACACACCCACTTTAAACAAACACACTGTAGCACCCACTCCCCACACTTTATATTTATTGATGAAGGATTGCACTACAACTCGTACACCTTACTGTAAATTGTACCCAAATTGTACCTCATCCCATTTCTGCTTTGCACTATATAGTACTGTACATTAGTACACTGCATAGTATTGTATATTATATGGTAACTCAGAACATTGTACATATGTCTATACCGAACACTGTGACCTCATTTTCTTCTTCTAAATTACATGCTATACTATGTTATTTGATACTATCTTGTCTAGCACAGTCTCTGGAGCGTAACAGTAAGAAGCATTTTGTATGAAAGTATTCTGTACTTCTGTATGACAACTATTAAAGAAACTTGAAACTAAACAATAAAGAACCTTCTCTCCTGTGTCTCCTCTACTCTGTCTCCCTCTCAGCCTTCCTACTGTCTCAATAAAGAACCGTCTCTCCTGTGTCTCCCCTACTCTGTCTCCCTCTCAGCTTTCCTACTGTCTCAATAAAGAACCTTCTCTCCTGTGTCTCCTCTACTCTGTCTCCCTCTCAGCCTTCCTACTGTCTCAATAAAGAACCTTCTCTCCTGTGTCTCCTCTACTCTGTCTCCCTCTCAGCCTTCCTACTGTCTCAATAAAGAACCTTCTCTCCTGTGTCTCTACTCTGTCTCCCTCTCAGCCTTCCTACTGTCTCAATAAAGAACCTTCTCTCCTGTGTCTCCTCTACTCTGTCTCCCTCTCAGCCTTCCTACTGTCTCAATAAAGAACCTTCTCTCCTGTGTCTCCTCTACTCTGTCTCCCTCTCAGCCTTCCTACTGTCTCAATAAAGAACCTTCTCTCCTGTGTCTCCTCTACTCTGTCTCCCTCTCAGCCTTCCTACTGTCTCAATAAAGAACCTTCTCTCCTGTGTCTCCTCTACTCTGTCTCCCTCTCAGCCTTCCTACTGTCTCAATAAAGAACCTTCTCTCCTGTGTCTCCTCTACTCTGTCTCCCTCTCAGCCTTCCTACTGTCTCAATAAAGAACCTTCTCTCCTGTGTCTCCTCTACTCTGTCTCCCTCTCAGCCTTCCTTCCTACTGTCTCAGTGGTCAAACGGCGCTACAGGGATAAAATTGAACTCCAGTTTGAACAAGCTGACTCTAGAGCTATGTGGCAGGGGCTCAAAACGATGACAGACTACAAAGGCGCCTCCCTCAAACTGAACAGTGACATCTCCTTAGCAAATGACCTCAATACCTTCTATGCGAGGTTTGATGCTGGTAATAACAACACCAGCTCACAAGCCACGGCAATGGGGGGGGGGGGTCGGCTGCTGATGGAGGCGCAGTGTTCAGGGTAACAGAGCATGAGGTGAGGCTAGGGTGACCAGGTGTCCCCCTTTTGGTTGTACTGTCCCACCATTTGACCAAATGTCCCGCGTCCCTCATATTGAGAGGATGTCCCTCTTTTCGAAGCCAAAAAAAACATGCGTCTAAAAGCCCCTCCCTACAGACAGTAAACGTAGCAACCCGCCTCTTGTCCACACACATTGCTCTGATTGGTTATAGTACTTTAGCGTGCTGCTTGCCTGCTTGTGACGTGACTGAGACTGAGTCGTGACGCTACCTCATATCGCAAATCTGATTGGTAAAAAAAAACACAACAACATTACAAGCGAACTAGTTCAAGATGGAAAGCAGTAAAAAGAAACGGACCTGCAGTTACAACCAAGACTGGCAAACGACACATGACTGGGTGAGGCAGATGGCAGGCAATCCGCAGCAGGCTTTCTGTGTTTTGTGTCATAGTTCGTTTTCAATTGCGCATGGAGGAGAATACAACTTGAAGCGCCACAGTGGACGTGAGTCTCACTTGAAAGTGGCTCACCAAAAAGAAACATCCAGATCTATGGATACGTTTCTTTTTAAACCAAACAATGATAGTCAGACGGACAAGGTCACTGCAGCTGAGATAACAAGTGTCTATCACACAGTACAACACTCCCATTCATACAGGTCAGCCGACTGTGGTAACCTTTAACCTTTGATTTAAATCTATTCGGTGAAGACCATGGCAGTTATTCTAATATAGAAACACAATTTATTTGTATTATTATTTTTGTATTATACTACACTGTTTTCCCTAGTTCTGTGTTAACAGGGAATATCAAACACAAGACATTCCTGTCAAGTGATGACGTTTGAATATTTAAAACAGATGTTAGGTGGTATTTAATTTGTATTTATTTTGATTTAACCTTTAACCTTTGATTTAAATCTATTCAGTGAAGACCATGGCAGTTATTCTAATAAAAAAATTTACATTATCTATCTGTCCCACTTTGTCCCACCAAAATCGTACTGTTGTCCCACTTTGTCCCACCAAAATCTTACTGTTGTCCCACTTTTGGACTTTTTGCATCTGGTCACCCTAGGTGAGGCGGACCTTTAAAAAAGTGAATATTAGGAAGGCAGCAGGTCCGGACGGCATCCCCGGCCGCGTCCTAAAAGTCTGTGCCGACCAACTGGCCCCAGTATTCACTGACATATTTAACCTGTCCTTAGAACAGGCTGTCATCCCCACCTGCCTGAAGAAGTCCACTATTATCCCTGTACCCAAAAAATCCAAGCCTGCTTGCCTCAACGACTACCGCCCTGTAGCTCTCACCTCCATAGCCATGAAGTACTTTGAGAAGCTAGTAAAGGGCTACATCTGCTCCTCCCTCCCCATCAACATGGACCCCCTGCAATTTGCATACCGCCCCAACAGGTCCACGGAGGACGCCATAGCCCATGTGCTGCACACAGCAGCATCACACCTGGACAAGAGGCAGGGGAACTATGTGAGAATGCTATTCATCGACTACAGCTCGGCATTCAATACCATAGTCCCCTCCATACTCATAGCCAAGCTCAGGGACCTGGGCTTGAACTATGACCTCTGCCAGTGGGTCTTGGACTTCCTGACTGGCAGACCCCAGGTGGTGAGAGCAGGCAACTGCACCTCCTCATCCATCACCCTCAACATAGGGGCCCCCCAGGGCTGTGTTTTGAGTCCCCTCCTCTACTCCCTGTACACACACGACTGTGTGGCTCAGCGGAGTAGCAATACAATCATCAAATTTGCTGACGACACAGTGGTGGTGGGCCTGATCTCTGCCAACGACGAGAGGGCCTACCTGGAAGAGGTCAAGGTCCTGGCGGGATGGTGCCAGGAAAACAGCCTCTCCCTGAACGTCAGCAAAACAAAGGAGATGATTGTGGACTTCAGGAGGTCGGGGGTCAAGGACTACAGCCCCCTCAGCATCGACAGGGTACCGGTTGAGAGAGTCAACAGCTTTAAGTACCTCGGAGCCTACATATCCGAGGACTTGACATGGACCACACACATTGACAGTGTTGTGAAGAAGGCACGACAACGCCTCTACTTCCTCAGGCGCCTAAGGAAGTTCCAAGTCAGTCAGAAGATCCTTAAGAACTTCTACTCATGTACAATAGAGAGCATCTTGACCGGCAACATCACCTCCTGGTTTGGGAATAGCACTGCACAAGACCGAAGCAGACTACAAAGAGTGACACGTTCAGCCGAACGCACAATTGGAGGGGGGCTCCCCACCCTCCAGAACATTTACAACAAGCGTTGCAAGGGCAAGGCTAAGAGAATCATTAAAGACTCCAGTCACCCGAACAACTGCCTCTTTGAACTGCTGCGGTCAGGCAAGCGATACCGGAGTCTCAAGGCGAGCACAGAAAGACTCAGAAGAAGATTCTATCCCCAGGCCATCAGGCTGCTAAACGAACAATGAACACTACACAACAACAACCACCAAACGCACATAGCACACACATCCACACGCACACACTCACTTTAAACAAACACACTGTAGCACCCACTCCACACACTTTATAGCACACACCCACTTTAAACAAACACACTGTAGCACCCACTCCCCACACTTTATATTTATTGATGAAGGATTGCACTACAACTCGTACACCTTACTGTAAATTGTACCCAAATTGTACCTCATCCCATTTCTGCTTTGCACTATATAGTACTGTACATTAGTACACTGCATAGTATTGTATATTATATGGTAACTCAGAACATTGTACATATGTCTATACCGAACACTGTGACCTCATTTTCTTCTTCTAAATTACATGCTATACTATGTTATTTGATACTATCTTGTCTAGCACAGTCTCTGGAGCGTAACAGTAAGAAGCATTTTGTATGAACGTATTCTGTACTTCTGTATGACAACTATTAAAGAAACTTGAAACTAAACAATAAAGAACCTTCTCTCCTGTGTCTCCTCTACTCTGTCTCCCTCTCAGCCTTCCTACTGTCTCAATAAAGAACCTTCTCTCCTGTGTCTCCCCTACTCTGTCTCCCTCTCAGCTTTCCTACTGTCTCAATAAAGAACCTTCTCTCCTGTGTCTCCTCTACTCTGTCTCCCTCTCAGCCTTCCTACTGTCTCAATAAAGAACCTTCTCTCCTGTGTCTCCTCTACTCTGTCTCCCTCTCAGCCTTCCTACTGTCTCAATAAAGAACCTTCTCTCCTGTGTCTCTACTCTGTCTCCCTCTCAGCCTTCCTACTGTCTCAATAAAGAACCTTCTCTCCTGTGTCTCCTCTACTCTGTCTCCCTCTCAGCCGTCCTACTGTCTCAATAAAGAACCTTCTCTCCTGTGTCTCCTCTACTCTGTCTCCCTCTCAGCCTTCCTACTGTCTCAATAAAGAACCTTATCTCCTGTGTCTCTACTCTGTCTCCCTCTCAGTCTTCCTACTGTCTCAATAAAGAACCTTCTCTCCTGTGTCTCCTCTACTCTGTCTCCCTCTCAGCCTTCCTACTGTCTCAATAAAGAACCTTCTCTCCTGTGTCTCCTCTACTCTGTCTCCCTCTCAGCCTTCCTACTGTCTCAATAAAGAACCTTCTCTCCTGTGTCTCCTCTACTCTGTCTCCCTCTCAGCCTTCCTACTGTCTCAATAAATAACCTTCTCTCCTGTGTCTCCTCTACTCTGTCTCCCTCTCAGCCTTCCTACTGTCTCAATAAAGAACCTTCTCTCCTGTGTCTCCTCTACTCTGTCTCTCTCTCAGCCTTCCTACTGTCTCAATAACGAACCTTCTCTCCTGTGTCTCCTCTACTCTGTTTCCCTCTGAGCCTTCCTACTGTCTCAATAAAGAACCTTCTCTCCTGTGTCTCCTCTACTCTGTCTCCCTCTCAGCCTTCCTACTGTCTCAATAAAAAACATTCTCTCCTGTGTCTCCTCTACTCTGTCTCCCTCTCAGTCTTCCTACTGTCTCAATAAAGAACTTTCTCTCCTGTGTCTCCTCTACTCTGTCTCTCTCTCAGCCTTCCTACTGTCTCAATAAAGAACCTTCTCTCCTGTGTCTCCTCTACCCTGTCTCCCTCTCAGTCTTCCTATAAACAACATAAAAAACATAGATATATCTCTATGGTGAGAAACAGTCTTAGTTTTCCTGTTCGGATCAATTCTTCTATATGCTTCTGATGACCGTCACGTTGGAATCCTCCGGCGTTGCGTTCAGCTTCATGTAGATCTTTCTATCCTGTTCTAAAGTAAAGGTTCTTGTGGAGGGATCTCTGACCATTTCTATACGTTTATCAAGTGGTCGAAATGTGGATACAATGCATGTGATTAATAAAAAGTAAGTAGTAATGTAATACGTAATGATTAATAAAAAGTAAGTAGTAATGTAATACGTAATGATTAATAAAAAGTAAGTAGTAATGTAATACGTAATAAGTAATACGCCCCTCAGGAAACATGTAACAGATTTGTTGTTTAAACTTTAGGGCTGCATTCAATTCCCTCTGAATCAATACAGGAAGTGGATTCTCTTGTCCAAAACATGCATCATGAGAAGGTTTTCATATCCAACCTATAAAAACGTTTCTATCATCATGTTAAATGATCTCATTAATTAACTGGTTTTGAATTGATTCAGCTCAAACGGAATCAGCTCTAGACTGGGATGGTTTCCACTGCCGTAGAATACAGAGTGCGAATGACTGTAGCTCCATCTGCTGGTCGTGGTGGTGTAGTGATTGATTGATTGATTTGATTGAAAACTTTATTAACAGATTGCAGAATGGGTACAATACAGTACAGCTCAATACACACAATTGTTAAGGGGATGCAGACCAGAGAAAGACTTTTGTCTTGTTTACATCAGGGTCCCCCATTTTCAATTCATCAGGACATATATGACATACATGACATACAGATAGTCAGTACTGCTACATCTATACATTTATGACATACCAGATTTGCAAATACAGTACTGTTTGTGATACAAAAGGAGTCAAGAAAAGGGAGTATATACATTTGACGTAGAAACTGTACATTGGAGGAGGTTGGGTGGGGTTGTGTGGGGGGGGGGTTGGGTACATTGGGATATTGACAAAACCATACTAGGTAAATTACTGTACATTGGGTTGGGTTAGGACATTTACAGGGGCCAGTTTCGAATTGCAGTCTCCCGTAGGTGTCCCTTGAGAGTGGTTTTGAAAGTGGGTAGTGATCCACATTCCTTTACAGCTTTGGGTAGGGCGTTCCACATTGATGTGGCATAATTGCGAAACGTGTTTAGTCCCTTATTTGAGCCGAATCTGGGTTTAACATGATTTGTTGAGCTCCCTCTGGTGTTGTGATCGTGGTATTCACTGACCTTTGGGAAGTATTTTGACATGTACATGGGTACCTTAGTGGTGTAGTGTATCTTGTAGACCAGGCCCATTGCAAGTTGCTGTACTCTGTCGTCTACTCTAAGCCATCCTAGGTTGTCAAAGTGGGCAGGGGTGAGGTGGGTTCTGCATGATCAGGCGTTGGACGTTGATTGATTGAAAACTTTATTTAACAGATTGCAGAATGGGTACAATACAGTACGGCTCAATACACACAATTGTTAAGGGGATGCAGACCAGAGAAAGACTTTCGTCTTGTTTACATCAGGGTCCCCCATTTTTAATTCATCATAATTGGGTTAGACGCTTGACTGTAGTTTACACTAACCAGCTGAGCTAAAGGGTCAGAGGTTAGCAGGTGCTGGTTGACTGTAGTTTACACTAACCAGCTGAGCTAAAGGGTCAGACCTGTTAGCAGGTGCTAGTTGACTGAGTTTACACTAACCAGCAGAGATAAAGGGTCAGTCCTGTTAGCAGGTGCTGGTTGACTGTAGTTTACACTAACCAGCTGAGCTAAAGGGTCAGACCTGTTAGCAGGTGCTGGTTGACTGTAGTTTACACTAACCAGCAGAGCTAAAGGGTTAGACCTGTTAGCAGGTGCTGGTTGACTGTAGTTTACACTAACCAGCTGAGCTAAAGGGTCAGACCTGTTAGCAGGTGCTAGTTGACTGTAGTTTACACTAACCAGCTGAGCTAAAGGGTTAGACCTGTTAGCAGGTGCTGGTTGACTGTAGTTTACACTAACCAGCTGAGCTAAAGGGTCAGACCTGTTAGCAGGTGCTAGTTGACTGTAGTTTACACTAACCAGCAGAGCTAAAGGGTCAGTCCTGTTAGCAGGTGCTGGTTGACTGTAGTTTGATTTGATTTTTTTGAAGTCTTTATTTCGAACATGCAATGAATACAACAAACAACAAAAAAAGAAAAGAAAAAAAAACTCAATCTGCATGTTCGAAAAGGAGTAGGAAGAAGTATACACTTATTTAATCCTACCCCTTTTCCACTACTCAAATGAGTGTACCATTTTAAACATAAAAAAGAAAAGAAAAAAAATATATATATGCAAAACAAAAAACAAAAACTATATATGTATAAAATAAAATAAAATAGAAAACAAAATAAAAATGTAAACACCCGTGAATATCAAGTCCCTTCCTCATCCCTGTACCTTGTGAACATAATTTCCTTATACATCAGTTTGAATTGTCTCATGTTTGGACATTGCTTTAGCACCACATTTAGACTGTTCCACAGTTTCACTCCACATATTGAGATGCAGTGTTTTCTCATGGTAGTGCGTACGTTTAGCACCTTTAAATTGTGTTCTCCCCTCAGATTATAACCCCCCTCCCTATCAAAGAACAATTCTTGAATGTTTCTTGGAAGTGCATGACTTTTTGCTTTATACATTAATTGTGCCGTTTTAAATTCCACAAGATCATTTAACTTCAATGTCTTTGACTCCAGAAACAATATGTTAGTGTGATCACGATAACCTGCAATGTGAACTATCCTTATGGCTCTTTTTTGGAGTATAAAAAGTGGTTGTAGTGTAGACTTATAATTGTTTCCCCAGACTTCAGCACAGTAATTTAAATATGGTAAAACTAGTGAACAGTAGAGAATGTAGAGTGATTTTCTATCCAGGATGTGCTTTACTTTACTCATGACTGAAATGCTTCGTGCGAGTTTAGATTGGACATGTTTTATGTGAGGTTTCCAACAGATTTTATGGTCTATTATTACACCTAGGAATTTATTTTCATAAACTCTTTCAATAATCACATAATTTATTTTAACTTGTACCTGAGTATCCAATCTACAGTTTCCAAACAACATAATTTTAGTTTTGCTCAAGTTCAATGATAATTTGTTTCTATCAAACCATTCCTTCAATTTCTTCATTTCAGATGTGATGACCTCTAAAAGCTGCTGGACATTCTCACCAGAAAAAAAAAGATTAGTGTCATCCGCAAATAAAATAAATTTAAATATATTGGATACTTTACATATCTCGTTAATGTACAAGATGAACAGTTTTGGACCCAACACTGACCCCTGGGGGACACCACAAGCAATGTCCAAACATTCAGATTTATAATCTCTCATTGTCACAAATTGTTGTCTTTTATTTAGATAGCTTCTCACCCAGTCCAATACTACCCCCCTGATCCCATATCGCTCCAATTTCCTGATTAATATATCATGATTAATAGTATCAAATGCTTTTTTTAGGTCAATGAATACTCCAGCTACATGTTTTTTTTTATCTATGGAATTTGTGATTTTTTCAATGAGTTCTATTAACGCTAGTGATGTTGACCGGTGTGTTCTGAATCCATACTGGCTATCGGTGAGTAAATTATGTTTATCAATGAATTTATCTAATCTGTTGTTGAAGAGTTTTTCTAATATTTTTGAAAACTGAGGAAGTAGAGAAACAGGCCTATAATTTGTGAAGTGGTGTTTATCTCCAGTCTTGAACAGAGGTATGACTTTAGCTATTTTCATTTTATTCGGAAATCGACCAGTTTTGAATGATAAATTGCAGATGTGCGTGAGTGGTTTTGAAATCCCACTAATGACATTTTTTACTATTATCATATCTATTTCATTACTGTCTGTAGATGTCTTGTTTTTACATTTATTAGTAGTTTCTATAATTTTATTTTCATCTACCGCTTCCAGAAACATTGAACTAGGATTTCTTTCAATGTAATTGTCTTTTATGTCTTCAGGAGTCACTGGATCTGGGATTTTTCCCGCTAATTCTGGTCCAATATTTACAAAAAATGTATTAAAGTTGTTAACCACATCATCCATATTGCTAATAGTTTGATCCTTTTCCATAAAATACTGAGGATAGTTTATTTGTCTTGATCCATTCCTGATAATACCATTTAATATCTTCCAAACACCTTTAATATTATATTTGTTGTTATCTAATATTCTACTATAATGATCCTTCTTACATCTTCTCATAATATTAGTCAACTTGTTTTTATATTTCTTATATTTATTTTCTGCCTCTTTAGTTCTATGTTTTATAAATTCTCTATATAGTGTATTTTTCTTTTTACATGCATTCTGTAATCCCCTTGTGATCCATGGGCTGTCTGAGTGTTTATGTTTAATGCTATATTCTTTTATTGGACAATGTTTGTGATATAGTAAGTTAAATATAGATAAGAATGTTTCATATGCTTTATCAGTGTCATCCTCTTTATATACTATCTCCCAATTTTGTAGTAGCAAATCATTTTTGAAAGCGTTCATTGATTCTTCAGTCCTTACTCGTTTAAATTGTAGTTTATTGTCCTGCTTGTTTTCTGTGTAGTTGTTGTCATAAACTGTAAAAACTGGTAAACTGGTTTACACTAACCAGCTGAGCTAAAGGGTCAGTCCTGTTAGCAGGTGCTGGTTGACTGTAGTTTACACTAACCAGCTGAGCTAAAGGGTCAGTCCTGTTAGCAGGTGCTGGTTGACTGTAGTTTACACTAACCAGCTGAGCTAAAGGGTCAGAGGTTAGCAGGTGCTGGTTGACTGTAGTTTACACTAACCAGCTGAGCTAAAGGGTCAGACCTGTTAGCAGGTGCTAGTTGACTGTAGTTTACACTAACCAGCTGAGCTAAAGGGTCAGACCTGTTAGCAGGTGCTGGTTGACTGTAGTTTACACTAACCAGCTGAGCTAAAGGGTCAGACCCGTTAGCAGGTGCTGGTTGACTGTAGTTTACACTAACCAGCTGAGCTAAAGGGTCAGACCCGTTAGCAGGTGCTGGTTGACTGTAGTTTACACTAACCAGCTGAGCTAAAGGGTCAGACCTGTTAGCAGGTGCTGGTTGACTGTACTTTACACTAACCAGCTGAGCTAAAGGGTCAGACCTGTTAGCAGGTGCTGGTTGACTGTAGTTTACACTAACCAGCTGAGCTAAAGGGTCAGACCTGTTAGCAGGTGCTGGTTGACTGTAGTTTACACTAACCAGCTGAGCTAAATGGTCAGACCTGTTAGCAGGTGCTGGTTGACTGTAGTTTACACTAACCAGCTGAGCTAAAGGGTCAGAGGTTAGCAGGTGCTGGTTGACTGTATTTTACACTAACCAGCTGAGCTAAAGGGTCAGACCTGTTAGCAGGTGCTAGTTGACTGCGACCGACTCCTTAGTAGTTTACCTATCTTCTTGTCTGACTCTGGAGAAGACATTAATGACACACACAATAATAAAAAAACAAACAACAGAAAAACACTTTTATGAGAGTTACGTCATTAGGATTTATTGTGGAAAAATTACAGCATTGTTGTTATTTCAAATTAATTATAGCATTAAATAGGGCCGTTTATCGCTTCAGATACATATTTCACCTGGTAACTGTAAAACACAGCAGAGTAACCCGACGGCTTCCGTAACACCAGGTGAGACAAACCAAGCCGGGTACTTGGGTTGTTCCCGAGTCTAAATAAAGTATACTTAATAAGTATATTTTCTGAAGGTAAACTTTGTATACAGTACTTCTTGTGTATTCAGAGAGTATACCAACGTTGTGTTAAATTGAGTATGTTTTACTTGTGTCAAAAGTTAATAATAATAATAACTTTATTTGTATAGCACTTTTCATACAGAGGTTGCAGTTCAAAGTGCTTAAGTTGTACTTAACATCGAAATTATACGTATTTAGGTACAACCTTTGGTAGACATCTCAGTTATTATTATTATTATTATTATTATTATTATTATTATTATTATTATTATTATTATTATTATTATTATTATTATTATTATTATTATTATTATTATTATTATTATTATTATCTTTTATAAGTGTACTTAATAGCATATTAATGAATCAAACATGTGCTTTGAATTAGTACATGAAAGCACATACGTACCAAGAACACGATGCCCAAAATATACCTTTAACACACTTAATATACTAAAAGTATACTTTCAGCATGGACAAATATAAATAGTTTTGACTTGGGTCATCGTGCGAGGCACTCAGTGGATCAGTGGTTCAGTGGATCAGGAAACTCTACTACACCACACACACACACACACACACACACACACACACACACACACACACACACACACACACACACACACACACACACACACACACACACACACACACACACACACACACACACACACCCTACAGCTCAGCTGGCGCTCTTAGCGCTCTTCTTCTTGGGAGCCTTCTTCTTGGCGGCCCCCGCCCGGGCCGGCTGCTGCAGGTGGTGGGAGGAGCCTGGCTTCGTCGACGCCTCCGACTTGGCGGGCGTGGGTTTGGAGGCTGCTGCCGCTGCTGCTGCCGCGTGGGACGACTGCTTCAGGACCGGCGGGGGCGTCTGGACCTCTCGGGCCGCCTCGACCGGCACCAGGACCTCTGCTGTCGGGACCCGTGTCGGTGTTTCTGCTCGTTCGGGAGACTTCTTCTCCGCTTGTACCGGCAGCGCCGCCGCCGTCGGCTTCGGGGTCGTCTCCTGGACCTCGACCGGTGCCTCGGCCTCAGCCGGCGCTGGTTTCGCCGCTTCAGGAGACTTCTTCTCCGCCGGTGCTGGTTCTGGCTCGGCCTTCAGCTCTTTGACTGGTAATGATACACAGGGTGTCTGGGTGCTTTCACCATGGGGTGGCGCTGGGGGCAAGAAGACAAGAAGTACTTCACTTAAAGTGTGTCTGACTCTTAACCACTCAGTGTGTCTGACTCTTAACCACTAAGTGTGTCTGACTCTTAACCACTAAGTGTGTCTGACTCTTAACCACTAAGTGTGTCTGACTCTTAACCACTAAGTGTGTCTGACTCTTAACCACTAAGTGTGTCTGACTCTTAACCACTAAGTGTGTCTGACTCTTAACCACTAAGTGTGTCTGACTCTTAACCACTAAGTGTGTCTGACTCTTAACCACTAAGTGTGTCTGACTCTTAACCACTCAGTGTGTCTGACTCTTAACCACTCAGTGTGTCTGACTCTTAACCACTAAGTGTGTCTGACTCTTAACCACTAAGTGTGTCTGACTCTTAACCACTCAGTGTGTCTGACTCTTAACCACTCAGTGTGTCTGACTCTTAACCACTCAGTGTGTCTGACTCTTAACCACTAAGTGTGACTGACTCTTAACCACTAAGTGTGACTGACTCTTAACCACTCAGTGTGTCTGACTCTTAACCACTAAGTGTGACTATTAACCACTAAGTGTGACTGACTCTTAACCACTAAGTGTGTCTGACTCTTAACCACTAAGTGTGTCTGACTCTTAACCACTCATTGTGTCTGACTCTTAACCACTAAGTGTGTCTGACTCTTAACCACTAAGTGTGTCTGACTCTTAACCACTAAGTGTGTCTGACTCTTAACCACTAAGTGTGACTGACTCTTAACCACTAAGTGTGTCTGACTCTTAACCACTAAGTGTGTCTGACTCTTAACCACTAAGTGTGTCTGACTCTTAACCACTAAGTGTGTCTGACTCTTAACCACTAAGTGTGTCTGACTCTTAACCACTAAGTGTGTCTGACTCTTAACCACTCAGTGTGTCTGACTCTTAACCACTAAGTGTGTCTGACTCTTAACCACTCAGTGTGTCTGACTCTTAACCACTCAGTGTGACTGACTCTTAACCACTAAGTGTGTCTGACTCTTAACCACTAAGTGTGTCTGACTCTTAACCACTAAGTGTGTCTGACTCTTAACCACTAAGTGTGTCTGACTCTTAACCACTAAGTGTGTCTGACTCTTAACCACTAAGTGTGTCTGACTCTTAACCACTAAGTGTGTCTGACTCTTAACCACTCAGTGTGTCTGACTCTTAACCACTAAGTGTGTCTGACTCTTAACCACTAAGTGTGTCTGACTCTTAACCACTAAGTGTGTCTGACTCTTAACCACTAAGTGTGTCTGACTCTTAACCACTAAGTGTGACTGACTCTTAACCACTAAGTGTGTCTGACTCTTAACCACTAAGTGTGTCTGACTCTTAACCACTAAGTGTGTCTGACTCTTAACCACTAAGTGTGTCTGACTCTTAACCACTAAGTGTGTCTGACTCTTAACCACTAAGTGTGTCTGACTCTTAACCACTAAGTGTGTCTGACTCTTAACCACTAAGTGTGACTGACTCTTAACCACTCAGTGTGTCTGACTCTTAACCACTAAGTGTGTCTGACTCTTAACCACTAAGTGTGTCTGACTCTTAACCACTAAGTGTGTCTGACTCTTAACCACTAAGTGTGTCTGACTCTTAACCACTCAGTGTGACTGACTCTTAACCACTAAGTGTGACTGACTCTTAACCACTAAGTGTGTCTGACTCTTAACCACTAAGTGTGACTGACTCTTAACCACTCATTGTGTCTGACTCTTAACCACTAAGTGTGTCTGACTCTTAACCACTAAGTGTGACTCTTAACCACTAAGTGTGACTGACTCTTAACCACTAAGTGTGTCTGACTCTTAACCACTAAGTGTGTCTGACTCTTAACCACTAAGTGTGTCTGACTCTTAACCACTCAGTGTGTCTGACTCTTAACCACTAAGTGTGTCTGACTCTTAACCACTCAGTGTGTCTGACTCTTAACCACTAAGTGTGTCTGACTCTTAACCACTAAGTGTGTCTGACTCTTAACCACTAAGTGTGTCTGACTCTTAACCACTAAGTGTGTCTGACTCTTAACCACTAAGTGTGTCTGACTCTTAACCACTAAGTGTGTCTGACTCTTAACCACTAAGTGTGTCTGACTCTTAACCACTAAGTGTGTCTGACTCTTAACCACTAAGTGTGTCTGACTCTTAACCACTCAGTGTGTCTGACTCTTAACCACTAAGTGTGTCTGACTCTTAACCACTAAGTGTGTCTGACTCTTAACCACTCAGTGTGTCTGACTCTTAACCACTAAGTGTGTCTGACTCTTAACCACTAAGTGTGACTGACTCTTAACCACTAAGTGTGTCTGACTCTTAACCACTAAGTGTGTCTGACTCTTAACCACTAAGTGTGTCTGACTCTTAACCACTAAGTATGTCTGACTCTTAACCACTAAGTGTGTCTGACTCTTAACCACTAAGTGTGTCTGACTCTTAACCACTAAGTGTGTCTGACTCTTAACCACTAAGTGTGTCTGACTCTTAACCACTAAGTGTGTCTGACTCTTAACCACTAAGTGTGACTGACTCTTAACCAATAAGTGTGTCTGACTCTTAACCACTAAGTGTGTCTGACTCTTAACCACTAAGTGTGTCTGACTCTTAACCACTCAGTGTGTCTGACTCTTAACCACTAAGTGTGTCTGACTCTTAACCACTAAGTGTGTCTGACTCTTAACCACTCAGTGTGTCTGACTCTTAACCACTAAGTGTGTCTGACTCTTAACCACTAAGTGTGTCTGACTCTTAACCACTCAGTGTGTCTGACTCTTAACCACTAAGTGTGTCTGACTCTTAACCACTAAGTGTGTCTGACTCTTAACCACTCAGTGTGTCTGACTCTTAACCACTAAGTGTGTCTGACTCTTAACCACTAAGTGTGTCTGACTCTTAACCACTAAGTGTGTCTGACTCTTAACCACTAAGTGTGTCTGACTCTTAACCACTCAGTGTGTCTGACTCTTAACCACTAAGTGTGTCTGACTCTTAACCACTAAGTGTGTCTGACTCTTAACCACTCAGTGTGTCTGACTCTTAACCACTAAGTGTGTCTGACTCTTAACCACTAAGTGTGTCTGACTCTTAACCACTAAGTGTGTCTGACTCTTAACCACTAAGTGTGTCTGACTCTTAACCACTAAGTGTGTCTGACTCTTAACCACTAAGTGTGTCTGACTCTTAACCACTAAGTGTGTCTGACTCCACACAGAATGGATTGCACGGTGCTAATTGTACCCTTACTTCCAACTCACTATGAATTGAAAATGGGGGACCCTGATGTAAACAAGGTGAAAGTCTTTCTCTGGTCTGCATCCCCTTAACAATTGTGTGTATTGAGCCGTACGGTATTGTACCCATTCTGCAATCTGTAAAGTTTTCAATCAATCAATCAATCAATCACTCACCTGCGCAGGTGACCACTGGTACCACGGCTGCAGCTGGAGCAGCCTCCGGTTCTGAGGCCTGCTTGGGTTCGGCTGTTGTTTCTGAACACTTCTGGTTATGGGTCACAGCATCTTCTTCTTGTTCGCTGTCCATATCATCATCATCATCATCGTCATCATCATCGTCCTCTTCATCAGATCCAGCAGAGGGGGCTTGCAGGGAGGCAGCGAACTCCTGTGAAACAGACGTTGCGGTACTTTGAACGAATTCATCGTTTATTTTGAACATTAACCCTTTCACTGCCACCACGACAGAAGGTTACTAACCCTTTACTATCACACCACCGACGGCGATGCTCCATCATTAGCGTCATTAGCTCCGCAAACCTTCCGTATTGTCAAAGTTGAAGGATGTCGAGGTTTTTCAAAATGTATAGAATGTACAATATCGGTGGATGACAGTTCTACCTGCAGTCTGGTCTGTTCTCTACCTGCAGTCTGGTCTGTTCTCTACAGTCTGGTCTGTTCTCTACAGTCTGGTCTGTTCTCTACAGTCTGGTCTGTTCTCTACAGTCTGGTCTGTTCTCTACCTGCAGTCTGGTCTGTTCTCTACAGTCTGGTCTGTTCTCTACAGTCTGGTCTGTTCTCTACCTGCAGTCTGGTCTGTTCTCTACAGTCTGGTCTGTTCTCTACAGTCTGGTCTGTTCTCTACAGTCTGCTCTGTTCTCTACAGTCTGGTCTGTTCTCTACCTGCAGGCTGGTCTGTTCTCTACAGTCTGGTCTGTTCTCTACAGTCTGGTCTGTTCTCTACCTGCAGTCTGGTCTGTTCTCTACAGTCTGGTCTGTTCTCTACAGTCTGGTCTGTTCTCTACAGTCTGGTCTGTTCTCTACCTGCAGTCTGGTCTGTTCTCTACAGTCTGGTCTGTTCTCTACAGTCTGGTCTGTTCTCTACCTGCAGTCTGGTCTGTTCTCTACAGTCTGGTCTGTTCTCTACAGTCTGGTCTGTTCTCTACAGTCTGGTCTGTTCTCTACCTGCAGTCTGGTCTGTTCTCTACCTGCAGTCTGGTCTGTTCTCTACAGTCTGGTCTGTTCTCTACAGTCTGGTCTGTTCTCTACCTGCAGTCTGCTCTGTTCTCTACAGTGTGGTCTGTTCTCTACAGTCTGGTCTGTTCTCTACAGTCTGCTCTGTTCTCTACAGTCTGGTCTGTTCTCTACAGTCTGGTCTGTTCTCTACATTCTGGTCTGTTCTCTACAGTCTGCTCTGTTCTCTACCTGCAGTCTGGTCTGTTCTCTACAGTCTGGTCTGTTCTCTACAGTCTGGTCTGTTCTCTACAGTCTGCTCTGTTCTCTACAGTCTGGTCTGTTCTCTACAGTCTGCTCTGTTCTCTACAGTCTGGTCTGTTCTCTACAGTCTGGTCTGTTCTCTACCTGCAGTCTGGTCTGTTCTCTACAGTCTGGTCTGTTCTCTACCTGCAGTCTGGTCTGTTCTCTACAGTCTGCTCTGTTCTCTGCAGTCTGGTCTGTTCTCTACAGTCTGGTCTGTTCTCTACAGTCTGGTCTGTTCTCTACAGTCTGGTCTGTTCTCTACAGTCTGGTCTGTTCTCTACAGTCTGGTCTGTTCTCTACCTACAGTCTGGTCTGTTCTCTACAGTCTGGTCTGTTCTCTACCTGCAGTCTGGTCTGTTCTCTACAGTCTGCTCTGTTCTCTACAGTCTGCTCTGTTCTCTACCTGCAGTCTGGTCTGTTCTCTACAGTCTGGTCTGTTCTCTACAGTCTGGTCTGTTCTCTACAGTCTGCTCTGTTCTCTACAGTCTGCTCTGTTCTCTACAGTCTGCTCTGTTCTCTACCTGCAGTCTGCTCTGTTCTCTACAGTCTGCTCTGTTCTCTACCTGCAGTCTGGTCTGTTCTCTACAGTCTGGTCTGTTCTCTACTGTCTGGTCTGTTCTCTACCTGCAGCCTGCTCTGTCCTCTACCTGCAGTCTGGTCTGTTCTCTACAGTCTGGTATGTTCTCTACAGTCTGGTCTGTTCTCTACAGTCTGGTCTGTTCTCTACAGTCTGGTCTGTTCTCTACCTGCAGTTTGGTCTGTTCTCTACAGTCTGGTCTGTTCTCTACAGTCTGGTCTGTTCTCTACAGTCTGGTCTGTTCTCTACCTGCAGTCTGGTCTGTTCTCTACAGTCTGGTCTGTTCTCTACAGTCTGCTCTGTTCTCTACCTGCAGTCTGGTCTGTTCTCTACAGTCTGGTCTGTTCTCTACAGTCTGGTCTGTTCTCTACCTGCAGTCTGGTCTGTTCTCTACCTGCAGTCTGCTCTGTTCTCTACAGTCTGGTCTGTTCTCTACAGTCTGCTCTGTTCTCTACAGTCTGGTCTGTTCTCTACAGTCTGGTCTGTTCTCTACAGTCTGGTCTGTTCTCTACCTGCAGTCTGGTCTGTTCTCTACAGTCTGGTCTGTTCTCTACAGTCTGGTCTGTTCTCTACAGTCTGGTCTGTTCTCTACCTACAGTCTGGTCTGTTCTCTACAGTCTGGTCTGTTCTCTACAGTCTGGTCTGTTCTCTACAGTCTGGTCTGTTCTCTACAGTCTGGTATGTTCTCTACAGTCTGGTCTGTTCTCTACAGTCTGGTCTGTTCTCTACAGTCTGGTCTGTTCTCTACAGTCTGGTCTGTTCTCTACCTGCAGTCTGCTCTGTTCTCTACAGTCTGGTCTGTTCTCTACAGTCTGGTCTGTTCTCTACAGTCTGGTCTGTTCTCTACCTACAGTCTGGTCTGTTCTCTACAGTCTGGTCTGTTCTCTACCTGCAGTCTGCTCTGTTCTCTACAGTCTGGTCTGTTCTCTACAGTCTGGTCTGTTCTCTACCTGCAGTCTGGTCTGTTCTCTACAGTCTGGTCTATTCTCTACAGTCTGGTCTGTTCTCTACAGTCTGGTCTGTTCTCTACAGTCTGGTCTGTTCTCTACCTGCAGTCTGGTCTGTTCTCTACAGTCTGGTCTGTTCTCTACAGTCTGGTCTGTTCTCTACCTGCAGTCTGCTCTGTTCTCTACAGTCTGGTCTGTTCTCTACAGTCTGGTCTGTTCTCTACAGTCTGGTCTGTTCTCTACCTGCAGTCTGGTCTGTTCTCTACAGTCTGCTCTGTTCTCTACAGTCTGGTCTGTTCTCTACAGTCTGGTCTGTTCTCTACAGTCTGGTCTGTTCTCTACAGTCTGCTCTGTTCTCTACAGTCTGGTCTGTTCTCTACAGTCTGGTCTGTTCTCTACCTGCAGTCTGCTCTGTTCTCTACAGTCTGGTCTGTTCTCTACAGTCTGGTCTGTTCTCTACAGTCTGGTCTGTTCTCTACAGTCTGGTCTGTTCTCTACCTACAGTCTGGTCTGTTCTCTACAGTCTGGTCTGTTCTCTACCTGCAGTCTGGTCTGTTCTCTACAGTGTGGTCTGTTCTCTACAGTCTGGTCTGTTCTCTACAGTCTGCTCTGTTCTCTACAGTCTGGTCTGTTCTCTACAGTCTGGTCTGTTCTCTACCTGCAGTCTGCTCTGTTCTCTACAGTCTGGTCTGTTCTCTACCTGCAGTCTGCTCTGTTCTCTACAGTCTGGTCTGTTCTCTACAGTCTGGTCTGTTCTCTACAGTCTGCTCTGTTCTCTACAGTCTGCTCTGTTCTCTACAGTCTGGTCTGTTCTCTACCTGCAGTCTGGTCTGTTCTCTACAGTCTGGTCTGTTCTCTACCTGCAGTCTGGTCTGTTCTCTACAGTCTGGTCTGTTCTCTACCTGCAGTCTGGTCTGTTCTCTACAGTCTGGTCTGTTCTCTACCTGGAGTCTGCTCTGTTCTCTACAGTCTGGTCTGTTCTCTACCTGGAGTCTGCTCTGTTCTCTACAGTCTGGTCTGTTCTCTACCTGCAGTCTGGTCTGTTCTCTACAGTCTGGTCTGTTCTCTACAGTCTGCTCTGTTCTCTACAGTCTGGTCTGTTCTCTACAGTCTGGTCTGTTCTCTACCTGCAGTCTGGTCTGTTCTCTACAGTCTGGTCTGTTCTCTACAGTCTGGTCTGTTCTCTACAGTCTGCTCTGTTCTCTACAGTCTGGTCTGTTCTCTACCTGCAGTCTGCTCTGTTCTCTACCTGCAGTCTGGTCTGTTCTCTACCTGCAGTCTGGTCTGTTCTCTACAGTCTGGTCTGTTCTCTACAGTCTGGTCTGTTCTCTACAGTCTGCTCTGTTCTCTACCTGCAGTCTGGTCTGTTCTCTACAGTCTGGTCTGTTCTCTACAGTCTGCTCTGTTCTCTACAGTCTGCTCTGTTCTCTACAGTCTGGTCTGTTCTCTACAGTCTGGTCTGTTCTCTACAGTCTGGTCTGTTCTCTACAGTCTGGTCTGTTCTCTACCTGCAGTCTGGTCTGTTCTCTACAGTCTGGTCTGTTCTCTACAGTCTGGTCTGTTCTCTACAGTCTGGTCTGTTCTCTACAGTCTGCTCTGTTCTCTACAGTCTGCTCTGTTCTCTACAGTCTGGTCTGTTCTCTACCTGCAGTCTGGTCTGTTCTCTACCTGCAGTCTGCTCTGTTCTCTACAGTCTGGTCTGTTCTCTACAGTCTGGTCTGTTCTCTACAGTCTGGTCTGTTCTCTACCTGCAGTCTGGTCTGTTCTCTACAGTCTGGTCTGTTCTCTACAGTCTGCTCTGTTCTCTACAGTCTGCTCTGTTCTCTACAGTCTGGTCTGTTCTCTACAGTCTGGTCTGTTCTCTACAGTCTGGTCTGTTCTCTACAGTCTGGTCTGTTCTCTACCTGCAGTCTGGTCTGTTCTCTACAGTCTGGTCTGTTCTCTACAGTCTGGTCTGTTCTCTACAGTCTGCTCTGTTCTCTACAGTCTGGTCTGTTCTCTACAGTCTGGTCTGTTCTCTACCTGCAGTCTGGTCTGTTCTCTACAGTCTGCTCTGTTCTCTACAGTCTGCTCTGTTCTCTACCTGCAGTCTGGTCTGTTCTCTACAGTCTGGTCTGTTCTCTACAGTCTGGTCTGTTCTCTACCTGCAGTCTGGTCTGTTCTCTACAGTCTGGTCTGTTCTCTACAGTCTGGTCTGTTCTCTACCTGCAGTCTGGTCTGTTCTCTACAGTCTGGTCTGTTCTCTACCTGCAGTCTGGTCTGTTCTCTACAGTCTGGTCTGTTCTCTACAGTCTGCTCTGTTCTCTACAGTCTGGTCTGTTCTCTACAGTCTGGTCTGTTCTCTACAGTCTGATCTGTTCTCTATCTGCAGTCTGGTCTGTTCTCTACAGTCTGCTCTGTTCTCTACAGTCTGCTCTGTTCTCTACCTGCAGTCTGCTCTGTTCTCTACAGTCTGGTCTGTTCTCTACAGTCTGGTCTGTTCTCTACAGTCTGGTCTGAGTCTGGTCTGTTCTCTACAGTCTGGTCTGTTCTCTACAGTCTGGTCTGTTCTCTACAGTCTGCTCTGTTCTCTACCTGCAGTCTGCTCTGTTCTCTACAGTCTGGTCTGTTCTCTACCTGCAGTCTGGTCTGTTCTCTACAGTCTGCTCTGTTCTCTACAGTCTGGTCTGTTCTCTACAGTCTGGTCTGTTCTCTACCTGCAGTCTGGTCTGTTCTCTACAGTCTGGTCTGTTCTCTACAGTCTGGTCTGTTCTCTACCTGCAGTCTGGTCTGTTCTCTACAGTCTGGTCTGTTCTCTACAGTCTGGTCTGTTCTCTACAGTCTGCTCTGTTCTCTACAGTCTGCTCTGTTCTCTGCAGTCTGGTCTGTTCTCTACCTGCAGTCTGGTCTGTTCTCTACAGTCTGGTCTGTTCTCTACAGTCTGGTCTGTTCTCTACAGTCTGGTCTGTTCTCTACCTGCAGTCTGGTCTGTTCTCTACAGTCTGGTCTGTTCTCTACAGTCTGGTCTGTTCTCTACAGTCTGCTCTGTTCTCTACAGTCTGCTCTGTTCTCTGCAGTCTGGTCTGTTCTCTACCTGCAGTCTGGTCTGTTCTCTACAGTCTGGTCTGTTCTCTACAGTCTGGTCTGTTCTCTACCTGCAGTCTGGTCTGTTCTCTACAGTCTGGTCTGTTCTCTACAGTCTGGTCTGTTCTCTACAGTCTGGTCTGTTCTCTACCTACAGTCTGGTCTGTTCTCTACAGTCTGCTCTGTTCTCTACAGTCTGGTCTGTTCTCTACCTGCAGTCTGGTCTGTTCTCTACAGTCTGGTCTGTTCTCTACAGTCTGGTCTGTTCTCTACAGTCTGGTCTGTTCTCTACAGTCTGGTCTGTTCTCTACCTGCAGTCTGGTCTGTTCTCTACAGTCTGGTCTGTTCTCTACAGTCTGGTCTGTTCTCTACAGTCTGGTCTGTTCTCTACCTGCAGTCTGGTCTGTTCTCTACAGTCTGCTCTGTTCTATACAGTCTGGTCTGTTCTCTACAGTCTGGTCTGTTCTCTACCTACAGTCTGGTCTGTTCTCTACAGTCTGGTCTGTTCTCTACAGTCTGGTCTGTTCTCTACAGTCTGGTCTGTTCTCTACAGTCTGGTCTGTTCTCTACAGTCTGCTCTGTTCTCTACAGTCTGGTCTGTTCTCTACAGTCTGGTCTGTTCTCTACCTGCAGTCTGGTCTGTTCTCTACAGTCTGGTCTGTTCTCTACCTGCAGTCTGGTCTGTTCTCTACAGTCTGATCTGTTCTCTACAGTCTGGTCTGTTCTCTACAGTCTGCTCTGTTCTCTACCTGCAGTCTGGTCTGTTCTCTACAGTCTGGTCTGTTCTCTACAGTCTGGTCTGTTCTCTACAGTCTGGTCTGTTCTCTACAGTCTGCTCTGTTCTCTACCTGCAGTCTGCTCTGTTCTCTACAGTCTGCTCTGTTCTCTACAGTCTGGTCTGTTCTCTACCTGCAGTCTGGTCTGTTCTCTACCTGCAGTCTGGTCTGTTCTCTACAGTCTGGTCTGTTCTCTACAGTCTGGTCTGTTCTCTACCTACAGTCTGGTCTGTTCTCTACAGTCTGCTCTGTTCTCTACCTGCAGTCTGGTCTGTTCTCTACAGTCTGGTCTGTTCTCTACAGTCTGGTCTGTTCTCTACAGTCTGGTCTGTTCTCTACAGTCTGCTCTGTTCTCTACCTGCAGTCTGGTCTGTTCTCTACAATCTGCTCTGTTCTCTACAGTCTGGTCTGTTCTCTACAGTCTGCTCTGTTCTCTACCTGCAGTCTGGTCTGTTCTCTACAGTCTGGTCTGTTCTCTACCTGCAGTCTGGTCTGTTCTCTACAGTCTGGTCTGTTCTCTACAGTCTGGTCTGTTCTCTACAGTCTGGTCTGTTCTCTACAGTCTGGTCTGTTCTCTACCTGCAGTCTGGTCTGTTCTCTACAGTCTGGTCTGTTCTCTACAGTCTGGTCTGTTCTCTACCTGCAGTCTGGTCTGTTCTCTACAGTCTGGTCTGTTCTCTACCTGCAGTCTGGTCTGTTCTCTACCTGCAGTCTGCTCTGTTCTCTACAGTCTGGTCTGTTCTCTACAGTCTGGTCTGTTCTCTACAGTCTGGTCTGTTCTCTACAGTCTGCTCTGTTCTCTACCTGCAGTCTGGTCTGTTCTCTACAGTCTGGTCTGTTCTCTACAGTCTGGTCTGTTCTCTACCTGCAGTCTGGTCTGTTCTCTACAGTCTGGTCTGTTCTCTACAGTCTGGTCTGTTCTCTACCTGCAGTCTGGTCTGTTCTCTACAGTCTGCTCTGTTCTCTACAGTCTGGTCTGTTCTCTACAGTCTGGTCTGTTCTCTACAGTCTGGTCTGTTCTCTACAGTCTGGTCTGTTCTCTACAGTCTGCTCTGTTCTCTACAGTCTGGTCTGTTCTCTACAGTCTGGTCTGTTCTCTACAGTCTGGTCTGTTCTCTACAGTCTGGTCTGTTCTCTACCTGCAGTCTGGTCTGTTCTCTACAGTCTGGTCTGTTCTCTACAGTCTGCTCTGTTCTCTACCTGCAGTCTGGTCTGTTCTCTACAGTCTGGTCTGTTCTCTACAGTCTGCTCTGTTCTCTACAGTCTGGTCTGTTCTCTACAGTCTGGTCTGTCAGTCTGGTCTGTTCTCTACAGTCTGCTCTGTTCTCTACCTGCAGTCTGGTCTGTTCTCTACAGTCTGGTCTGTTCTCTACAGTCTGGTCTGTTCTCTACCTGCAGTCTGGTCTGTTCTCTACAGTCTGGTCTGTTCTCTACAGTCTGCTCTGTTCTCTACAGTCTGGTCTGTTCTCTACCTGCAGTCTGGTCTGTTCTCTACAGTCTGGTCTGTTCTCTACAGTCTGGTCTGTTCTCTACAGTCTGTTCTGTTCTCTACAGTCTGGTCTGTTCTCTACCTGCAGTCTGGTCTGTTCTCTACAGTCAGCTCTGTTCTCTACAGTCTGGTCTGTTCTCTACAGTCTGGTCTGTTCTCTACCTGCAGTCTGGTCTGTTCTCTACAGTCTGGTCTGTTCTCTACAGTCTGGTCTGTTCTCTACCTGCAGTCTGCTCTGTTCTCTACAGTCTGGTCTGTTCTCTACAGTCTGGTCTGTTCTCTACAGTCTGGCCTGTTCTCTACCTGCAGTCTGGTCTGTTCTCTACAGTCTGGTCTGTTCTCTACAGTCTGCTCTGTTCTCTACCTGCAGTCTGGTCTGTTCTCTACAGTCTGGTCTGTTCTCTACAGTCTGGTCTGTTCTCTACCTGCAGTCTGGTCTGTTCTCTACAGTCTGGTCTGTTCTCTACAGTCTGCTCTGTTCTCTACAGTCTGGTCTGTTCTCTACAGTCTGGTCTGTCAGTCTGGTCTGTTCTCTACAGTCTGCTCTGTTCTCTACCTGCAGTCTGGTCTGTTCTCTACAGTCTGGTCTGTTCTCTACAGTCTGCTCTGTTCTCTACAGTCTGGTCTGTTCTATACAGTCTGGTCTGTTCTCTACAGTCTGGTCTGTTCTCTACCTGCAGTCTGGTCTGTTCTCTACAGTCTGGTCTGTTCTCTACAGTCTGCTCTGTTCTCTACAGTCTGGTCTGTTCTCTACCTGCAGTCTTGTCTGTTCTCTACAGTCTGGTCTGTTCTCTACAGTCTGGTCTGTTCTCTACAGTCTGGTCTGTTCTCTACAGTCTGGTCTGTTCTCTACAGTCTGGTCTGTTCTCTACCTGCAGTCTGGTCTGTTCTCTACAGTCTGCTCTGTTCTCTACAGTCTGGTCTGTTCTCTACAGTCTGGTCTGTTCTCTACCTGCAGTCTGGTCTGTTCTCTACAGTCTGGTCTGTTCTCTACAGTCTGGTCTGTTCTCTACCTGCAGTCTGCTCTGTTCTCTACAGTCTGGTCTGTTCTCTACAGTCTGGTCTGTTCTCTACAGTCTGGTCTGTTCTCTACCTGCAGTCTGGTCTGTTCTCTACAGTCTGGTCTGTTCTCTACAGTCTGGTCTGTTCTGGTCTGTTCTCTACAGTCTGCTCTGTTCTCTACAGTCTGGTCTGTTCTCTACAGTCTGGTCTGTTCTCTACCTGCAGTCTGGTCTGTTCTCTACCTGCAGTCTGGTCTGTTCTCTACAGTCTGCTCTGTTCTCTACCTGCAGTCTGCTCTGTTCTCTACAGTCTGGTCTGTTCTCTACAGTCTGGTCTGTTCTCTACAGTCTGGTCTGTTCTCTACAGTCTGGTCTGTTCTCTACCTACAGTCTGGTCTGTTCTCTACAGTCTGGTCTGTTCTCTACAGTCTGGTCTGTTCTCTACCTGCAGTCTGGTCTGTTCTCTACAGTCTGGTCTGTTCTCTACAGTCTGGTCTGTTCTCTACAGTCTGGTCTGTTCTCTACCTGCAGTCTGGTCTGTTCTCTACAGTCTGGTCTGTTCTCTACAGTCTGCTCTGTTCTCTACCTGCAGTCTGGTCTGTTCTCTACAGTCTGGTCTGTTCTCTACAGTCTGGTCTGTTCTCTACAGTCTGGTCTGTTCTCTACAGTCTGGTCTGTTCTCTACAGTCTGGTCTGTTCTCTACCTGCAGTCTGGTCTGTTCTCTACAGTCTGGTCTGTTCTCTACAGTCTGGTCTGTTCTCTACAGTCTGCTCTGTTCTCTACAGTCTGGTCTGTTCTCTACAGTCTGGTCTGTTCTCTACCTGCAGTCTGGTCTGTTCTCTACAGTCTGCTCTGTTCTCTACAGTCTGCTCTGTTCTCTACCTGCAGTCTGGTCTGTTCTCTACAGTCTGGTCTGTTCTCTACAGTCTGGTCTGTTCTCTACCTGCAGTCTGGTCTGTTCTCTACAGTCTGGTCTGTTCTCTACAGTCTGGTCTGTTCTCTACCTGCAGTCTGGTCTGTTCTCTACAGTCTGGTCTGTTCTCTACCTGCAGTCTGGTCTGTTCTCTACAGTCTGGTCTGTTCTCTACAGTCTGCTCTGTTCTCTACAGTCTGGTCTGTTCTCTACAGTCTGGTCTGTTCTCTACAGTCTGCTCTGTTCTCTATCTGCAGTCTGGTCTGTTCTCTACAGTCTGCTCTGTTCTCTACAGTCTGCTCTGTTCTCTACCTGCAGTCTGCTCTGTTCTCTACAGTCTGGTCTGTTCTCTACAGTCTGGTCTGTTCTCTACAGTCTGGTCTGAGTCTGGTCTGTTCTCTACAGTCTGGTCTGTTCTCTACAGTCTGGTCTGTTCTCTACAGTCTGCTCTGTTCTCTACCTGCAGTCTGCTCTGTTCTCTACAGTCTGGTCTGTTCTCTACCTGCAGTCTGGTCTGTTCTCTACAGTCTGCTCTGTTCTCTACAGTCTGGTCTGTTCTCTACAGTCTGGTCTGTTCTTTACCTGCAGTCTGGTCTGTTCTCTACAGTCTGGTCTGTTCTCTACAGTCTGGTCTGTTCTCTACCTGCAGTCTGGTCTGTTCTCTACAGTCTGGTCTGTTCTCTACAGTCTGGTCTGTTCTCTACAGTCTGCTCTGTTCTCTACAGTCTGCTCTGTTCTCTGCAGTCTGGTCTGTTCTCTACCTGCAGTCTGGTCTGTTCTCTACAGTCTGGTCTGTTCTCTACAGTCTGGTCTGTTCTCTACAGTCTGGTCTGTTCTCTACAGTCTGGTCTGTTCTCTACAGTCTGGTCTGTTCTCTACCTGCAGTCTGGTCTGTTCTCTACAGTCTGGTCTGTTCTCTACAGTCTGGTCTGTTCTCTACAGTCTGCTCTGTTCTCTACAGTCTGCTCTGTTCTCTGCAGTCTGGTCTGTTCTCTACCTGCAGTCTGGTCTGTTCTCTACAGTCTGGTCTGTTCTCTACAGTCTGGTCTGTTCTCTACCTGCAGTCTGGTCTGTTCTCTACAGTCTGGTCTGTTCTCTACAGTCTGGTCTGTTCTCTACAGTCTGGTCTGTTCTCTACCTACAGTCTGGTCTGTTCTCTACAGTCTGCTCTGTTCTCTACAGTCTGGTCTGTTCTCTACCTGCAGTCTGGTCTGTTCTCTACAGTCTGGTCTGTTCTCTACAGTCTGGTCTGTTCTCTACAGTCTGGTCTGTTCTCTACAGTCTGGTCTGTTCTCTACCTGCAGTCTGGTCTGTTCTCTACAGTCTGGTCTGTTCTCTACAGTCTGGTCTGTTCTCTACAGTCTGGTCTGTTCTCTACAGTCTGCTCTGTTCTCTACAGTCTGCTCTGTTCTCTACAGTCTGGTCTGTTCTCTACAGTCTGGTCTGTTCTCTACCTGCAGTCTGGTCTGTTCTCTACAGTCTGGTCTGTTCTCTACCTGCAGTCTGGTCTGTTCTCTACAGTCTGATCTGTTCTCTACAGTCTGGTCTGTTCTCTACAGTCTGCTCTGTTCTCTACCTGCAGTCTGGTCTGTTCTCTACAGTCTGGTCTGTTCTCTACAGTCTGGTCTGTTCTCTACAGTCTGCTCTGTTCTCTACCTGCAGTCTAGTCTGTTCTCTACAGTCTGCTCTGTTCTCTACAGTCTGGTCTGTTCTCTACCTGCAGTCTGGTCTGTTCTCTACAGTCTGGTCTGTTCTCTACAGTCTGGTCTGTTCTCTACAGTCTGGTCTGTTCTCTACAGTCTGCTCTGTTCTCTACAGTCTGGTCTGTTCTCTACCTGCAGTCTGGTCTGTTCTCTACCTGCAGTCTGGTCTGTTCTCTACAGTCTGGTCTGTTCTCTACAGTCTGGTCTGTTCTCTACCTGCAGTCTGCTCTGTTCTCTACAGTCTGGTCTGTTCTCTACCTGCAGTCTGGTCTGTTCTCTACAGTCTGGTCTGTTCTCTACAGTCTGGTCTGTTCTCTACCTGCAGTCTGGTCTGTTCTCTACAGTCTGGTCTGTTCTCTACAGTCTGGTCTGTTCTCTACAGTCTGGTCTGTTCTCTACAGTCTGGTCTGTTCTCTACAGTCTGGTCTGTTCTCTACCTGCAGTCTGCTCTGTTCTCTACAGTCTGGTCTGTTCTCTACCTGCAGTCTGGTCTGTTCTCTACAGTCTGCTCTGTTCTCTACAGTCTGGTCTGTTCTCTACCTGCAGTCTGGTCTGTTCTCTACAGTCTGGTCTGTTCTCTACAGTCTGGTCTGTTCTCTACCTGCAGTCTGCTCTGTTCTCTACAGTCTGCTCTGTTCTCTACAGTCTGGTCTGTTCTCTACCTGCAGTCTGGTCTGTTCTCTACAGTCTGGTCTGTTCTCTACAGTCTGGTCTGTTCTCTACAGTCTGCTCTGTTCTCTACAGTCTGGTCTGTTCTCTACCTGCAGTCTGCTCTGTTCTCTACCTGCAGTCTGCTCTGTTCTCTACCTGCAGTCTGCTCTGTTCTCTACAGTCTGCTCTGTTCTCTACAGTCTGGTCTGTTCTCTACCTGCAGTCTGCTCTGTTCTCTACCTGCAGTCTGGTCTGTTCTCTACAGTCTGCTCTGTTCTCTACAGTCTGGTCTGTTCTCTACCTGCAGTCTGCTCTGTTCTCTACAGTCTGGTCTGTTCTCTACCTGCAGTCTGCTCTGTTCTCTACAGTCTGGTCTGTTCTCTACAGTCTGGTCTGTTCTCTACAGTCTGGTCTGTTCTCTACAGTCTGCTCTGTTCTCTACAGTCTGCTCTGTTCTCTACAGTCTGGTCTGTTCTCTACCTGCAGTCTGGTCTGTTCTCTACAGTCTGCTCTGTTTTCTACAGTCTGGTCTGTTCTCTACAGTCTGGTCTGTTCTCTACAGTCTGGTCTGTTCTCTACAGTCTGGTCTGTTCTCTACCTGCAGTCTGGTCTGTTCTCTACAGTCTGGTCTGTTCTCTACAGTCTGGTCTGTTCTCTACAGTCTGCTCTGTTCTCTACCTGCAGTCTGGTCTGTTCTCTACAGTCTGGTCTGTTCTCTACAGTCTGGTCTGTTCTCTACCTGCAGTCTGGTCTGTTCTCTACAGTCTGGTCTGTTCTCTACAGTCTGGTCTGTTCTCTACAGTCTGGTCTGTTCTCTACAGTCTGCTCTGTTCTCTACAGTCTGCTCTGTTCTCTACCTGCAGTCTGGTCTGTTCTCTACAGTCTGGTCTGTTCTCTACAGTCTGGTCTGTCAGTCTGGTCTGTTCTCTACAGTCTGCTCTGTTCTCTACCTGCAGTCTGGTCTGTTCTCTACAGTCTGGTCTGTTCTCTACAGTCTGCTCTGTTCTCTACAGTCTGGTCTGTTCTCTACAGTCTGGTCTGTTCTCTACAGTCTGGTCTGTTCTCTACCTGCAGTCTGGTCTGTTCTCTACAGTCTGGTCTGTTCTCTACAGTCTGCTCTGTTCTCTACAGTCTGGTCTGTTCTCTACCTGCAGTCTGGTCTGTTCTCTACAGTCTGCTCTGTTCTCTACAGTCTGCTCTGTTCTCTACAGTCTGGTCTGTTCTCTACCTGCAGTCTGGTCTGTTCTCTACCTGCAGTCTGGTCTGTTCTCTACAGTCTGGTCTGTTCTCTACAGTCTGGTCTGTTCTCTACAGTCTGGTCTGTTCTCTACAGTCTGGTCTGTTCTCTACCTGCAGTCTGGTCTGTTCTCTACAGTCTGGTCTGTTCTCTACAGTCTGGTCTGTTCTCTACAGTCTGCTCTGTTCTCTACAGTCTGGTCTGTTTTCTACCTGCAGTCTGGTCTGTTCTCTACAGTCTGGTCTGTTCTCTACAGTCTGGTCTGTTCTCTACAGTCTGGTCTGTTCTCTACAGTCTGCTCTGTTCACTACCTGCAGTCTGCTCTGTTCTCTACAGTCTGGTCTGTTCTCTACCTGCAGTCTGGTCTGTTCTCTACAGTCTGGTCTGTTCTCTACAGTCTGGTCTGTTCTCTACAGTCTGGTCTGTTCTCTACAGTCTGCTCTGTTCTCTACCTGCAGTCTGGTCTGTTCTCTACAGTCTGGTCTGTTCTCTACAGTCTGGTCTGTTCTCTACAGTCTGGTCTGTTCTCTACCTACAGTCTGGTCTGTTCTCTACAGTCTGGTCTGTTCTCTACAGTCTGGTCTGTTCTCTACAGTCTGCTCTGTTCTCTACCTGCAGTCTGGTCTGTTCTCTACAGTCTGCTCTGTTCTCTACAGTCTGGTCTGTTCTCTACCTGCAGTCTGGTCTGTTTTCTACAGTCTTGTCTGTTCTCTACAGTCTGGTCTGTTCTCTACCTACAGTCTGGTCTGTTCTCTACAGTCTGGTCTGTTCTCTACAGTCTGGTCTGTTCTCTACAGTCTGCTCTGTTCTCTACCTGCAGTCTGGTCTGTTCTCTACAGTCTGGTCT
>NC_140169.1:48889578-48894859 GCF_963971535.1 Notolepis coatsorum | reverse complement strand
CAGGGTCTTGTTACAGTCCTCGAACCTCGTCTTCCAAATATGCGACTCTTTATCCAGCTTTTTCATCTTCTTGGTCATCTGAGAGTCAAACATTTGTTATTTAATCATCATCATCATCATCATCATCATCATCATCATCATCATCATCATCATCATCATCTGTTATAATACTCTGTATGATAACATGTACAAAACAATTTTATAATAGTACTGCATATACCACATATATACATTTATATAATAATATTTACAACATATATATATATATATTGTCTTGTTTTACCATATTTGAGTTACTGTGTGGCGATATGGGGGAATGCACACAGACATAAGCACTTTAAAACCATTAATTATACTACAGAAAAAAGCTATGAGAATTGTACACAAGGTCGGATTTCAAGATCACACAAATAACTTGTTCTTAAAGTCAAATGCCTTAAAGCTAATGGACTTATTCACTTATTGAGTTAAAATCAAAATGCATATAATCGGTATCATGTTCCACCATGAATGCATGAAAGTGAGGGGGGGGGGGGGGGGGGGGGAGTCGTTTCTGATTATTGATTAGTATTACCAATAACGGCATTCGTTATTGCAACATCATACGCTGACCGGGTGGATGGCTATGAGAACAAGGCCCGATCGGACTGAAATTGACGTCAAACCGCTCTTACCTGTGGCCGGCTGGATTCCAAAAAGAATTTCCCAGTTATTTGATCGCCATCTGTAGATTGATATGTCCATTGGCTGATGCTATATTCCTTTACTGCATACTGAATTAGGCTAACAGAAACGCTAACCCGGAGGCGAAAAAAAGTGACACCCGGTCTGCAACAGGGAAAACTGCATTCTCAAGACAGCACCAATACCAGGATCTGGCCGGTACTGCACTTTCGGAGTCCAAATATGCATTTTCCAGCCAAAATACAGCTCTGTGACAACATCCGGGATATTAAAATGGATAAAAACAAAAACAAGCTTATCACGAAAAATACGTGGTTGGCCGCGAATCGGTTAAGGTAGATTTAGAACAGATAAAAAATATGCGATTCATTTGCGATTAATCGCGAGTTAACTATGGACAATCATGTGATTAATCAGATTAAATATTTTAATCGATTGACAGCCTAATAATATGTCTTTACTAACTATGCACTCAACACTGCAGCACCCACGTTTCAACGCTGAAAGAGTTGCACCCTTCCTACTGACTTGTCGTGCAGAATTTGTAAGTCGCTTTGGACAAAAGCGTTCAGCTAAATTACTAAATGTAAAATGTAAATGTAAAGAGGACATATTTAAAACGTAACTGTACCTTATCCATCTCCAGCTTAAAGTTGGCATAGATGTCGTTGCTCTTGCCCAGAGTGACCTGGAACTCATCGAACTTCTGGGAGTACAGGGTCAGCTGTGGACAGACAGACAGACAGAGAGACAGACAGACAGAGAGACAGAGAGACAGACAGACAGACAGACAGACAGACAGACAGACAGACAGACAGACAGACAGACAGACAGACAGACAGACAGACAGACAGACAGACAGACAGACAGACAGACAGACAGACAGACAGACAGACAGACAGACAGACAGAGAGACAGACAGACAGACAGACAGACAGACAGACAGACAGACAGACAGACAGACATACAGACAGAGAGACAGACAGACAGACAGACAGACAGACAGACAGACAGAGATACAGACAGACAGACAGACAGACAGACAGACAGCCAGACAGACAGACAGACAGACAGACATACAGACAGACAGACAGACAGACAGACAGACAGACAGACAGACAGACAGACAGACAGACAGACAGACAGACAGACAGAGAGACAGACAGACAGACAGACAGACAGAGATACAGAGAGACAGACAGAGAGACAGACAGACAGACAGACAGACAGACAGACAGACATACAGACAGACAGACAGACAGACAGACAGACAGACAGACAGACAGACAGACAGACAGACAGACAGACAGACAGACAGACAGACAGACAGACAGACAGACAGACAGGCAGACAGACAGACAGACAGACAGACAGAGAGACAGAGAGACAGACAGACAGACAGACAGACAGACAGACAGACAGAGAGACAGAGAGACAGACAGACAGACAGACAGACAGACAGACAGACAGACAGACAGACAGACAGACAGACAGACAGACAGACAGACAGACAGACAGACAGACAGACAGACAGACAGACAGACAGACAGACAGACTGTAAGAATGAGCAGGATTTGGGTCGTGGTCAAGAGGTGTCTGGGATACAGACCAGCTGTCAGCCATCGACAGCAAACATGTAGTTAGTTTATAAATCTCTCAGTCACTTAGAGTTGTGGGTCAATGTCCACCTGCTCCTGCCTGCAGCACGACAGTCTGTTTTTGTCTGTGTTTGAGTGCAAGTTAAAATGTACTCGGTAAAGAAGTATATTCTTTACATTGATCAAATCGAGTGTGGGACTTTTCATGTGAAGAGATGTATTCGTCACATACACAAGACATGTAGTGAAATGCCCGCTTCGATTGTGCAAAAAAATACAAATAATAATGGAATAAAATAGAATAGATAATAGATAGACATGATAAAAGGTACTAAGATAAAATACTATACAATGCTAAGCTTACGAATGAAAGGTAATGAGTCCTATTATACACTAGTATACAATATACTATACAATATACAGTTATGCTATATGTAACTATACTATACTAACTATACAATACAAAAACATACATTTAGGTTTTTTAAAGTGACCGTTGCCTTTTCCTAAAGTGACCTGTGTGTGTTCATGTGTGCTTGTGTGTGGAGAGATCAGTGTTCAGTGTTCTGATGGCCTGGGGGGGGGGGGAAGCTGAGTCTGAGTCTCTCTGTTCTCGCTGCGTGTGTGCGGAGCGTGGCAGTGCTGTGAACAGGCCTCCGGAACATCGTCCACACACACACCGTGAATATTCACCAGAATATTGACTCCGCTCTCTCTGTGAGAAGCTACACTCTGAGATTTACACCAAACGGATCTTTTCACGCCGGAGTCTCACGGCCAGTAGAGAGAGAGAGACTCAGAAGGAGCTTCTATCCCCAGGCCATCAGGATGCTCAATGACTCCATGTAACAACCCATCATCTACACTCACAGCACACACATCCACATGTACACACTCACTTTAAATAAACACTCACCTTAACACCCACTTTACTCACTTTAGACACTTTAAACACACTTTATATTTATTAGTAAAGAGATTTGCACTACAATTCATACCTCATTGCACTTTACCCTAAGTTTGTACCTGTATTGTACCTCACTGTTACTCATTTTACTCCGTATTGTATATTGTATATATGTATATTGACTGAACACTTTATTTTACATACTTAATTTCATGATAAAGTATTCTGTATTTTACTATGACAATTAATAAACAAACTTTAACTTTAAACTTAACTTTAACTTTAAAGGAAAACTCCAACATTTTGGGAAATTAGCTTATTTAACATCTTCCCTGGAGTTAGACAAGAAGATACATACCTTTTTTGTCTCTGTGCGTGCATTTAGCTTTGGGAACAGTCGCTCCGTTAGCATAGCTTAGCTTCATCACTGGAAGTGGGGGAGGACAATAGCCTGACGTTCCCTTACAGTGTATACAGTCACCAAATACACTCCAAATACAACTCCAAAACATTCATGTAAACATGTTGTGACCTGTGTATTTACCACGTGGAGAAATAAAAAATAATTGAATTAGACAATTACGTTTTCTAAGCAAATATACTCGGAACAATTTTTTGCCTAAGCACTCCTCTCTGCGTGCAGTCTGTGATTTCTACGTGAAACCGTTTTTGTGGACATTCTCATTAATTCAAAGGATCCGAACCGATTGAAGTTTATGGTTTACGATGAATTGAAAATGGGGGACCCTGATGTAAACAAGACGAAAGTCTTTCTCTGGTCTGCATCCCCTTAACAATTGTATGTATTGAGCTGTACTGTACTGTACCCATTCTGCAATCTGTTAATAAAGTTTTCAATCAATCAATCAATCAATGGATACCATGACTTAAAATCCTATTACCGTGACGATTAAAAGCCTCCCCAATTTAGAAAACAGTAATCCAATGGCTGGTATTGATAATATAATACTAACTACTGCACATAGCTAACCGGAGCTAACACAGAACCGGACGGTCAACAAAGCAAATATAATGACTTCCTTTCTGGGGTTTTCAAAATAAAAGTGCGACGTTTATAGCAGCGGAAAACGTTTATTTTGTACATTATCTAACGTTAACACGAACCTAAACTAACTTTAGGTTAGTTGTAACGTTAGTTTGGGGAGGCTTTTAATCGTCAAGGTAAGAGGATTTTAAGTCATGGTATCCATAAACTTCAATCGGTTCGGATCCTTTGAATTAATGAGAATGTCCACAAACATGGCTTCACGTAGAAATCACGGACTGCGCCCAGAGACGAGTGCTTAGGCAAAAAATAGTTCGAGTATATTTGCTTAGAAAACGTAATTGTCTAATTCAATTATTTTTTATTTCTCCACGTGGTAAATACACAGGTCACAACATGTTTACATGAACGTTTTGGAGTTGTATTTGGAGTGTATTTGGTGACTGTATACACTGTAAGGGAACGTCAGGCTATTGTCCTCCCCCACTTCCAGTGATGAAGCTAAGCTACGCTAACGGAGCGACTGTTCCCAAAGCTAAATGCACGCACAGAGACAAAAAAAGGTATGTATCTTCTTGTCTAACTCCAGGGAAGATGTTAAATAAGCTAATTTCCCAAAATGTTGGAGTTTTCCTTTAACCGTAAAGACGTGGGAGAGGCGGACATCGTCACGTCGACGTTATATATTCACCTGTGACTGCATGAGAGTCAGCTGCTCTTTGAGCTGCTTTGCCTGCAGCTTCCACTCTGCTGCCTGAACGAGCAACTGGTTAAGACAAGACGGGGAGACGTGTGAACGGGGAGGACGAGAGCTGATTATTACCTTCTTTTTCATGGTCAGCTCCTGCTCCTTCATTGTGTAGCATTTCTTTGTTTTGTCAATAGCCTCCCTAAGCAACTACAGAGCAACAGAGACACAGGGCGGGTTAACAGGAAGGGTTCGTACCATAGATATATATAGATATAAACACTAGATGACTCACCCGCGCTGCCTGCTGGAGACCGACGTTGCCACATGGCGGCCATCTTGCGTGGGTGGAGCACGCCCCCCACCCGTAACACGCGTGTCTATGGTGCATGTACTAT
>NC_140169.1:48854578-48884578 GCF_963971535.1 Notolepis coatsorum | reverse complement strand
GGAGGGAGGGAGGGAGGGGAGGGGAGGGGAGGGAGGGAGGGAGGGAGGGAGGGAGGGAGGGAGGGAGGGAGGGAGGGAGGGAGGGAGGGAGGGAGGGAGGGAGGGAGGGAGGGAGGGAGGTTTGGGAGGGAGGGAGGGAGGGGAGGAGGGAGGGAGGGAGGGAGGGAGGGAGGGAGGGAGGGAGGGAGGGAGGGAGGGAGGGAGGGAGGGAGGGAGGGAGGGTTGGAGGGAGGGAGGGAGGGAGGGAGGAGGGGAGGGAGGGAGGGAGAGAGGGAGGGAGGGAGGGAGGGAGGGAGGGAGGGAGGGAGGGAGGGAGGGAGGGAGGGAGGGAGGGAGGGAGGGAGGGAGGGAGGAGGGGAGGGAGGGAGGGAGGGAGGGAGGGAGGGAGGGAGGGAGGGAGGGAGGAAGGAAGGAAGGAAGGAAGGAAGGAAGGAAGGAAGGAAGGAAGGAAGGAAGGAAGGAAGGAAGGAAGGAAGGAAGGAAGGAAGGAAGGAAGGAAGGAAGGAAGGAAGGAAGGAAGGAAGGAAGGAAGGATAGAAGCAAATAAGGAAGGAAGGAAGGATAGAAGCAAATAAGGACAGGTAGAGAAAAAAAAGAAGTGTTAGCAAAAATATGGAACGAGTTGTATAGTCTGTGAGATAAATTACAAATGAAGCAGATATTTTTGTTCTTGCTGTAGTGTCACCAGCTGAGGTGGTTCTTGCTGTAGTGTCACCAGCTGAGGTGGTTCTTGCTGTAGTGTCACCAGCTGAGGTGGTTCTTGCTGTAGTGTCACCAGCTGAGGTGGTTCTTGCTGTAGTGTCACCAGCTGAGGTGGTTCTTGCTGTAGTGTCACCAGCTGAGGTGGTTCTTGCTGTAGTGTCACCAGCTGAGGTGGTTCTTGCTGTAGTGTCACCAGCTGAGGTGGTTCTTGCTGTAGTGTCACCAGCTGAGGTGGTTCTTGCTGTAGTGTCACTAGGCTGAGGTGGTTGGTGTTGTCTCACCTTCAGAGTCTGGTTGTATCTCTGCAGGTCCCTGGGTGTCTCACCTTCAGAGTCTGGTTGTATCTCTGCATGTCCCTGGGTGTCTCACCTTCAGAGTCTGGTTGTATCTCTGCAGGTCCCTGGTTGGTGTCTCACCTTCAGAGTCTGGTTGTATCTCTGCAGCTCCCTGGGTGTCTCACCTTCAGAGTCTGGTTGTATCTCTGCAGCTCCCTGGGTGTCTCACCTTCAGAGTCTGGTTGTATCTCTGCAGGTCCCTGGGTGGTGTCTCACCTTCAGGGTCTGGTTGTGTCTCTGCAGCTCCCTGGGTGGTGTCTCACCTTCAGAGTCTGGTTGTATCTCTGCAGGTCCCTGGGTGGTGTCTCACCTTCAGAGTCTGGTTGTATCTCTGCAGCTCCCTGGGTGTCTCACCTTCAGAGTCTGGTTGTATCTCTGCAGCTCCCTGGTTGGTGTCTCACCTTCAGAGTCTGGTTGTGTCTCTGCAGCTCCCTGGTTGGTGTCTCACCTTCAGAGTCTGGTTGTGTCTCTGCAGCTCCCTGGGTGTCTCACCTTCAGAGTCTGGTTGTATCTCTGCAGGTCCCTGGTTGGTGTCTCACCTTCAGAGTCTGGTTGTATCTCTGCATGTCCCTGGGTGTCTCACCTTCAGAGTCTGGTTGTATCTCTGCAGGTCCCTGGTTGGTGTCTCACCTTCAGAGTCTGGTTGTATCTCTGCAGCTCCCTGGGTGTCTCACCTTCAGAGTCTGGTTGTATCTCTGCAGCTCCCTGGGTGTCTCACCTTCAGGGTCTGGTTGTGTCTCTGCAGCTCCCTGGGTGTCTCACCTTCAGAGTCTGGTTGTATCTCTGCAGGTCCCTGGGTGGTGTCTCACCTTCAGAGTCTGGTTGTATCTCTGCAGCTCCCTGGTTGGTGTCTCACCTTCAGAGTCTGGTTGTGTCTCTGCAGCTCCCTGGTTGGTGTCTCACCTTCAGAGTCTGGTTGTATCTCTGCAGGTCCCTGGTTGGTGTCTCACCTTCAGAGTCTGGTTGTATCTCTGCAGCTCCCTGGGTGTCTCACCTTCAGAGTCTGGTTGTATCTCTGCAGCTCCCTGGGTGTCTCACCTTCAGAGTCTGGTTGTATCTCTGCAGGTCCCTGGGTGGTGTCTCACCTTCAGGGTCTGGTTGTGTCTCTGCAGCTCCCTGGGTGTCTCACCTTCAGAGTCTGGTTGTATCTCTGCAGGTCCCTGGGTGGTGTCTCACCTTCAGAGTCTGGTTGTATCTCTGCAGCTCCCTGGTTGGTGTCTCACCTTCAGAGTCTGGTTGTGTCTCTGCAGCTCCCTGGTTGGTGTCTCACCTTCAGAGTCTGGTTGTATCTCTGCAGGTCCCTGGGTGTCTCACCTTCAGAGTCTGGTTGTATCTCTGCAGGTCCCTGGTTGGTGTCTCACCTTCAGAGTCTGGTTGTATCTCTGCAGCTCCCTGGGTGTCTCACCTTCAGAGTCTGGTTGTATCTCTGCAGCTCCCTGGGTGTCTCACCTTCAGAGTCTGGTTGTATCTCTGCAGCTCCCTGGGTGTCTCACCTTCAGAGTCTGGTTGTATCTCTGCAGATCCCTGGTTGGTGTCTCACCTTCAGAGTCTGGTTGTATCTCTGCAGCTCCCTGGGTGTCTCACCTTCAGGGTCTGGTTGTATCTCTGCAGCTCCCTGGGTGTCTCACCTTCAGGGTCTGGTTGTGTCTCTGCAGCTCCCTGGGTGTCTCACCTTCAGGGTCTGGTTGTGTCTCTGCAGCTCCCTGGGTGTCTCACCTTCAGAGTCTGGTTGTATCTCTGCAGCTCCCTGGGTGTCTCACCTTCAGAGTCTGGTTGTATCTCTGCAGCTCCCTGGGTGTCTCACCTTCAGAGTCTGGTTGTATCTCTGCAGCTCCCTGGGTGTCTCACCTTCAGGGTCTGGTTGTATCTCTGCAGCTCCCTGGTTGGTGTCTCACCTTCAGAGTCTGGTTGTATCTCTGCAGCTCCCTGGTTGGTGTCTCACCTTCAGAGTCTGGTTGTATCTCTGCAGCTCCCTGGGTGTCTCACCTTCAGAGTCTGGTTGTATCTCTGCAGGTCCCTGGTTGGTGCCTCACCTTCAGAGTCTGGTTGTGTCTCTGCAGCTCCCTGGTTGGTGTCTCACCTTCAGAGTCTGGTTGTATCTCTGCAGCTCCCTGGGTGTCTCACCTTCAGAGTCTGGTTGTATCTCTGCAGCTCCCTGGGTGTCTCACCTTCAGAGTCTGGTTGTGTCTCTGCAGCTCCCTGGGTGTCTCACCTTCAGAGTCTGGTTGTATCTCTGCAGCTCCCTGGTTGGTGTCTCACCTTCAGGGTCTGGTTGTATCTCTGCAGCTCCCTGGGTGTCTCACCTTCAGAGTCTGGTTGTGTCTCTGCAGGTCCCTGGGTGTCTCACCTTCAGAGTCTGGTTGTATCTCTGCAGGTCCCTGGTTGGTGTCTCACCTTCAGAGTCTGGTTGTATCTCTGCAGCTCCCTGGGTGTCTCACCTTCAGAGTCTGGTTGTATCTCTGCAGGTCCCTGGTTGGTGTCTCACCTTCAGAGTCTGGTTGTGTCTCTGCAGCTCCCTGGTTGGTGTCTCACCTTCAGAGTCTGGTTGTATCTCTGCAGCTCCCTGGGTGTCTCACATTCAGAGTCTGGTTGTGTCTCTGCAGGTCCCTGGTTGGTGTCTCACCTTCAGAGTCTGGTTGTATCTCTGCAGCTCCCTGGGTGTCTCACCTTCAGGGTCTGGTTGTGTCTCTGCAGCTCCCTGGTTGGTGTCTCACCTTCAGAGTCTGGTTGTATCTCTGCAGCTCCCTGGGTGTCTCACCTTCAGGGTCTGGTTGTGTCTCTGCAGGTCCCTGGGTGTCTCACCTTCAGAGTCTGGTTGTATCTCTGCAGCTCCCTGGGTGTCTCACCTTCAGAGTCTGGTTGTGTCTCTGCAGGTCCCTGGGTGTCTCACCTTCAGAGTCTGGTTGTATCTCTGCAGGTCCCTGGTTGGTGTCTCACCTTCAGAGTCTGGTTGTATCTCTGCAGCTCCCTGGGTGTCTCACCTTCAGAGTCTGGTTGTGTCTCTGCAGGTCCCTGGGTGTCTCACCTTCAGAGTCTGGTTGTATCTCTGCAGCTCCCTGGGTGTCTCACCTTCAGGGTCTGGTTGTATCTCTGCAGGTCCCTGGGTGTCTCACCTTCAGAGTCTGGTTGTGTCTCTGCAGCTCCCTGGTTGGTGTCTCACCTTCAGAGTCTGGTTGTATCTCTGCAGGTCCCTGGGTGTCTCACCTTCAGAGTCTGGTTGTATCTCTGCAGGTCCCTGGTTGGTGTCTCACCTTCAGAGTCTGGTTGTGTCTCTGCAGCTCCCTGGTTGGTGTCTCACCTTCAGAGTCTGGTTGTGTCTCTGCAGCTCCCTGAGTGTCTCACCTTCAGAGTCTGGTTGTGTCTCTGCAGCTCCCTGGTTGGTGTCTCACCTTCATGGTCTGGTTGTATCTCTGCAGCTCCCTGGGTGTCTCACCTTCAGGGTCTGGTTGTATCTCTGCAGCTACCTGGTTGGTGTCTCACCTTCAGAGTCTGGTTGTATCTCTGCAGCTCCCTGGGTGTCTCACCTTCAGGGTCTGGTTGTATCTCTGCAGGTCCCTGGGTGTCTCACCTTCAGAGTCTGGTTGTGTCTCTGCAGCTCCCTGGGTGTCTCACCTTCAGAGTCTGGTTGTGTCTCTGCAGCTCCCTGGTTGGTGTCTCACCTTCAGAGTCTGGTTGTATCTCTGCAGCTCCCTGGGTGTCTCACCTTCAGAGTCTGGTTGTATCTCTGCAGATCCCTGGGTGTCTCACCTTCAGAGTCTGGTTGTATCTCTGCAGGTCCCTGGTTGGTGTCTCACCTTCAGAGGCTGGTTGTATCTCTGCAGGTCCCAGGGTGTCTCACCTTCAGAGTCTGGTTGTGTCTCTGCAGGTCCCTGGGTGTCTCACCTTCAGGGTCTGGTTGTGTCTCTGCAGGTCCCTGGTTGGTGTCTCACCTTCAGAGTCTGGTTGTATCTCTGCAGCTCCCTGGGTGTCTCACCTTCAGAGTCTGGTTGTATCTCTGCAGATCCCTGGGTGTCTCACCTTCAGAGTCTGGTTGTATCTCTGCAGGTCCCTGGTTGGTGTCTCACCTTCAGAGTCTGGTTGTATCTCTGCAGGTCCCTGGGTGTCTCACCTTCAGGGTCTGGTTGTGTCTCTGCAGCTCCCTGGTTGGTGTCTCACCTTCAGAGTCTGGTTGTGTCTCTGCAGCTCCCTGGGTGTCTCACCTTCAGGGTCTGGTTGTGTCTCTGCAGCTCTCTGGGTGTCTCACCTTCAGGGTCTGGTTGTATCTCTGCAGCTCCCTGGGTGTCTCACCTTCAGGGTCTGGTTGTATCTCTGCAGGTCCCTGGTTGGTGTCTCACCTTCAGAGTCTGGTTGTATCTCTCCAGATCCCTGGGTGTCTCACCTTCAGAGTCTGGTTGTATCTCTGCAGCTCCCTGGGTGGTGTCTCACCTTCAGAGTCTGGTTGTATCTCTGCAGGTCCCTGGGTGTCTCACCTTCAGGGTCTGGTTGTGTCTCTGCAGCTCCCTGGTTGGTGTCTCACCTTCAGAGTCTTGTTGTATCTCTCCAGATCCCTGGGTGTCTCACCTTCAGAGTCTGGTTGTATCTCTGCAGCTCCCTGGGTGGTGTCTCACCTTCAGAGTCTGGTTGTATCTCTGCAGGTCCCTGGGTGTCTCACCTTCAGGGTCTGGTTGTGTCTCTGCAGCTCCCTGGTTGGTGTCTCACCTTCAGAGTCTGGTTGTGTCTCTGCAGCTCCCTGGGTGTCTCACCTTCAGGGTCTGGTTGTGTCTCTGCAGCTCTCTGGGTATCTCACCTTCAGGGTCTGGTTGTATCTCTGCAGCTCCCTGGTTGGTGTCTCACCTTCAGAGTCTGGTTGTGTCTCTGCAGCTCCCTGGTGTTGTCTCACCTTCAGGGTCTGGTTGTGTCTCTGCAGGTCCCTGGTTGGTGTCTCACCTTCAGAGTCTGGTTGTATCTCTGCAGCTCCCTGGGTGTCTCACCTTCAGAGTCTGGTTGTGTCTCTGCAGCTCCCTGGTTGGTGTCTCACCTTCAGGGTCTGGTTGTGTCTCTGCAGGTCCCTGGGTGTCTCACCTTCAGGGTCTGGTTGTGTCTCTGCAGCTCCCTGGGTGTCTCACCTTCAGGGTCTGGTTGTGTCTCTGCAGGTCTCTGGGTGTCTCACCTTCAGAGTCTGGTTGTGTCTCTGCAGGTCCCTGGTTGGTGTCTCACCTTCAGGGTCTGGTTGTATCTCTGCAGCTCCCTGGGTGTCTCACCTTCAGGGTCTGGTTGTGTCTCTGCAGGTCGCGGCACAGGCTCTCCAGTTCTCCGCGGGCCAGGCTGCCTCGGCTCTGCTCCGCCTGGTGCTGCTCCCGCTCCCTGGAGACGCCCGTCTGCCTCTGCTGCAGCAGCTTCAGCGCTCTCTGGTCGCCACGCCGCTCCTCCGCCTGCAACACAGGAGGCACAGTCTGTTCTGAACCCGGATCTTTACTGTACATTTACATTTAGTCATTTAGTCATTTAGTCATTTTAGTTAACGCTTTTATCCAAAGCGACTTACAAGTTCTGTACGACAAGCCATCAGGAAGAGCACAACTCTATCAGCTGAGTAACAATGTTCATCAAAGTGTTGCGTGTTACAGTGTAGGTTAGTTTATTAGGACAAGTGCATGACAGTAAGGTTAATTAGGGTTAGATTTAATTTAATAAATTTTTTCAGATAATGGTTGAAGAAGGGGGCGCAGTGGGCAAGGCTCTCGCCACCAATGCACGAGATGCTGGGTTCGAGCCCAGCTCTCGGTGTTGCTACCAGCTTGGCTGGTCGTTCATACTAATACAATTGGCAGCGTTAGGGGTGGGAAGCTGGTGGGTGGGGATCGGACGTTGTGGACAGCGACTCCTACAGGTCGGTTGGTGCGCCTGCGCAGTAGAATCAGGAAGTATCGGGGGCAGCGTGAGCCTCCCACGTGTTACTCCTCGCCGCTAAGAGATCGCGCTGTTCAGGTGAAAAGATGCGACGGCTGCCTCCTCGTGTACCGGAGGGGACACGTGATGCAAGGCTTGGTCCTCACTGCAGCCGACCAGTGGGAGGCATAGTCTAGCAACGTTCGAGACAGGGGAGGGTAGAATTGGACAATACGAAATTGGGGAAGGGAGAAAAATAGAAAATGGGAGAAAAAGTAGATAAAAAAAACAAAAAAAACAACAACAAAAAAAATAATGGTTGAAGAAGTGCGTCTTTAGTCGATGGTGAGAGATTGGACGGGTTTCGGCTCCTAACTGAGGTGGGCAGTTCATTCCACCATTGTGGGGCAAGGACTGAGAAAAGGCAGGTTCTCCTTGATGACCCTCCCGGACTATGTTTAATGGGTTAAAAGTTTATACTTTTTACTTTCTATGCAGAATCATGTACTAATCCAAAGCTTGAATCATTAATGTGCTGCAAGTCTAATCTTGGTACAATTAAAAAATAAATAATGTCAAACTTAAAGTTGTACTTTAGTAAACGTATTAAAAGTGTACTAAAGCTAGCCTAGCTTAGCACAAATTAATAGAAGCGGACATTAGGAGGTCGGGGGTCAGGGACTACAGCCCCCTCAGCATCGACGGGGCACCAGTTGAGAGAGTGAACAGTTTTAAGTACCTCGGAGCCCACATATCCGAGGACTTGACATGGACCACACACATTGACAGTGTTATCAAGAAGGCACGACAACGCCTCTACTTCCTTAGGCGCTTAAGGAAGTTCAACGTGAGTCAGAAGATCCTCAAGAACTTCTACTCATGCACAATAGAGAGCATCATGACTGGCAATATCACCTCCTGGTTTGGGAATAGCACTGCACAAGACCGCAGCAGACTACAGAGAGTGGCCCGTTCAGTCGAACACACAATTGGAGGGGGGCTTCCCACTCTCCAAGGCATTTACAACAAGCGGTGCATGGGCAAGGCTAAGAGAATAATCAAAGACTCCAGCCACCCAAACAACTGCCTCTTTGAACTGCTGCGGTCAGGCAAGCGATACCGGAGTCTCATGGCAAATACAGAAAGACTCAGAAGAAGCTTCTATCCCCAGGCCATCAGGATGCTCAATGAACAATGACAGGCCATCAACACACCCACAGCACACACACACTCACTTTAAATAAACAACACACTGTAGCACCCACTTTACCACACTTTACACTTTATATTTATATTATTGGTAAGAGAATTGCACATCTCTTCCTTATTCCTTATTGCACCTCACCACCACAAGGTGGCACCACAAGCTAAGCTATACCTCACCATTTTTGTACCAGATGTACATACTGTATATAGAGGTATACTGAACAATTGTTGTTTACACTTGTGTTTACTTGACTTCTTGACTTTCTATTTTTTACTTATTATACTTATTTATACGATCTTGTTATTATCTAGCACACTCTCAGGAGCGAAACAGAAAGAAACATTTCATGCAAAGTGTTCTGTATTTCTGTATGACAAATAATAAAGAAACTTGAAACTTGGACTGCTAGCCTAGCTGTTGGCCAAAAACAAAAACATTTAATAAACGTTAGCTAGGCTAGTGGTCCCTATCCGCTTACATTCATTTCTGCTAAACTAGGCTAGATTACACATGTGTGTGTGTTTTTTGTGTGTATGTGTGTATGTATGTATGTATGTATGTGTGTGTACTGTATGTATGTGTGTGTGTGTGTTTTGTGTGTATGTGTGTATGTATGTATGTGTGTGTATGTATGTGTGTGTGTGTGTTTTGTGTGTGTGTGTGTGTGTGTGTGTGTGTGTGTGTGTGTGTGTGTGTGTGTGTGTGTGTGTGTGTGTGTGTGTGTGTGTGTGTGTCTGTAAGCTGCATATAACATGTGGTGAGGGAGACCAGTCCAGTGTACTGGGTCCAAACCTCTCCACCTCTGTCAGGAACCTCGGGGTCATCTTCAACAGCAATTTTAAATTCGACAAACAGGTCAGCGCTGTAGTCAAAAACTGTTTTTACCACCTCAGACTCCTGGCGAAGACAAAGGCATACCTCTCCCAAAGTAACCTAGAGACGGTGATACATGCCTTTGTCACCACTCGCCTCGACTACTGCAATGCCCTTTACACGGGCATCGACAAATCCCTGCTTCGCCGCCTACAACTGGTGCAGAACGCACCTCCTCACCAAAACAAAAAAACATGCGCACATCAGCCCAGTTTTGGCCTCGCTCCACTCGCTACCTGTTCGTTTTAGAATAGATTTTAAACAAGCCCTAAATGTTTTTAAATCACTAAATGGCACGGCCCCTCCCTATCTATCTGAGCTCTTGCACCGCCACACCCCCCACGATCCCTCAGATCAGCTGACCAGCTGCTATTGGTGGTGCCTAGAACTAGGCTCAAGACTAGGGGAGACAGAGCCTTCTCCACCGCAGCGCCTAGATTGTGGAACAGCCTCCCCCTCAGCGTACGGACCGCCCAGACCGTGCAGGCTTTTAAATCACTTTTAAAAACCTACCTGTTCTCCTTGGCCTTCCCCCCCACTTAATCACCACTAGACCCCTGGCCCTTCTATCCTCTTTGTTTTACTGTGTCCTACCTGTTTTTATTACTTGCATTGCTTTACTGTGTTTTAATCTTATATCTTGCATCATATTATTTTGTTTTTATCAACCTGCCTGTGAAGCACTTTGGTGCCAGCTGCCGCTGCCTGGAAATGTGCTATACAAATAAAATTGACTTGACTTGACTTGACTTGTTCAGCACGTGGTGAGGGAGACCAGTCCAGTGTACTTGTTGAACATGTGGTGAGGGAGACCAGTCCAGTGTACTTGTTGAACATGTGGTGAGGGAGACCAGTCCAGTGTACTTGTTGAGCGCGTGGTGAGGGAGACCAGTCCAGTGTACTTGTTGAACATGTGGTGAGGGAGACCAGTCCAGTGTACTTGTTCAGCATGTGGTGAGGGAGACCAGTCCAGTGTACTTGTTGAACATGTGGTGAGGGAGACCAGTCCAGTGTACTTGTTCAGCATGTGGTGAGGGAGACCAGTCCAGTGTACTTGTTGAGCGCGTGGTGGATGGAGGGCTCACCTGTTCTGTGTACTTGTTGACGAGAGCTTCTAGCTTCTCCTGGGGGGAACGCAGCTTGCTCAGACTCTGCATGACTACAGCGCCCTCTTTACCTGCAAGAAGAAGGTCAGAGGTCAACGATGTCAGGGGAACCACACGACTTATACAGAACGCAGGCCCTGGCTAACATGTGTCTCTAGGAGCAGGCAGGTACTTCCCAATCAGAAAGCACCTGGATGCCTCCAAAGCCACGCCCCCGCTAGGTAGCTAGCAGGCAGCTATGTGTCCGCAGCAGGCCTTTGTGTACGCGGCACGTACAACTGTCACGCACATACCAAGCGCGCGTGTCACCTGAGGGTTTGATAGACGGCTCGCTCGTTCCAATCATTTGACTCATCGTCGTTCGTTTGATTGGATGTCGTTGTTTTAGCTGCTGCCGCTCAACGGAACAACTTTTTTCATTTCGGTGTCAAACGTCTTAATGAGATATAATAAGAAATATAAAATCCTAAAAAAATCTGCAGCCACCTATTGATCCTTTAATTTACATAAATAGCACATTTGAACATTCACAGCCACCATACCTAGCCCTTTGAGCTTCTTCTGCCCATTTCCTGCCCCAACGGTCTCCTTGGCGACAGTGACAGCATCACTTAGCTCCTCCCCCTTCTCCTCCGCTGGTTCCACAACATTCTACGTTAGAAAAAGGGGAAAAGAAAAGAGAAAAGAAAACGTATTGGCATTCATCACTTTTCATTCCCATAATTTACTAGGACTAGGAGGGATATGAGGACTGTGTGTAACTAGGAGGGATATGAGGACTGTGTGTAACTAGGAGGGATATGAGGACTGTGTGTAACTAGGAGGGATATGAGGACTGTGTGTAACTAGGAGGGATATGAGGACTGTGTGTCACTAGGAGGGATATGAGGACTGTGTGTAACTAGGAGTGATATGAGGACTGTGTGTAACTAGGAGGGATATGAGGACTGTGTGTAACTAGGAGGGATATGAGGACTGTGTGTAACTAGGAGGGATATGAGGACTGTGTGTAACTAGGAGAGATATGAGGACTGTGTGTAACTAGGAGAGATATGAGGACTGTGTGTAACTAGGAGGGATGTGAGGACTGTGTGTAACTAGGAGGGATATGAGGACTGTGTGTAACTAGGAGGGATATGAGGACTGTGTGTAACTAGGAGGGATATGAGGACTGCGTGTAACTAGGAGGGATATGAGGACTGTGTGTAACTAGGAGGGATATGATGACTGTGTGTAACTAGGAGGGATATGAGGACTGTGTGTAACTAGGAGGGATATGAGGACTGTGTGTAACTAGGAGGGATATGAGGACTGTGTGTAACTAGGAGGGATATGAGGATTGTGTGTAACTAGGAGGGATATGAGGACTGTGTGTAACTAGGAGGGATATGAGGACTGTGTGTCACTAGGAGGGATATGAGGACTGTGTGTCACTAGGAGGGATATGAGGACTGTGTGTAACTAGGAGGGATATGAGGACTGTGTGTAACTAGGAGGGATATGAGGACTGTGTGTAACTAGGAGGGATATGAGGACTGTGTGTAACTAGGAGGGATATGAGGACTGTGTGTCACTAGGAGGGATATGAGGACTGTGTGTAACTAGGAGGGATGTGAGGACTGTGTGTCACTAGGAGGGATATGAGGACTGTGTGTAACTAGGAGGGATGTGAGGACTGTGTGTCACTAGGAGGGATATGAGGACTGTGTGTCACTAGGAGGGATATGAGGACTGTGTGTAACTAGGAGGGATATGAGGACTGTGTGTAACTAGGAGGGATATGAGGACTGCGTGTAACTAGGAGGGATATGAGGACTGTGTGTAACTAGGAGGGATGTGAGGACTGTGTGTCACTAGGAGGGATATGAGGACTGTGTGTCACTAGGAGGGATATGAGGACTGTGTGTAACTAGGAGGGATATGATGACTGTGTGTAACTAGGAGGGATATGAGGACTGCGTGTAACTAGGAGGGATATGAGGACTGTGTGTAACTAGGAGGGATATGAGGACTGTGTGTAACTAGGAGGGATGTGATGACTGTGTGTAACTAGGAGGGATGTGAGGACTGTGTGTCACTAGATGACTGTGTGTAACTAGGAGGGATGTGAGGACTGTGTGTCACTAGGAGGGATATGAGGACTGTGTGTAACTAGGAGGGATATGAGGACTGTGTGTAACTAGGAGGGATATGAGGACTGTGTGTAACTAGGAGAGATATGAGGACTGTGTGTAACTAGGAGGGATATGAGGACTGTGTGTAACTAGGAGGGATATGAGGACTGTGTGTAACTAGGAGGGATGTGAGGACTGTGTGTCACTAGGAGGGATATGAGGACTGTGTGTAACTAGGAGGGATATGAGGACTGTGTGTAACTAAGATGGATATGAGGACTGTGTGTCACTAGGAGGGATATGAGGACTGTGTGTAACTAGGAGGGATATGAGGACTGTGTGTAACTAGGAGGGATATGAGGACTGTGTGTAACTAGGAGGGATATGAGGACTGTGTGTCACTAGGAGGGATATGAGGACTGTGTGTAACTAGGAGGGATATGAGGACTGTGTGTAACTAGGAGGGATATGAGGACTGTGTGTAACTAGGAGGGATATGAGGACTGTGTGTAACTAGGAGGGATATGAGGACTGTGTGTCACTAGGAGGGATATGAGGACTGTGTGTAACTAGGAGGGATGTGAGGACTGTGTGTCACTAGGAGGGATATGAGGACTGTGTGTAACTAGGAGGGATGTGAGGACTGTGTGTCACTAGGAGGGATATGAGGACTGTGTGTCACTAGGAGGGATATGAGGACTGTGTGTAACTAGGAGGGATATGAGGACTGTGTGTAACTAGGAGGGATATGAGGACTGCGTGTAACTAGGAGGGATATGAGGACTGTGTGTAACTAGGAGGGATGTGAGGACTGTGTGTCACTAGGAGGGATATGAGGACTGTGTGTCACTAGGAGGGATATGAGGACTGTGTGTAACTAGGAGGGATATGATGACTGTGTGTAACTAGGAGGGATATGAGGACTGCATGTAACTAGGAGGGATATGAGGACTGTGTGTAACTAGGAGGGATATGAGGACTGTGTGTAACTAGGAGGGATGTGAGGACTGTGTGTAACTAGGAGGGATGTGAGGACTGTGTGTCACTAGGAGGGATATGAGGACTGTGTGTAACTAGGAGGGATATGAGGACTGTGTGTAACTAGGAGGGATATGAGGACTGTGTGTAATTAGGAGAGATATGAGGACTGTGTGTAACTAGGAGGGATATGAGGACTGTGTGTAACTAGGAGGGATATGAGGACTGTGTGTAACTAGGAGGGATGTGAGGACTGTGTGTCACTAGGAGGGATATGAGGACTGTGTGTAACTAGGAGGGATATGAGGACTGTGTGTAACTAAGATGGATATGAGGACTGTGTGTCACTAGGAGGGATATGAGGACTGTGTGTAACTAGGAGGGATATGAGGACTGTGTGTAACTAGGAGGGATATGAGGACTGTGTGTAACTAGGAGGGATATGAGGACTGTGTGTCACTAGGAGGGATATGAGGACTGTGTGTAACTAGGAGAGATATGAGGACTGTGTGTAACTAGGAGGGATATGAGGACTGTGTGTCATTAGGAGGGATATGAGGACTGTGTGTAACTAGGAGGGATATGAGGACTGTGTGTAACTAGGAGGGATATGAGGACTGTGTGTCACTAGGAGGGATGTGAGGACTGTGTGTAACTAGGAGGGATATGAGGACTGTGTGTAACTAGGAGAGATATGAGGACTGTGTGTAACTAGGAGAGATATGAGGACTGTGTGTAACTAGGAGGGATATGAGGACTGTGTGTCACTAGGAGGGATATGAGGACTGTGTGTAACTAGGAGAGATATTAGGACTGTGTGTAACTAGGAGGGATATGAGGACTGTGTGTAACTAGGAGGGATGTGAGGACTGTGTGTAACTAGGAGGGATATGAGGACTGTGTGTAACTAGGAGGGATATGAGGACTGTGTGTCACTAGGAGGGATATGAGGACTGTGTGTAACTAGGAGAGATATGAGGACTGTGTGTAACTAGGAGGGATGTGAGGACTGTGTGTAACTAGGAGGGATATGAGGACTGTGTGTAACTAGGAGGGATATGAGGACTGTGTGTAACTAGGAGGGATATGAGGACTGTGTGTAACTAGGAGGGATATGAGGACTGTGTGTAACTAGGAGGGATATGAGGACTGTGTGTAACTAGGAGGGATGTGAGGACTGTGTGTAACTAGGAGGGATATGAGGACTGTGTGTAACTAGGGGGGATGTGAGGACTGTGTGTCACTATGAGGGATATGAGGACTGTGTGTAACTAGGAGGGATATGAGGACTGTGTGTAACTAGGAGGGATATGAGGACTGTGTGTAACTAGGAGGGATATGAGGACTGTGTGTCACTAGGAGAGATATGAGGACTGTGTGTAACTAGGAGAGATATGAGGACTGTGTGTAACTAGGAGGGATATGAGGACTGTGTGTAACTAGGAGGGATATGAGGACTGTGTGTCACTAGGAGGGATATGAGGACTGTGTGTAACTAGGAGGGATATGAGGACTGTGTGTAACTAGGAGGGATATGAGGACTGTGTGTCACTAGGAGGGATATGAGGACTGTGTGTAACTATGAGAGATATGAGGACTGTGTGTAACTAGGAGGGATATGAGGACTGTGTGTCATTAGGAGGGATATGAGGACTGTGTGTAACTAGGAGGGATATGAGGACTGTGTGTAACTAGGAGGGATATGAGGACAGTGTGTAACTAGGAGGGATATGAGGACTGTGTGTAACTAGGAGAGGTATGAGGACTGTGTGTAACTAGGAGGGATATGAGGACTGTGTGTCACTAGGAGGGATATGAGGACTGTGTGTAACTAGGAGGGATATGAGGACTGTGTGTAACTAGGAGAGATATTAGGACTGTGTGTAACTAGGAGGGATATGAGGACTGTGTGTAACTAGGAGGGATGTGAGGACTGTGTGTAACTAGGAGGGATATGAGGACTGTGTGTAACTAGGCGAGATATGAGGACTGTGTGTCACTAGGAGAGATATTAGGACTGTGTGTCACTAGGAGAGATATGAGGACTGTGTGTAACTAGGAGGGATGTGAGGACTGTGTGTCACTAGGAGAGATATGAGGACTGTGTGTAACTAGGAGGGATATGAGGACTGTGTGTAACTAGGAGGGATGTGAGGACTGTGTGTAACTAGGAGGGATATGAGGACTGTGTGTAACTAGGAGGGATATGAGGACTGTGTGTAACTAGGAGGGATGTGAGGACTGTGTGTAACTAGGAGGGATATGAGGACTGTGTGTAACTAGGAGGGATGTGAGGACTGTGTGTAACTAGGAGGGATATGAGGACTGTGTGTAACTAGGAGGGATATGAGGACTGTGTGTAACTAGGAGGGATATGAGGACTGTGTGTAACTAGGAGGGATATGAGGACTGTGTGCATCTGTACTGTAGGTTCACCCTCGTGTGCAGAGAGACCCAAGAAGGGAAAACAATGGATTCTTTGAACAAACATAAAAAGGACAGTCGTCTCCACCTGTTTGTCCAGGAGGCTCCCGGCCGAGCCGTAGGCCCTGAGGATGTCCTCCAGGCGTCTGCTGAACTCCTCCATGGGGTCCTCGGGGGCCCAGGACGCGGGGCACAGGTCCGGGGACGAGCGAGGAGTCACACTGCTGGGCTGAGGGATGACCTCTGGGATGACCTCTGCTGCTTGCTGCACCTTAGCTGCCTCCATTCTGGTTCCACGGAGACGGAGAGAGGGAGGGGGGAGGGGTGGGGAAGGAAGCTGTTCAATATCATCTGCAGGTTTTAATTTTATTTAAATTTTTATTATTTTTCTTAAGGGGGGCGCCAATAAATACCAATTTCATGATCATACTAACACAAAAAAAAAAAAAACACATGAATGGTAAATGGCTGCATTTATATAACATCTTTTATCCAAAGCGCGTTACATTTTGTTCCTCACATTTTTTAAACTTCATTTTTTAGCGTTTTAACGCTTTTCTGGTCAAGCATGACCGACAGATGCAGGGTGAAACGGGAGGGAGAACAGGGGAAGACATTCGGCAAATGACGGCGGGTCCGGGAATCGAACTCGGAGTCAACCAGATCCGTGACGCAGCACGGCTTTCGCGTCAAGGTACATGGTGAGCTACTGGAGCCCCCAGTTCCTCACATTTTTATCCGTTCTATCACACGTTCTCACACCGACGGCGGAGGCGACCGTGCAAGGTGCCGACCTGCTCATCGGGAGCAATTAGGGGTTAAGTGTCTTGCTCAAGGACACTTCGACACGCTGCCCGGAGAGACAACCATGTTACAGCAGAGACAGACAGACAGACAAGACATCAGAGAGACAACCATGTTACAGCAGAGACAGACAGACAGACAAGACATCAGAGAGACAACCATGTTACAGCAGAGACAGACAGACAAACAAGACATCAGAGAGACAACCATGTTACAGCAGAGACAGACAAACATACAGACAAGACATCAGAGAGACAACCATGTTACAGCAGAGACAGACATACAGACAAGACATCAGAGAGACAACCATGTTACAGCAGAGACAGACACACAGACAAGACATCAGAGAGACAACCATGTTACAGCAGAGACAGACAGACAAGACATCAGAGAGACAACCATGTTACAGCAGAGACAGACAGACAGACAGACATGACATCAGAGAGACAACCATGTTACAGCAGAGACAGACAGACAGACAAGACATCAGAGAGACAACCATGTTACAGCAGAGACAGACAGACAGACAGACAAGGCATCAGAGAGACAACCATGTTACAGCAGAGACAGACAGACAGACAGACAAGACATCAGAGAGACAACCATGTTACAGCAGAGACAGACAGACAGACAAGACATCAGAGAGACAACCATGTTACAGCAGAGACAGACAGACAGACATCAGAGAGACAACCATGTTACAGCAGAGACAGACAGACAGACATCAGAGAGACAACCATGTTACAGCAGAGACAGACATACAGACATCAGAGAGACAACCATGTTACAGCAGAGACAGACAGACAGACCAGACATCAGAGAGACAACCATGTTACAGCAGAGACAGACAGACAGACAAGACATCAGAGAGACAACCATGTTACAGCAGAGACAGACAGACATACAGACATCAGAGAGACAATGTAATTAACCCCTCCCTTCCCTCCCAACCGACATTATTCATTTGATGGGGCGCAGCCCCATAAATCCAAGGTTATGTTGTATTGCAGTGTGGGTTGGACCACATTTCTATCGTGCCTGTAGGCTTATTGAGGGTGGTACAAATGTACTAGTGGTGTTGTGGGTTTAAATCTACCCATGACCTTTGCTGCATGGCCTCCTGTACTGTCCTCATGGGGCTTTTAGTCAGCGTGACGCGGGGAACCCAACCTGATACACCTCCATGTGTGACGCGCAAAGATACAGACTCCCTACAGGAAGTAAAGAGCCGGAATACGCGTGTATATTGGATACAGACATAATAATATCACACTGAAACGAGATTGGAAATGAATCATGATTGTTGCAATGTGGGATTAAGAGTGAAAGATGTGGGAGGCTGGGTAGCGCAGCGGACTAAGCGCCTGCCTACCACCGCAGAGAGTGAAAGATGTGGGATTAAATCAGATACAGGTCTGAAAAGCAATCTGAGCAATGAATCAGAATTGAGCTGCAGTGTGAACGCGGCCCAGGAGGTCTGTTCAATCATCCCCTCGGCTTCAGGCCTGCAGTGTGAATGTTCATCCCCTCGGCTTTAGCTGTCCCTAAACGAACGGTGATACTAACTACCGCTACTTCTGTCCTGCTAAAATTAGCCCCCTGCCTCCCCGTCACTCACAGCGCAGACACACACACATCCGCACTACACAACGACGGATTGTGATTGTGCGTCGTAAACATGTTAATCAAATATAAATTTTTCTGAGTTCAACTTTATGGGTTTTTAATGTGTTTTTTTTGCTCATGTAAACCCCACTGAAGTCATTTCTGTTGACACTCACTCTAACACACACACACACACACACACACACACACACACACACACACACACACACACACACACACACACACACACACACACACACACACACACACACACACACACACACACACACACACACACACACACACACACACACACACACACACACACACACACACACACACACACACACACACACACACACACACACACACACACACACACACACACACACACACACACACACACACACACACCCCTCCCCTCCCCCACCATCCTCCACCCGCCACCTGTTCTGCTCTGGTCTATTCCAGGAACTGCTAAATATGGCGAGCCTGCCTGCCTGTCTGTCTGTCGATTTTCTCTGACATCGCTGGGCAGCTCACTGACGTCAAACAGCAGCAGCTCAAAGACCTAACATACACATTATTATACCATGACTCACTATAACCCCCCCCCCCCCCCCACACACACACACACACACACACACACACACACACACACACACACACACACACACACACACACACACACACACACACACACACACACACACACACTGTAACACACACACACACACACACACACACCACACACACACACACACACACACACACACACACACACACACACACACACACACACACCATCTAACGTGAGCTTCTTCAACGAGCTATTTGCATGGAACTCTATTGGCCAAATAGTTGAATAGTTTTGTATTAACTATATAGTTAAAGGTGCTGTAAGTGGTATTTTCTTTGTTCAAATAAGTGGTTATAATAATAGATCTACATTCCAACAGTCACCACCACTGATAAAGAGGCTTTGGTCAGTAACATGGGTCTCCCAGTCCCTCCTGCTCTGCAGTAAACAGTCATCACTGATATAGAGTGTCTGGTCAGTAACATGGGTCTCTCAGTCCCTCCACTCTGCAGTAAACAGTCATCACTGATATAGAGTGTCTGGTCAGTAACATGGGTCTCCCAGTCCCTCCACTCTGCAGTAAACAGCCATCACTGATATAGAGTGTCTGGTCAGTAACATGGGTCTCCCAGTCCCTCCACTCTGCAGTAAACAGCCATCACTGATACAGAGTGTCTGGTCAGTAACATGGGTCTCCCAGTCCCTCCACTCTGCAGTAAACAGTCATCACTGATATAGAGTGTCTGGTCAGTAGCATGGGTCTCCCAGTCCCTCCACTCTGCAGTAAACAGTCATCACTGATATAGTGTCTGGTCAGTAACATGGGTCTCTCAGTCCCTCCACTCTGCAGTAAACAGCCATCACTGATATAGAGTGTCTGGTCAGTAACATGGGTCTCCCAGTCCCTCCACTCTGCAGTAAACAGTCATCACTGATATAGTGTCTGGTCAGTAACATGGGTCTCCCAGTCCCTCCACTCTGCAGTAAACAGCCATCACTGATATAGAGTGTCTGGTCAGTAACATGGGTCTCCCAGTCCCTCCACTTTGCAGTAAACAGCCATTACTGATACAGAGTGTCTGGTCAGTAACATGGGTCTCCCTGTCCCTCCACTCTGCAGTAAACAGCCATCACTGATACAGAGTGTCTGGTCAGTAACATGGGTCTCCCAGTCCCTCCACTCTGCAGTAAACAGTCATCACTGATATAGAGTGTCTGGTCAGTAACATGGGTCTCCCAGTCCCTCCACTTTGCAGTAAACAACCATCACTGATACAGAGTGTCTGGTCAGTAACATGGGTATCCCAGTCCCTCCACTCTGCAGTAAACAGCCATCACTGATATAGTGTCTGGTCAGTAACATGGGTCTCCCAGTCCCTCCACTTTGCAGTAAACAACCATCACTGATACAGAGTGTCTGGTCAGTAACATGGGTATCCCAGTCCCTCCACTCTGCAGTAAACAGCCATCACTGATATAGAGTGTCTGGTCAGTAACATGGGTCTCCCAGTCCCTCCACTCTGCAGTAAACAGTCATCACTGATATAGTGTCTGGTCAGTAACATGGGTCTCTCAGTCCCTCCACTCTGCAGTAAACAGCCATCACTGATATAGAGTGTCTGGTCAGTAACATGGGTCTCCCAGTCCCTCCACTCTGCAGTAAACAGTCATCACTGATATAGAGTGTCTGGTCAGTAACATGGGTCTCCCAGTCCCTCCGCTCTGCAGTAAAGAGCCATCACTGATATAGAGTGTCTGGTCAGTAACATGGGTCTCCCAGTCCCCCCACTCTGCAGTAAACAGTCATCACTGATAGAGTGTCTGGTCAGTAACATGGGTCTCCCAGTCCCTCCTGCTCTGCAGTAAAGAGCCATCACTGATATAGAGTGTCTGGTCAGTAACATGGGTCTCCCAGTCCCTCCACTCTGCAGTAAACAGCCATCACTGATACAGAGTGTCTGGTCAGTAACATGGGTCTCCCAGTCCCTCCACTCTGCAGTAAACAGTCATCACTGATATAGTGTGTCTGGTCAGTAACATGGGTCTCCCAGTCCCTCCACTCTGCAGTAAACAGCCATCACTGATACAGAGTGTCTGGTCAGTAACATGTGTCTCCCAGTCCCTCCAGTCTTTACACATGTCCTGCTATCCTGTTCCCACTTTATCCAATCAGGAGAGAGAACTCCACACTGCAAAAATGGTCTGACAAAAATAAGAAATAAAAACGAATATGTGAGAATTGAGAGTAAAATAATCTGCCAGCTAATTTGGCTTGGCAAGATTTCTTGGAATGAGTATGAATATCTAGGGTTCTCGCTCCTGATTGGATAAAGTGGGAAGGGATACCAGGAAATGTATTTTGTGTTTACCGCAGAACGGAGGGACTGGGAGACCCATGTTACTGACCAGACACTCTATATCAGTGATGGCTGTCAGAATGTAGAGCTATTTAAATACAAGTTATTCAGTGTGTGTGCTAACATCGTTACTGACCAGACACTCTATATCAGTGATGGCTGTCAGAATGTAGAGCTATTTAAATACAAGTTATTCAGTGTGTGTGCTAACATCTACATAATATAATATCAGCACATTTTAAAACATGATACTTTATACACAGGGTAGTACTTCCCGATGTGCTATGTGTATGGAGTTGTTGGGATACCGTGAAGGGTCTTCCCAGGTGATTTGGTGAAATACCAGTCTATTTAGGACACGGTTCATTATGAATCTGATGTCAGTCTCCACTGACACTAAAAAAGAAAGGTTTTTGTTTACTAATAGAAATTCTGCAATCATACAAAAGGACTTCTTTAAATGTAATGAGATGTGGGTATAATTTCTCAGGAAATAAAGCATTCAGCACAAAAAGAAAACGTTAAAAATTCCTAATCAAATAACAGAGCTATACAAAAGAAAGATTTAAATGACAGATGAATAACAAACAAATTGACAGATTAATAAAACCAAACTGACTGATAAATAAAACCAAACTGACTGATTAATAAAATCAAATTGACAGATTAATAAAAAAACAAAATGACAGATTAATAAAACCAAACTGACTGATAAATAAAACCAAACTGACTGATTAATAAAACCAAACTGACAGATTAATAAAAAAAACTAAATTACTGATAAATAAAACCAAACTGACTGATAAATAAAACCAAACTTGACAGATTAATAAAACCAAACTGACTGATAAATAAAACCAAACTTGACAGATTAATAAAACCAAACTGACAGATTAATAAAAAAACAAACTGACTGATAAATAAAAACAAACTGACTGATAAATAAAAACAAACTGACTGATTAATGGACTCATCAACAAAGAGGGGCAGCCCTACAGTACTAAACCAAGGGTTTCATGTATGTGTGTGTGTGTGTGTGTATGTGTGTGTGTGTGTGTGTGTGTGTGTGTGTGTGTGTTGTGTGTGTGTGTTACGGTTTCACACATTGTAAAATGAACCATGCCCAACCACATGTTTTCCTTCATCGTCTCCATAAAAACCAACGAGGAAGAGCAGCCAGACAGGAAACAACTCAAACCAACGAGGAAGAGCAGCCAGACAGGAAACAACTCAAACCAACGAGGAAGAACAGCCAGACAGGAAACAACTCAAACCAACGAGGAAGAACAGCCAGACAGGAAACAACTCAAACCAACGAGGAAGAACAGCCAGACAGGAAACAACTCATATCATTTACCGTTGTTATTCTTGTGGTTTGAAGCTCAGACCATGTGACCTTGTGAGTTCAAATCTGACTCATGACCTTTATTGCACCCCCCCCCCCCCCCCCCACTCACACACCCACACATCCCACCACCACTCTCCACCCTATGACTGCAGCTAATAAACAATGATAATATATACAAAACCTCTAATCATTTCCCAATATGAAGAGTGAAGATAATACATCATCTTCTAGAATATTCACCTTTCATTTCTTGATTTGAAGATGTTGGTCTGTGTTTGATACGGTATGATTCACACATGAACAAACTCGATTCTTGTACCGGATCTCCTCTCTGGTAAACAAGAATACCCTGAAGACTCTGGCAGGAGCACTCATTCAAGGGTACTACGACTATGCTTGCACCTCATGGTACCAAAGCACCTCAAAGGCGCTAAAAACTAGATTACAAACATCACAAAACAAACTGGTCAGACTACTGCTTGACCTTACTCCTAAAACCCACCTCACCCCTGCCCATTTTGACAACCTAGGATGGCTTAGAGTAGACGACAGAGTACAGCAACTTGCAATGGGCCTTGTCTACAAGATACACTACACCACTAAGGTACCCATGTACATGTCGAAATACTTCACAAATCATGTGCAATCCAGATTCGGCTCAAACAAGGGACTAAACACGTTTCACAATTATGCCACAACAATGTGGAACGCCCTACCCAAAGCTGTAAAGGAATGTGAATCCCTACGATCCTTCAAAACCACTCTCAAAGAGCACCTACGGGAGGCTGCAATTCGAAACTGGCCCCCGTAAATGTCCAAACCCCCTGTCCAAACACCCCCTCCCCCCCACCCAACCCCCACCCACCCCCTCTCCCCCCAGCCACCCCCTCCCACCCACCCACCCCCTCCTAATGTACAGTCTCCTCCCCATCATATGTATATATTTTCTGTTAGGATCTCTGGGTAACAGTACTGTATATTTGCATATCGTATATGTCACAAATGTAACAGTACTATATACCTGTATGTCATGTATGTCCCTATGGTCATAACTGTCATGATGTCATGTATGTTGTGTATGTCAAAAATGTCGATATTAATTGAAAATGGGGGACACTGATGGAAACAAGACAAACGTCTTTCTCTGGTCTGCATCCCCTTAACAATTGTGTGTATTGAGCCGTACTGTATTGTACCCATTCTGCAATCTGTTAAATAAAGTTTTCATTCATTCATTCATTCATTCATTCATTCATTCATTCATTCATTCATTCATTCATTCATTCATTCATTCATTCATTCATTCATTCATTCATGATAGTTGAGGGACACTACTGACTGGCAACTCGGGATGTACCAACACACACATTTTCATATTCTATCAAATTTAGATTTTGAGGTCATGACTCGATTTGTTTTTGGATTAAACATGCATAATATTCCCTCAAATGTATGTATTTTAATATATATATAAATATATATACTACACATAGCAGTAGCCATATGACAACACCAGTTAAACATGATGCTAATAGCAGTCACCATACAACAGCATTCAGTGCCAATGACGGGAAATGTCGTTAGTTCATGCCAACCGTTGAGTGCCAACGACGAGAAATCTCGTCGTTTAATCGTTATTTTATTTCTTAGCGATTTCCATTCATATTTCATCAATATAGCCTCACGTTACCAGTGGGTATCTGTCTGAGCTCGAACAGGGAAAATACCGCCCCCTATCGTTGTATTGGATTGAATGAAACGCATGTGGAAAAAAGAGTCCGGATTCCACATTTTACTTCTCAGGCAAGTAACCGGAGACGATCCCAGTCATTGCTCACCATCAGAACAGCGTGGAATACGTCTTTCGACCACCCAGCGTTGGATCAATAAACGCAATCGATATTTGGAATGGCGATCAGGAATTGGAATAATCTTTTTGGAGAACATCTGATCTGAGGTAAGGAATCTATTTTACCAGTATTGGGATAATCAGAGCTGTTTTCACCTATATATCAACGTGTCCCCTATATGTGTATGTGGCTGTGAGTGTGTAGCTGATCAGGAAATAAGAGAATGGATTTTTCAGCCCGCTTCTATAGCGTGCATAAGTACACATACACTATCTAGCGTTTATTTGAAAACGATTCATAAATAGGCCGAAAAATGACAACGTGTTTTGTGTATTACAGTAAAGCGCGATTCCTGCAGAATCTTTTTTTCCCCTGGAAGTTTAAAAAAATGAGCGTTTTTCAAAATGGTATAAAACGGAAATGAACCGATTAAAAAACAATCTGTTTCGACAATGTCGACTGCAAACAAGTCATTGATAAGCGACGGTCGTATTAGACACATAGCCATAATTTAAGATGTAGTTTATGCGTTCACAAATGTGAGTGGCGTGCTCTGTCATTGAATAGAGCGGTGGCACGCAACGGGGTATATAGGACTGGCACGTCTGGCACGGAAAGTGTTAAACATAGTGCCACACAACAGCAGTTAAACTGTACCTTAGACATGATGCTAACAGCAGTAGCCGTACAACAGCAGTTAAACTGTACCTTAGACATGATGCTAACAGCAGTAGCTGTACAACAGCAGTTAAACTGCACCTTAGACATGATGCTAACAGCAGTAGCCGTACAACAGCAGTTAAACTGTACCTTAAACATGATGCTAACAGCAGTAGCCGTACAACAGCAGTTAAACTGTACCTTAAACATGATGCTAACAGCAGTAGCCGTACAACAGCAGTTAAACTGCACCTTAGACATGATGCTAACAGCAGTAGCCGTACAACAACAGTTAAACTGTACCTTAGACATGATGCTAACAGCAGTAGCCGTACAACAACAGTTAAACTGTACCTTAGACATGATGCTAACAGCAGTAGCCGTACAACAGCAGTTAAACTGCACCTTAGACATGATGCTAACAGCAGTAGCCGTACAACAGCAGTTAAACTGCACCTTAGACATGATGCTAACAGCAGTAGCCGTACAACAGCAGTTAAACTGTACCTTAGACATGATGCTAACAGCAGTAGCCGTACAACAGCAGTTAAACTGCACCTTAGACATGATGCTAACAGCAGTAGCCGTACAACAACAGTTAAACTGTACCTTAAACATGATGCTAACAGCAGTAGCCATACAACAGCAGTTTAACTGTACCTTAGACATGATGCTAACAGCAGTAGCCGTACAACAGCAGTTAAACTGCACCTTAAACATGATGCTAACAGCAGTAGCCGTACAACAGCAGTTAAACTGTACCTTAAACATGATGCTAACAGCAGTAGCCGTACAACAGCAGTTAAACTGTACCTTAAACATGATGCTAACAGCAGTAGCCGTACAACAGCAGTTAAACTGCACCTTAAACATGATGCTAACAGCAGTAGCCGTACAACAGCAGTTAAACTGTACCTTAGACATGATGCTAACAGCAGTAGCCATACAACAGCAGTTAAACTGCACCTTAGACATGATGCTAACAGCAGTAGCCGTACAACAGCAGTTAAACTGTACCTTAAACATGATGCTAACAGCAGTAGCCGTACAACAGCAGTTAAACTGTACCTTAAACATGATGCTAACAGCAGTAGCCGTACAACAACAGTTAAACTGTACCTTAAACATGATGCTAACAGCAGTAGCCGTACAGCAGCAGTTAAACTGCACCTTAAACATGATGCTAACAGCAGTAGCCGTACAACAGCAGTTAAACTGCACCTTGAACATGATGCTAACAGCAGTAGCCGTACAGCAGCAGTTAAACTGTACCTTAAACATGATGCTAACAGCAGTAGCCGTACAACAGCAGTTAAACTGTACCTTAGACATGATGCTAACAGCAGTAGCCGTACAACAGCAGTTAAACTGTACCTTAAACATGATGCTAACAGCAGTAGCCGTACAACAGCAGTTAAACTGTACCTTAGACATGATGCTAACAGCAGTAGCCGTACAACAGCAGTTAAACTGTACCTTAAACATGATGCTAACAGCAGTAGCCGTACAACAGCAATTAAACTGTACCTTAAACATGATGCTAACAGCAGTAGCTGTACAACAGCAGTTAAACTGTACCTTAAACATGATGCTAACAGCAGTAGCCGTACAGCAGCAGTTAAACTGTACCTTAAACATGATGCTAACAGCAGTAGCCGTACAGCAGCAGTTAAACTGTACCTTAAACATGATGCTAACAGCAGTAGCCGTACAGCAGCAGTTAAACTGTACCTTAAACATGATGCTAACAGCAGTAGCCGTACAACAGCAGTTAAACTGCACCTTAAACATGATGCTAACAGCAGTAGCCATACAACAGCAGTTAAACTGTACCTTAGACATGATGCTAACAGCAGTAGCCGTACAACAGCAGTTAAACTGTACCTTAAACATGATGCTAACAGCAGTAGCCGTACAACAGCAATTAAACTGTACCTTAAACATGATGCTAACAGCAGTAGCTGTACAACAGCAGTTAAACTGTACCTTAAACATGATGCTAACAGCAGTAGCCGTACAGCAGCAGTTAAACTGTACCTTAAACATGATGCTAACAGCAGTAGCCGTACAGCAGCAGTTAAACTGTACCTTAAACATGATGCTAACAGCAGTAGCCGTACAGCAGCAGTTAAACTGTACCTTAAACATGATGCTAACAGCAGTAGCCGTACAACAGCAGTTAAACTGCACCTTAAACATGATGCTAACAGCAGTAGCCATACAACAGCAGTTAAACTGTACCTTAGACATGATGCTAACAGCAGTAGCCGTACAACAGCAGTTAAACTGTACCTTAGACATGATGCTAACAGCAGTAGCCGTACAACAGCAGTTAAACTGTACCTTAGACATGATGCTAACAGCAGTAGCCGTACAACAGCAGTTAAACTGTACCTTAGACATGATGCTAACAGCAGTAGCCGTACAACAGCAGTTAAACTGTACCTTAGACATGATGCTAACAGCAGTAGCCGTACAACAGCAGTTAAACTGTACCTTAAACATGATGCTAACAGCAGTAGCCGTACAACAGCAGTTAAACTGTACCTTAGACATGATGCTAACAGCAGTAGCCGTACAACAGCAGTTAAACTGCACCTTAGACATGATGCTAACAGCAGTAGCCGTACAACAGCAGTTAAACTGTACCTTAAACATGATGCTAACAGCAGTAGCCATACAACAACAGTTAAACTGTACCTTAAACATGATGCTAACAGCAGTAGCCGTACAACAGCAGTTAAACTGCACCTTAAACATGATGCTAACAGCAGTAGCCGTACAACAGCAGTTAAACTGTACCTTAAACATGATGCTAACAGCAGTAGCTGTACAACAGCAGTTAAACTGCACCTTAGACATGATGCTAACAGCAGTAGCCGTACAACAGCAGTTAAACTGTACCTTAGACATGATGCTAACAGCAGTAGCCGTACAACAGCAGTTAAACTGCACCTTAGACATGATGCTAACAGCAGTAGCCGTACAACAACAGTTAAACTGTACCTTAAACATGATGCTAACAGCAGTAGCCGTACAACAGCAGTTAAACTGTACCTTAGACATGATGCTAACAGCAGTAGCCGTACAACAGCAGTTAAACTGTACCTTAGACATGATGCTAACAGCAGTAGCCGTACAACAGCAGTTAAACTGCACCTTAAACTGCACCTTAAACCTCCTCCAATGTACAGTTTCTATGTCAAATGTATATACTCCCTTTTCTTAACTCCTTCTGTATCACAAACAGTACTGTATTTGCAAATCTGGTATGTCATAAATGTATAGATGTAGCAGTACTGTCTATCTGTATGTCGTGTGTGTCATATATGTTATGATGAATTGAAAATGGGGGACCCTGATGTAAACAAGACGAAAGTCTTTCTCTGGTCTGCATCCCCTTAACAATTGTGTGTATTGAGCTGTACTGTATTGTACCCATTCTGCAATCTGTTAATAAAGTTTTCAATCAATCAATTCAATCAATCAATCAAACATGATGCTAACAGCAGTAGCCGTACAACAGCAGTTAAACTGTACCTTAAACATGATGCTAACAGCAGTAGCCGTACAGCAGCAGTTAAACTGCACCTTAGACATGATGCTAACAGCAGTAGCCGTACAACAGCAGTTAAACTGTACCTTAGACATGATGCTAACAGCAGTAGCCATACAACAGCAGTTAAACTGCACCTTAGACATGATGCTAACAGCAGTAGCCGTACAACAGCAGTTAAACTGCACCTTAGACATGATGCTAACAGCAGTAGCCGTACAACAGCAGTTAAACTGCACCTTAAACATGATGCTAACAGCAGTAGCCGTACAACAACAGCACGGGAGCGTATCTATGTTCCCCGGGTCCTATGTTCCCCGCTCCCGATAAAAAGGGTCCTATACACCCTCACACAACTCTGTCGCTAGTGTTCTTTTAGGAATAGAAGTTTAACGTTTGAACCACACACACACGCAATCAATAGCCTACCACCTAGCCAACAATATTATTCTCTTTCCTCCAGAAACATTCTCATTCTCATTCACTTGTTTCCATGCGACTACTAACACACAGATTTAAGCATTGATTTCGGCAGTAGGTTAGGCTGCCTGCCTCTGATGGCGCTCAATGGCCCACTGTTTGAGAATAGTTGATCTAGCACCCGGGGAACATATGTAACGGTTGTATATAACAATATAACAATAATAATACATTCATAATAAATATATATATATAATATATAAACATTCACTTGTCTTTACTAATAGACCTCATCATTGCAAGCACACAGCGACTCAACCCACTAGATCACAGACGACAAACATATTCTCAACTAATATACCGTGATCACAAACAATAACAACTAATATACCGTGATCACAAACAATAACAACTAATATACCGTGATCACAAACAATAACAACTAATATACCGTGATCACAAACAATAACAACTAATATACCGTGATCACAAACAATAACAACTAATATACCGTGATCACAAACAATAACAACTAATATACCGTGATCACAAACAATACCAACTAATATACCGTGATCACAAACAATAACAACTAATATACCGTGATCACAAACAATAACAACTAATATACCCTGATCACAAACAATAACAACTAATATACCGTGATCACAAACAATAACAACTAATATACCGTGATCACAAACAATAACAACTAATATACCATGATCACAAACAATAACAACTAATATACCGTGATCACAAACAATAACGACTAATATACCGTGATCACAAACAATAACGATAACAACAACCAAACGTTTCGACAGAAGACAATCCTCTATCCTCCACTAGTTCTTAGCATGTAATGTGTATTATCCCTTACGCTCGATTATTAGGCTATTTACGGTTGTGTCTTTCAAACACGCTGATTTATTATCGACTGTCTGTGGCACTTATTATTACAAGTCAGCTAATGTGTTAATTGTGAAAATATAATTGTACATTGTAACATGGTGTAGAGAGTGAGGATGTGTCTTACCCTGAGCGGTGGAGCGTGAGGGGAGTAGAGAGAGAGTGAGGCAGAGAGTGAGGAGGGTCCTGACACTGATAGCTGAGACAACAGCTGGCAGGAGACAGACCCCAAAATAACTACACTCACACACATCCACCTCACTCAGAGCTGGGGTGTCACTATATTCAGGTTTAGCCTAGA
>NC_140169.1:48847078-48852078 GCF_963971535.1 Notolepis coatsorum | reverse complement strand
TCTTCTCCGGTGGTCACGTCCCAAATCAATATAATCCAACCAGGAATGGTTCTGCAATCGCCGACGCCGATTCTCCTGTGTACATGTCCAACGGTTCTCCGCCTAGGACTCCTCGGGTGTGGGCGACGTATTTAGGCCACACAGCCTGGTTAAGTACACTAGCTAAAGACACGACGAACCGCTGGGTAATGCTACACACGAAAGAACTGTGGCCGCACGATATACAATAAATGATCGACTATTTACTTCACATTAGATTAAGTCGAACTCAACGTTACTTCATTAAACTCTGACACTTTTACCATTCTATTCGCACGCGGTTCTCAATGCTCTGTTTAGACGCAAGGTTGCTCACTTCACTGTTTCACCGAACTTGATGAACAGCTACTTAGACGAACTGCTGCTGTTTACACCTGCGCCGTATTTATACTTAAGTGAATATCTAGTCCCAACCTCAGTCCTTGTCTCGTATTACTACGCTGACTCCGGGCATGTTCTGACATGCCTGCAGTTGTCTTTGAACTTGCCGTTGGGGGCTTGCGCGCTGGCGCCTGGGGGTGCTGTCCAATAGGAGAGCGAATATTACTCTGGTCTGAACGCAGGTAAAGGGATATTCCGTGTATATATATAAATAATATACAAAGTATATCAAACAATAAAGGGATATTCTCAGTTTAATCTGGCCCTTCACAACAGCCGCCTCCTAATTAGTCCGCACCTAATTAGTTAAAGGAAGACAGATTAATAGTCCAGTCAACTGCTCAATGTCTGTTGTGGGGAGTAGGGCAATCTACAAAGTCAGTGGGTCATGATCGTCATCAGGGGGGTCAGGGAGTCTCAGCAACTCTATCAGCCTCGCCACGGGTCGGGTGTAGCGGTGAGGCAGGTCGGCCGTCCTGGGTATACTGGGCTGTGCTCGCCACTGGCGACAGTCTGGTCGAGTCCGCTGGAAGCGACGTACTGCTTCTCTTCCGTTCAGTATCCAATAGCGACGTCGGATCTCAGCGAAGACTCTCTCTGCCCCAGCGTGGTGCACATCCTCGTCGTATTTCTTTATGATGAGCTCAGTGACCTTGTGTCGGCTGTTGAGGACTATAGGAAACTTGACGTCATCCGTTAAGTCCGGGGCCCGTCTCAGACGACCACCCACCCTGATGAGGCCATGGGTGTCGCGCTCTGGGGCCAAGTGGAGCAGTCTGCTGTCTGACGGGATTGGCTTTGCTCCCTGCAGGCAGTCTAGCTCGTCGGGGAACGAGTCTCTTTGGGCTCGCTGTAGCAGAAGGAGTTCTGCCTCTTCGTAGTTCGCTGCGTTAATGTCGGTAGTGGGGGGAACCTCAGGGTGGTGCCACAGGAATGTCTTTAGCTGCGCACTCTCAAAGGTGAGGCAGTCGTCTATGTTAGGGTCAGTGGGGACTGGGGTGTGCGTCAACCCACAGAACATAGATTTCTTGATCTCTGCCTCCTCTTGACTAGCCTCCCGAGGGGTGGGGGTAGGCCACTCTTCCTCCGGGAGCTTGAGGAACTCAGGACCGTCACTGTAGATATTGTGACGTGTGAGGTCATCTAGGGGACATCCCCCGTGTGATGGACATCGGCTGGGTTCTGTTTCGTGTCCACGTACCTCCCAGCACGCTGATCCTACTAGGTCTTGAATCTCTGTGATTCTGACTCCCACGAAGACCTTGTATCTACAAGAATCGGACTGGATCCATGTGAGTACGGTCATGGAGTCTGACCACAAGATTGTTCTTTGCACCGGGATGGTGAGTTCACGTTGGGATTAATGTGGCGAGTTGCGCGCCTACCAGAGCTGCGCAGAGCTCTAGACGCGGGATCGATTGTTGCTTGCGGGGGGGCTATCCTTGAGCGAGCCAGGATGAAGGCTGTGTGTATTTCTCCTCCCTCCTCTCGGGCCTGCAAGTAAGCCACCGAACCGTAGGCCACTTCTGAGGCGTCGCTGAAGGACGTGCAGGTCCATCTGGCACGTCTCCAGCCGCACTGTGGGTGGGAAGTAGCTTCGGCGTATGTTCACATTTTGGAGCGAGTTGAGTTCTCTCTCCCACTCTCTCCAGGTGGAAGCTAGGTGGTCGGGTATGGGGTCGTCCCAGCCCTGTTCCTTGTCCCACAGCTCTTGTACAATCATTTTCGCCCGAGTGGTGTAAGGTAGGATACACCCCAGCGGGTCGTATTGACTTGCGAGTGTTCTGTATACGCTCCGTCTGGTGGTCGGTAGAGGGGTCGACCTTCCCTGCTCCGTGGTCAGGGGTGTGTATTTGTAATGGAGCGAGTCTGTTTTGAAGCGCCAGACTAGGCCCAATGTCATTTCCTGTGCTTCACCTGGGGGTGGTCGCCATCCAGGTCTCGCTGTGCTTGCTGCCTTTGTCTCTGGGGAGAGGCTGCGAAGTACTTGAGGGTCACTGCTGGCCCACTGCCGGAGATCAAAGCCGCCTTTGATCAGTGAGGCGCGGAGCTTGAGCAGGAGGGCTTCGGCTTCTTCTGGCGTCGAGACGCTTTGCAGGACAGTTGTCCATGTAGAAACTCCTCTCTACACTTTGTCTGACCTCCTCGTCAGCTTCAGGGTCTTCTGTCACATGTTTTTGCAGTGCGAACGTAGCACAGCATGGGCTGCATGTGGTTCCGAAGGGGAGGACCTCCCATTGGTAGATGGATGGTTGCTCATCTTTGATCCTCTCTCTCCATAGGAAACCGCAGCAAGGGCTTGTCCTCCTCCACTAGTCGCACCTGCAGGAACATCCTTTTGATGTCGCCGCTGATGGCCACCTTGTCTTGGCGGAAACGTAGTAGTACGCCGAGGAGAGAAGGGCCGAGTGTTGGGCCGGGCAAGAGTTCTTTATTCAGATTCTGTAGTCCGATCTGGTAGCTGCAGTTGAATACAATGCGATCCTTGCCGTTGTGGTGGACCTTGTGGTGGGGGCACGTACCAAGATTCGATCGTCTGGTCGGCCTCTTGAATGTCAATTTTCTTTATGTGTCCCGCTGTGGATCAGCTTGTCGATCTCAGCGCGGTACACAGTGGCTTGAGTGGGGGTCTTTGGCTAGACGCCGCTCGTGTTCAGTAGATATCGCTCTGTCGCTTCTTTTGAGGCGTGGAGGGTGGGCATACCCTCTCGCCTCAAGAGTGGAGTTGCGTATCTCATCACTCCATTGACCTCGACTCTCTTTGTCCTCTGCTCGAGGAGGGCTATGGCATAAGTGTCTTCCTTTGAGCGAACGAGTTTTCTTTTCATTCTTAAAGGGCATCGCGTCTAATGTCCATAGCCTCTCGACGTGCTGTAAGAGGGTGGTGTCCTTCTTCGTTTATCCTCGTGTAGAGACAGCGAGTGGCTGTCGGTCGGTTGGAAGACCCGGAGAGGGGGCCTTGTAGTGTCCAACCCAGGCGGGTCTCGACCGCTGCTGGACAGCCCTCTGGGCCCGAATGTGGACCCGGTCCGTTGGGACGATGAGGTGTGCGTGGTCGGATCCTATGAGCAGGGTCGGGGTGGCGTCGTCGATGAGCGGTATAGGTAGTTGACGTAGGTGTACGTATTTTTCCATCAGCTTTGGGATGGGGTAGGTGTACTGTGACAGGCCTATGTCGTGGCTGGTGAAGGCGTTAGTGATGCTATACTGCTTCTCGGGCTGCCCGACCGCTGCTATCGTGAAGGAGACATTTTCACCCTTTATGGTCTTCAGGTCTCTTCTAATGGTACGGATTGTCATTGTTTCTTCGCTCCCCCGCAGACCCAGCCGGGCTGCGGCGGATGCGAGGGAGGAGAGTCTTTTCTGACCCATCGTCTAGGACGGCGTAAGTGTCCATGACCTTGTCCTCGTAGCTTAAGATCACTCGGACCACCTTCAAGAGCACTCGGGAGCTCCCGCTCTTCGCAGGGTCTATGTACATGACGTTCACTCTCGAGCTGCTTGGGGGTACGGGTTTTCTTCTTGTTGCTGTCGTGTAGGACCTCCAAGTGGGCGCCGTCGCACTTGCTGCATCTCTTCTTTAGGCGGCACTCAGCTGCCATATGGCTGCACGCGCAGCGGAAGCAGCGGCGGTTGGCTTTGATCCACTGACTCACCTCGTCAGCGGTCAGCTTCTTGAAGGTGTCACATTGAGGACAGCCAATGTTCCCTTTCACAGTACTGGCATACAATCTTCCACTTCCCCTTGGTCTGGGGGGTGCTGTGGTTCTTGTGCTGCGGCACTGACTCGGCCTGGTGCATAACGGTCACTGACCGGCGGTTATCGTTGGACCTCCGAGGTCCATCTCTTGGGCTAGATCCACTCCACACGAACGTGTCCAGTCGTAGGCTGCTAACTTCCCTTGCGAGGAAAGCGGCCAGGTCTAGGAGGGATGGCTCGGGCCCGTCGGGATCACGGTGGTCTCCCTGCCGCCGAAAACGCTCTTGGCGGCTGGAGGGAGCTTCTCCAGTATTCGCTCCACATTAGAATTTGCATACAGTTCATATCTCCCCTTCTCCTTTTGGGACCCCAGCATCCCTACTAGGGATTGTACCTTGATAGAGAGGTCATCCAGTGCTCTATTGTCTTTGGCTGGGGGGAGGCGGTTGATATCCGTATAGAGAGAGAGAGAGAGAGAGAGAGAGAGAGAGAGAGAGAGAGAGAGAGAGAGAGAGAGAGAGAGAGAGAGAGAGAGAGAGAGAGAGAGAGAGAGAGAGAAGAGAGAGAGAGAGAGAGAGAGAGGAGAGAGAGAGGGAGAGGGAGAGAGAGGAGAGGGCAGAGAGAGAGATAGAGGAGAGAGAGAAGAGAGAGAGAGAGAGAGAGAGAGAGAGAGAGAGAGAGAGAGAGAGAGAGAGAGAGAGAGAGAGAGAGAGAGAGAGAGAGAGAGAGAGAGAGAGAGAGAGGGCAGAGAGAGAGATGGAGAGAGAGAGAGAGGGCAGAGAGAGAGAGAGAGAGGAGGAGAGAGAGAGAGAGAGTCAAGTCAAGTCAAGTCAAGAGTTTTATTTGTCACGGCATACGGATATACAATGAAATGCGGGTG
>NC_140169.1:48794746-48846878 GCF_963971535.1 Notolepis coatsorum | reverse complement strand
GCAATCTGTTAATAAAGTTTTCAATCAATCAATCAATCAATCAAGCAGACTTAATGATTGTATAATATTTCAGATAATGAAATTAAATGTGTATCATCAACTATCCCAGTTAGTATTTATATTGTAACGCGTGGCCACTTTAAATCATTGAACATAGAGAGAGAGAGAGAGAGAGAGAGAGAGAGAGAGAGAGAGAGAGAGAGAGAGAGAGAGAGAGAGAGAGAGAGAGAGAGAGAGAGAGAGAGAGAGAGAGAGAGAGAGAGAGAGAGAGGTTCCTGCTTGCCGCAGGGCTGTATAACAGAATATAGGGAGGGCTGGAAATATATTGTGCTCCTATGTCTATACTACTATCTACTATGCTACTAAGTCTATACTACTATCTATGTAGTGTAGTATGCTAATATGTCAATTAGGGTTGGGTACCGAACTCTGTACGTTTAAGGGTACCGACCGAATTACGTCAGTACTACCGAGTAGGGATTCGCGTTAGATCAATCGGTGTCACATTTCGGTACCTAAGACCCGCCCAGTTAGAAAATAATCCGAATTTCAATGATACGCAATTGTCATTTCATTATAGACACAGACCAGCGCGGACCTTAATTTCATAATAGACACAGACCAGCGCGAGCAACGGGTCCAATGTGTCACATGATTTGCATCCTCGCCATTCCTGTATGTCCACGTCGCTGTAAAAACCTTAACTAACGTTAGCCGCTAACTAAGCTAAGCTAACGCTAACCCTGGAAACGCTCACAGCGGAGTGACTCCACGACACCAGTTTAAGTTTCGAGTTCCATTAGTGAGGAAAGGGGGGGGGGGCTCTCTCTCTCTCTCTCTCTCTCTCTCTCTCTCTCTCTCTCTCTCTCTCTCTCTCTCTCTCTCTCTCTCTCTCTTTCTCTCTCTCTCTCGCTACGTTTAATGATTTAACCTTGGCTGTAATTAGAAAAAAATCTTCCAACTTGAAACTTGAATGAAACAGGCAGACCGTCTGTTGCCCGTGAAGTGCTCATCTGTCACAGCCACACAGCACATCAGATGAATATCAATACCTGTTTCTTTCAGTGACGTTTCACGGTGCAGTTTTGAAGTAAGGGTTCTTCAACCTCAAGTCTTATTCCTACTTTGGTTTTTGATGAAATGGGCATATATCATCTTGTGCCTCTAAAATGACCCTAGGCTGGTCATCTATCATCACACATAAATAATTCAATCACCCATTTTGACAGTGTAGATTTTTAACGGTGGGCCCATAAAATATTTTTGTAATAATAAAAAAGAACAGTTCTACACACAGGTTGAGTAGGTACGATGAATTAGCAATAAATAACTCGATGCAGTCAAATAGGATGCGACCGAATTACACGTGTGAAAAACGGACGCCTGGTCGAGCTTTTAAAAGCGAAAGTAAACAAACACACATGGTCCTCTCCTCCTCCTCCGGTGGCCCACTGCATGGCGCAGGACGGATGCATTTCTATTGAAACATGCCGCAGATCAACACGGAGACAGTTAGCATCACAGGCCGCAGATCAACACGGAGACAGTTAGCATCACAGGCCGCAGATCAACACAGAGAACGTTAGCATCACAGGCCGCAGATCAACACGGAGACAGTTAGCATCACAGGCCACAGATCAACACGGAGAACGTTAGCATCACAGGCCGCAGATCAACACGGAAAACGTTAGCATCACAGGCGGCAGATCAACACGGAGAACGTTAGCATCACAGGCCGCAGATCAACACGGAGAACGTTAGCATCACAGGCCGCATATCAACATGGAGACAGTTAGCATCACAGGCCGCAGATCAACACAGAGACAGTTAGCATCACAGGCCGCAGATCAACATGGAGAACGTTAGCATCACAGGCCGCAGATCAACACGGAGAACGTTAGCATCACAGGCCGCAGATCAACACGGAGAACGTTAGCATCACAGGCCGCAGCCCAGAGACAGTTAGCATCACAGGCCGCAGCTCAGAGACAGTTAGCATCACAGGCCGCAGCCCGGAGACAGTTAGCATCCCAGGCCGCAGATCAACACGGAGAACATTAGCATCACAGGCCGCAGATCAACACGGAGAACGTTAGCATCACAGGCCGCAGATCAACACGGAGACAGTTAGCATCACAGGCCTCAGCCCGGAGACAGTTAGCATCACAGGCCGCAGATCAACACGGAGAACGTTAGCATCACAGGCCACAGCCCAGAGACAGTTAGCATCACAGGCCGCAGCCCAGAGACAGTTAGCATCACAGGCCGCAGCCCGGAGACAGTTAGCATCACAGGCCGCAGCCCGGAGACAGTTAGCATCCCAGGCCGCAGATCAACACGGAGAACGTTAGCATCACAGGGCGCAGATCAACACGGAGACAGTTAGCATCACAGGCCGCAGATCAACACGGAGACAGTTAGCATCACAGGCCGCAGATCAACACGGATAACGTTAGCATCACAGGCCGCAGATCAACATGGAGAACGTTAGCATCACAGGCCGCAGCTCAGAGACAGTTAGCATCACAGGCCGCAGCCCAGAGACAGTTAGCATCACAGGCCGCAGATCAACACGGAGAACGTTAGCATCACAGGCCGCAGATCAACACGGAGAACGTTAGCATCACATGCCGCAGATCAACACGGAGACAGTTAGCATCACAGGCCACAGATCAACTTGGAGAACGTTAGCATCACAGGCCGCAGATCAACACGGAGACAGTTAGCATCACAGGCCGCAGCCCAGAGACAGTTAGCATCACAGGACGCAGCCCGGAGAGACAGTTAGCATCACAGGCCGCAGCCCAGAGACAGTTAGCATCACAGGCCGCAGCTCGGAGACAGTTAGCATCACAGGCCGCAGCCCAGAGACAGTTAGCATCACAGGCCGCAGCCCAGAGACAGTTAGCATCACAGCCCAGAGAGACAGTTAGCATCACAGAGACAGTTAGCATCACAGGCCGCAGCCCAGAGAGACAGTTAGCATCACAGGCCGCAGCCCAGAGACAGTTAGCATCACAGCCCAGAGACAGTTAGCATCACAGCCCAGAGAGACAGTTAGCATCACAGGCCGCAGCCCAGAGACAGTTAGCATCACAGGCCGCAGCTCAGAGAGACAGTTAGCATCACAGCCCAGAGACAGTTAGCATCACAGGCCGTAGCTCAGAGACAGTTAGCATCACAGAGACAGTTAGCATCACAGGCCGCAGCCCAGAGAGACAGTTAGCATCACAGAGACAGTTAGCATCACAGGCCAGAGACAGTTAGCATCACAGGCCGCAGCCCAGAGAGACAGTTAGCATCACAGGCCGCAGCTCAGAGACAGTTAGCATCACAGGCCGCAGCCCAGAGAGACAGTTAGCATCACAGAGACAGTTAGCATCACAGCTCGGAGACAGTTAGCATCACAGGCCGCAGCCCAGAGACAGTTAGCATCACAGAGACAGTTAGCATCACAGCCCAGAGACAGTTAGCATCACAGGCCGCAGCCCAGAGAGACAGTTAGCATCACAGAGACAGTTAGCATCACAGGCCAGAGACAGTTAGCATCACAGGCCGCAGCCCAGAGAGACAGTTAGCATCACAGGCCGCAGCTCAGAGAACGTTAGCATCACAGGCCGCAGCCCGGAGAGACAGTTAGCATCACAGTTAGCATCACAGGCCGCAGCCCGGAGACAATTAGCATCACAGGCCGCAGCCCAGAGACAGTTAGCATCACAGGCCACAGCCCAGAGACAGTTAGCATCACAGGCCGCAGCTCAGAGACAGTTAGCATCACAGGCCGCAGCCCAGAGACAGTTAGCATCACAGGCCGCAGCCCAGAGACAGTTAGCATCACAGGCCGCAGCCCAGAGAGACAGTTAGCATCACAGGCCGCAGCCCAGAGAGACAGTTAGCATCACAGGCCGCAGCCCAGAGACCGTTAGCATCACAGGCCGGGGCCCAGAGACAGTTAGCATCACAGGCCGCAGCTCAGAGAGACAGTTAGCATCACAGGCCGCAGCCCAGAGAGACAGTTAGCATCACAGGCCGCAGCATCAGAGACAGTTAGCATCACAGGCCGCAGCCCAGAGAGACAGAGACAGTTAGCATCACAGGCCGCAGCCCAGAGAGACAGAGACAGTTAGCATCACAGGCCGCAGCCCAGAGAGACAGTTAGCATCACAGGCCGCAGCCCAGAGAGACAGAGACAGTTAGCATCACAGGCCGCAGCCCGGAGACAGTTAGCATCACAGGCCGCAGCCCAGAGACCGTTAGCATCACAGAGACAGTTAGCATCACAGGCCGCAGATCAACACGGAGACAGTTAGCATCACAGGCCGCAGATCAACACGGAGAACATTAGCATCACAGGCCACAGATCAACACGGAGAACGTTAGCATCACAGGCCGCAGATCAACACGGAGACAGTTAGCATCACAGGCCGCAGATCAACACGGAGAACGTTAGCATCACAGGCCGCAGATCAACACGGAGAACGTTAGCATCACAGGCCGCAGATCAACACGGAGAACGTTAGCATCACAGGCCGCAGATCAACACGGAGAACGTTAGCATCACAGGCCGCAGATCAACACGGAGAACGTTAGCATCACAGGCCGCAGATCAACACGGAGACAGTTAGCATCACAGGCCGCAGATCAACACAGAGAACGTTAGCATCACAGGCCGCAGATCAACACGGAGACAGTTAGCATCACAGGCCGCAGATCAACACGGAGAACGTTAGCATCACAGGCCGCAGATCAACACGGAGAACGTTAGCATCACAGGCCGCAGATCAACACGGAGAACGTTAGCATCACAGGCCGCAGATCAACACGGAGAACGTTAGCATCACAGGCCGCAGATCAACACGGAGAACGTTAGCATCACAGGCCGCAGATCAACACGGAGAACGTTAGCATCACAGGCCGCAGATCAACACGGAGACAGTTAGCATCACAGGCCGCAGATCAACACGGAGACAGTTAGCATCACAGGCCGCAGATCAACATGGAGAACGTTAGCATCACAGGCCCCAGATCAACACGGAGAACGTTAGCATCACAGGCCGCAGATCAACACGGAGAACGTTAGCATCACAGGCCGCAGCCCAGAGACAGTTAGCATCACAGGCCGCAGCCCAGAGACAGTTAGCATCACAGGCCGCAGCCCGGAGACAGTTAGCATCCCAGGCCGCAGATCAACACGGAGAACGTTAGCATCACAGGCCGCAGATCAACACGGAGACAGTTAGCATCACAGGCCGCAGATCAACACGGAGACAGTTAGCATCACAGGCCGCAGATCAACACGGAGAACGTTAGCATCACAGGCCGCAGATCAACATGGAGAACGTTAGCATCACAGGCCGCAGCTCAGAGACAGTTAGCAATACCAGGCCGCAGCCCGGAGACAGTTAGCATCACAGGCCGCAGATCAACATGGAGAACGTTAGCATCACAGGCCGCAGATCAACACGGAGAACGTTAGCATCACAGGCGGCAGATCAACACGGAGACAGTTAGCATCACAGGCCACAGATCAACTTGGAGAACGTTAGCATCACAGGCCGCAGATCAACACGGAGACAGTTAGCATCACAGGCCGCAGATCAACACGGAGACAGTTAGCATCACATGCCGCAGATCAACTTGGAGAACGTTAGCATCACATGACGCAGATCAACACGGAGAACGTTAGCATCACAGGCCGCAGATCAACACGGAGAACGTTAGCATCACATGACGCAGATCAACACGGAGAACGTTAGCATCACAGGCCGCAGCCCAGAGACAGTTAGCATCACAGGCCGCAGATCAACACAGAGACAGTTAGCATCACAGGCCGCAGATCAACACGGAGACAGTTAGCATCACAGGCCGCAGATCAACACGGAGAACGTTAGCATCACAGGCCGCAGATCAACACGGAGAACGTTAGCATCACAGGCCGCAGCCCAGAGACAGTTAGCATCACAGGCCGCAGCCCAGAGACAGTTAGCATCACAGGCCGCAGCCCGGAGACAGTTAGCATCCCAGGCCGCAGATCAACACGGAGAACGTTAGCATCACAGGCCGCAGATCAACACGGAGACAGTTAGCATCACAGGCCGCAGATCAACACGGAGACAGTTAGCATCACAGGCCGCAGATCAACACGGAGAACGTTAGCATCACAGGCCGCAGATCAACATGGAGAACGTTAGCATCACAGGCCGCAGCTCAGAGACAGTTAGCATCACAGGCCGCAGCCCGGAGACAGTTAGCATCACAGGCCGCAGATCAACATGGAGAACGTTAGCATCACAGGCCGCAGATCAACACGGAGAACGTTAGCATCACAGGCGGCAGATCAACACGGAGACAGTTAGCATCACAGGCCACAGATCAACTTGGAGAACGTTAGCATCACAGGCCGCAGATCAACACGGAGACAGTTAGCATCACAGGCCACAGATCAACACGGAGACAGTTAGCATCACATGCCGCAGATCAACTTATAGAACGTTAGCATCACATGACGCAGATCAACACGGAGAACGTTAGCATCACAGGCCGCAGATCAACACAGAGAACGTTAGCATCACATGACGCAGATCAACACGGAGAACGTTAGCATCACAGGCCGCAGCCCAGAGACAGTTAGCATCACAGGCCGCAGATCAACACAGAGACAGTTAGCATCACAGGCCGCAGATCAACACGGAGACAGTTAGCATCACAGGCCGCAGCTCAGAGACAGTTATTATCACAGGCCGCAGCCCGGAGACAGTTAGCATCACAGGCCGCAGCCCAGAGACAGTTAGCATCACAGCTCAGAGACAGTTAGCATCACAGAGACAGTTAGCATCACAGAGACAGTTAGCATCACAGAGACAGTTAGCATCACAGAGACAGTTAGCATCACAGGACGCAACCCAGAGAGACAGTTAGCATCACAGGCCGCAGCCCAGAGACAGTTAGCATCACAGGCCTCAGCCCGGAGACAGTTAGCATCACAGGCCGCAGCCCGGAGACAGTTAGCATCACAGGACGCAGCTCGGAGACAGTTAGCATCACAGGCCGCAGCCCAGAGAGACAGTTAGCATCACAGGCCGCAGCCCAGAGAGACAGTTAGCATCACAGGCCGCAGCTCAGAGAGACAGTTAGCATCACAGGCCGCAGCCCAGAGACAGTTAGCATCACAGCACGCAGCTCAGAGACAGTTAGCATCACAGGCCGCAGCCCAGAGACAGTTAGCATCACAGAGACAGTTAGCATCACAGGCCGCAGCCCAGAGACAGTTAGCATCACAGGACGCAGCTCAGAGACAGTTAGCATCACAGGCCGCAGCCCAGAGAGACAGTTAGCATCACAGGCCGCAGCCCAGAGACAGTTAGCATCACAGGACGCAGCCCGGAGAGACAGTTAGCATCACCGGCCGCAGCCCAGAGACAGTTAGCATCACAGGCCGCAGCTCGGAGACAGTTAGCATCACAGGCCGCAGCCCAGAGACAGTTAGCATCACAGGCCGCAGCCCAGAGACAGTTAGCATCACAGGCCGCAGCCCAGAGACAGTTAGCATCACAGCCCAGAGAGACAGTTAGCATCACAGAGACAGTTAGCATCACAGGCCGCAGCCCAGAGAGACAGTTAGCATCACAGGCCGCAGCCCAGAGAGACAGTTAGCATCACAGGCCGCAGCCCGGAGAGACAGTTAGCATCACAGCCCAGAGACAGTTAGCATCACAGCCCAGAGAGACAGTTAGCATCACAGGCCGCAGCCCAGAGACAGTTAGCATCACAGGCCGCAGCTCAGAGAGACAGTTAGCATCACAGCCCAGAGACAGTTAGCATCACAGGCCGTAGCTCAGAGACAGTTAGCATCGCAGAGACAGTTAGCATCACAGGCCGCAGCCCAGAGAGACAGTTTGCATCACAGAGACAGTTAGCATCACAGGCCAGAGACAGTTAGCATCACAGGCCGCAGCCCAGAGAGACAGTTAGCATCACAGGCCGCAGCTCAGAGACAGTTAGCATCACAGGCCGCAGCCCAGAGCGACAGTTAGCATCACAGAGACAGTTAGCATCACAGCTCGGAGACAGTTAGCATCACAGGCCGCAGCCCAGAGACAGTTAGCATCACAGAGACAGTTAGCATCACAGGCCGCAGCCCAGAGAGACAGTTAGCATCACAGGCCGCAGCTCAGAGAACGTTAGCATCACAGGCCGCAGCCCGGAGAGACAGTTAGCATCACAGTTAGCATCACAGAGAGACAGTTAGCATCACAGGCCGCAGCTCAGAGAACGTTAGCATCACAGGCCGCAGCCCGGAGAGACAGTTAGCATCACAGTTAGCATCACAGGCCGCAGCCCAGAGACAGTTAGCATCACAGGCCACAGCCCAGAGACAGTTAGCATCACAGGCCGCAGCCCAGAGACAGTTAGCATCACAGGCCGCAGCCCAGAGACAGTTAGCATCACAGGCCGCAGCCCAGAGACAGTTAGCATCACAGGCCGCAGCCCAGAGAGACAGTTAGCATCACAGGCCGCAGCCCAGAGAGACAGTTAGCATCACAGGCCGCAGCCCAGAGACCGTTAGCATCACAGGCCGGGGCCCGGAGACAGTTAGCATCACAGGCCGCAGCTCAGAGAGACAGTTAGCATCACAGGCCGCAGCCCAGAGAGACAGTTAGCATCACAGGCCGCAGCATCAGAGACAGTTAGCATCACAGGCCGCAGCCCAGAGACAGTTAGCATCACAGGCCGCAGCTCAGAGAGACAGAGACAGTTAGCATCACAGGCCGCAGCCCAGAGAGACAGAGACAGTTAGCATCACAGGCCGCAGCCCAGAGAGACAGTTAGCATCACAGGCCGCAGCCCAGAGAGACAGAGACAGTTATCATCACAGGCCGCAGCCCGGAGACAGTTAGCGTCACAGAGACAGTTAGCATCACAGGCCGCAGCCCGGAGACAGTTAGCATCACAGGCCGCAGCCCAGAGACCGTTAGCATCACAGAGACAGTTAGCATCACAGGCCGCCGCCCGGAGACAGTTAGCATCACAGAGACAGTTAGCATCACAGGCCGCAGCCCGGAGACAGTTAGCATCACAGAGACAGTTAGCATCACAGAGACAGATAGCATCACAGGACGCAGCCCAGAGAGACAGTTAGCATCACAGGCCGCAGCCCAGAGACAGTTAGCATCACAGGCCTCAGCCCGGAGACAGTTAGCATCACAGGCTGCAGCCCGGAGACAGTTAGCATCACAGGACGCAGCTCGGAGACAGTTAGCATCACAGGCCGCAGCCCAGAGACAGTTAGCATCACAGGCCGCAGCCCAGAGAGATAGTTAGCATCACAGGCCGCAGCCCAGAGAGACAGTTAGCATCACAGGCCGCAGCTCAGAGAGACAGTTAGCATCACAGGCCGCAGCCCAGAGACAGTTAGCATCACAGGACGCAGCTCAGAGACAGTTAGCATCACAGGCCGCAGCCCAGAGACAGTTAGCATCACAGAGACAGTTAGCATCACAGGCCGCAGCCCAGAGACAGTTAGCATCACAGGACGCAGCTCAGAGACAGTTAGCATTACAGGCCGCAGCCCGGAGACAGTTAGCATCCCAGGCCGCAGATCAACACGGAGAACGTTAGCATCACAGGCCGCAGATCAACACGGAGACAGTTAGCATCACAGGCCGCAGATCAACACGGAGACAGTTAGCATCACAGGCCGCAGATCAACACGGAGAACGTTAGCATCACAGGCCGCAGATCAACATGGAGAACGTTAGCATCACAGGCCGCAGATCAACACGGAGAACGTTAGCATCACAGGCGGCAGATCAACACGGAGACAGTTAGCATCACAGGCCACAGATCAACTTGGAGAACGTTAGCATCACAGGCCGCAGATCAACACGGAGACAGTTAGCATCACAGGCCGCAGATCAACACGGAGACAGTTAGCATCACAGGCCGCAGATCAACTTGGAGAACGTTAGCATCACATGACGCAGATCAACACGGAGAACGTTGGCATCACAGGCCGCAGATCAACACGGAGAACGTTAGCATCACATGACGCAGATCAACACAGAGAACGTTAGCATCACAGGCCGCAGCCCAGAGACAGTTAGCATCACAGGCCGCAGATCAACACGGAGACAGTTAGCATCACAGGCCGCAGATCAACACGGAGACAGTTAGCATCACAGGCCGCAGCTCAGAGACAGTTATTATCACAGGCCGCAGCCCGGAGACAGTTAGCATCACAGGCCGCAGCCCAGAGACAGTTAGCATCACAGCTCAGAGACAGTTAGCATCACAGAGACAGTTAGCATCACAGAGACAGTTAGCATCACAGAGACAGTTAGCATCACAGAGACAGTTAGCATCACAGGACGCAGCCCAGAGAGACAGTTAGCATCACAGGCCGCAGCCCAGAGACAGTTAGCATCACAGGCCTCAGCCCGGAGACAGTTAGCATCACAGGCCGCAGCCCGGAGACAGTTAGCATCACAGGACGCAGCTCGGAGACAGTTAGCATCACAGGCCGCAGCCCAGAGAGACAGTTAGCATCACAGGCCGCAGCCCAGAGAGACAGTTAGCATCACAGGCCGCAGCTCAGAGAGACAGTTAGCATCACAGGCCGCAGCCCAGAGACAGTTAGCATCACAGGACGCAGCTCAGAGACAGTTAGCATCACAGGCCGCAGCCCAGAGACAGTTAGCATCACAGAGACAGTTAGCATCACAGGCCGCAGCCCAGAGACAGTTAGCATCACAGGACGCAGCTCAGAGACAGTTAGCATCACAGGCCACAGCCCAGAGAGACAGTTAGCATCACAGGCCGCAGCCCAGAGACAGTTGGCATCACAGGACGCAGCCCGGAGAGACAGTTAGCATCACAGGCCGCAGCCCAGAGACAGTTAGCATCACAGGCCGCAGCTCGGAGACAGTTAGCATCACAGGCCGCAGCCCAGAGACAGTTAGCATCACAGGCCGCAGCCCAGAGACAGTTAGCATCACAGGCCGCAGCCCAGAGACAGTTAGCATCACAGCCCAGAGAGACAGTTAGCATCACAGAGACAGTTAGCATCACAGGCCGCAGCCCAGAGAGACAGTTAGCATCACAGGCCGCAGCCCAGAGAGACAGTTAGCATCACAGGCCGCAGCCCGGAGAGACAGTTAGCATCACAGCCCAGAGACAGTTAGCATCACAGCCCAGAGAGACAGTTAGCATCACAGGCCGCAGCCCAGAGACAGTTAGCATCACAGGCCACAGCTCAGAGAGACAGTTAGCATCACAGCCCAGAGACAGTTAGCATCACAGGCCGTAGCTCAGAGACAGTTAGCATCACAGAGACAGTTAGCATCACAGGCCGCAGCCCAGAGAGACAGTTTGCATCACAGAGACAGTTAGCATCACAGGCCAGAGACAGTTAGCATCACAGGCCGCAGCCCAGAGAGACAGTTAGCATCACAGGCCGCAGCTCAGAGACAGTTAGCATCACAGGCCGCAGCCCAGAGAGACAGTTAGCATCACAGAGACAGTTAGCATCACAGCTCGGAGACAGTTAGCATCACAGGCCGCAGCCCAGAGACAGTTAGCATCACAGAGACAGTTAGCATCACAGGCCGCAGCCCAGAGACACAGTTAGCATCACAGGCCGCAGCTCAGAGAACGTTAGCATCACAGGCCGCAGCCCGGAGAGACAGTTAGCATCACAGTTAGCATCACAGAGAGACAGTTAGCATCACAGGCCGCAGCTCAGAGAACGTTAGCATCACAGGCCGCAGCCCGGAGAGACAGTTAGCATCACAGTTAGCATCACAGGCCGCAGCCCGGAGACAATTAGCATCACAGGCCGCAGCCCAGAGACAGTTAGCATCACAGGCCACAGCCCAGAGACAGTTAGCATCACAGGCCGCAGCCCAGAGACAGTTAGCATCACAGGCCGCAGCCCAGAGACAGTTAGCATCACAGGCCGCAGCCCAGAGACAGTTAGCATCACAGGCCGCAGCCCAGAGAGACAGTTAGCATCACAGGCCGCAGCCCAGAGAGACAGTTAGCATCACAGGCCGCAGCCCAGAGACCGTTAGCATCACAGGCCGGGGCCCGGAGACAGTTAGCATCACAGGCCGCAGCTCAGAGAGACAGTTAGCATCACAGGCCGCAGCCCAGAGAGACAGTTAGCATCACAGGCCGCAGCATCAGAGACAGTTAGCATCACAGGCCGCAGCCCAGAGACAGTTAGCATCACAGGCCGCAGCTCAGAGAGACAGAGACATTTAGCATCACAGGCCGCAGCCCAGAGAGACAGAGACAGTTAGCATCACAGGCCGCAGCCCAGAGAGACAGTTAGCATCACAGGCCGCAGCCCAGAGAGACAGAGACAGTTATCATCACAGGCCGCAGCCCGGAGACAGTTAGCGTCACAGAGACAGTTAGCATCACAGGCCGCAGCCCGGAGACAGTTAGCATCACAGGCCGCAGCCCAGAGACCGTTAGCATCACAGAGACAGTTAGCATCACAGGCCGCCGCCCGGAGACAGTTAGCATCACAGAGACAGTTAGCATCACAGGCCGCAGCCCGGAGACAGTTAGCATCACAGAGACAGTTAGCATCACAGGCCGCAGCCCGGAGACAGTTAGCATCACAGAGACAGTTAGCATCACAGGCCGCAGCCCGGAGACAGTTAGCATCACAGAGACAGTTAGCATCACAGCTCAGAGACAGTTAGCATCACAGAGACAGTTAGCATCACAGAGACAGTTAGCATCACAGAGACAGTTAGCATCACAGAGACAGTTAGCATCACAGGACGCAGCCCAGAGAGACAGTTAGCATCACAGGCCGCAGCCCAGAGACAGTTAGCATCACAGGCCTCAGCCCGGAGACAGTTAGCATCACAGGCCGCAGCCCGGAGACAGTTAGCATCACAGGACGCAGCTCGGAGACAATTAGCATCACAGGCCGCAGCCCAGAGAGACAGTTAGCATCACAGGCCGCAGCCCAGAGAGACAGTTAGCATCACAGGCCGCGGCTCAGAGAGACAGTTAGCATCACAGGCCGCAGCCCAGAGACAGTTAGCATCACAGGACGCAGCTCAGAGACAGTTAGCATCACAGGCCGCAGCCCAGAGACAGTTAGCATCACAGAGACAGTTAGCATCACAGGCCGCAGCCCAGAGACAGTTAGCATCACAGGACGCAGCTCAGAGACAGTTAGCATCACAGGCCGCAGCCCAGAGAGACAGTTAGCATCACAGGCCGCAGCCCAGAGACAGTTAGCATCACAGGACGCAGCCCGGAGAGACAGTTAGCATCACAGGCCGCAGCCCAGAGACAGTTAGCATCACAGGACGCAGCCCAGAGAGACAGTTAGCATCACAGGCCGCAGCCCAGAGACAGTTAGCATCACAGGCCTCAGCCCGGAGACAGTTAGCATCACAGGCCGCAGCCCGGAGACAGTTAGCATCACAGGACGCAGCTCGGAGACAGTTAGCATCACAGGCCGCAGCCCAGAGAGACAGTTAGCATCACAGGCCGCAGCCCAGAGAGACAGTTAGCATCACAGGCCGCAGCTCAGAGAGACAGTTAGCATCACAGGCCGCAGCCCAGAGACAGTTAGCATCACAGGACGCAGCTCAGAGACAGTTAGCATCACAGGCCGCAGCCCAGAGACAGTTAGCATCACAGAGACAGTTAGCATCACAGGCCGCAGCCCAGAGACAGTTAGCATCACAGGCCGCAGCTCGGAGACAGTTAGCATCACAGGCCGCAGCCCAGAGACAGTTAGCATCACAGGCCGCAGCCCAGAGACAGTTAGCATCACAGGCCGCAGCCCAGAGACAGTTAGCATCACAGCCCAGAGAGACAGTTAGCATCACAGAGACAGTTAGCATCACAGGCCGCAGCCCAGAGAGACAGTTAGCATCACAGGCCGCAGCCCAGAGAGACAGTTAGCATCACAGGCCGCAGCCCGGAGAGACAGTTAGCATCACAGCCCAGAGACAGTTAGCATCACAGCCCAGAGAGACAGTTAGCATCACAGGCCGCAGCCCAGAGACAGTTAGCATCACAGGCCACAGCTCAGAGAGACAGTTAGCATCACAGCCCAGAGACAGTTAGCATCACAGGCCGTAGCTCAGAGACAGTTAGCATCACAGAGACAGTTAGCATCACAGGCCGCAGCCCAGAGAGACAGTTTGCATCACAGAGACAGTTAGCATCACAGGCCAGAGACAGTTAGCATCACAGGCCGCAGCCCAGAGAGACAGTTAGCATCACAGGCCGCAGCTCAGAGACAGTTAGCATCACAGGCCGCAGCCCAGAGAGACAGTTAGCATCACAGAGACAGTTAGCATCACAGCTCGGAGACAGTTAGCATCACAGGCCGCAGCCCAGAGACAGTTAGCATCACAGAGACAGTTAGCATCACAGGCCGCAGCCCAGAGAGACAGTTAGCATCACAGGCCGCAGCTCAGAGAACGTTAGCATCACAGGCCGCAGCCCGGAGAGACAGTTAGCATCACAGTTAGCATCACAGAGAGACAGTTAGCATCACAGGCCGCAGCTCAGAGAACGTTAGCATCACAGGCCGCAGCCCGGAGAGACAGTTAGCATCACAGTTAGCATCACAGGCCGCAGCCCGGAGACAATTAGCATCACAGGCCGCAGCCCAGAGACAGTTAGCATCACAGGCCACAGCCCAGAGACAGTTAGCATCACAGGCCGCAGCCCAGAGACAGTTAGCATCACAGGCCGCAGCCCAGAGACAGTTAGCATCACAGGCCGCAGCCCAGAGACAGTTAGCATCACAGGCCGCAGCCCAGAGAGACAGTTAGCATCACAGGCCGCAGCCCAGAGAGACAGTTAGCATCACAGGCCGCAGCCCAGAGACCGTTAGCATCACAGGCCGGGGCCCGGAGACAGTTAGCATCACAGGCCGCAGCTCAGAGAGACAGTTAGCATCACAGGCCGCAGCCCAGAGAGACAGTTAGCATCACAGGCCGCAGCATCAGAGACAGTTAGCATCACAGGCCGCAGCCCAGAGACAGTTAGCATCACAGGCCGCAGCTCAGAGAGACAGAGACATTTAGCATCACAGGCCGCAGCCCAGAGAGACAGAGACAGTTAGCATCACAGGCCGCAGCCCAGAGAGACAGTTAGCATCACAGGCCGCAGCCCAGAGAGACAGAGACAGTTATCATCACAGGCCGCAGCCCGGAGACAGTTAGCGTCACAGAGACAGTTAGCATCACAGGCCGCAGCCCGGAGACAGTTAGTATCACAGGCCGCAGCCCAGAGACCGTTAGCATCACAGAGACAGTTAGCATCACAGGCCGCCGCCCGGAGACAGTTAGCATCACAGAGACAGTTAGCATCACAGGCCGCAGCCCGGAGACAGTTAGCATCACAGAGACAGTTAGCATCACAGGCCGCAGCCCGGAGACAGTTAGCATCACAGAGACAGTTAGCATCACAGGCCGCAGCCCGGAGACAGTTAGCATCACAGAGACAGTTAGCATCACAGCTCAGAGACAGTTAGCATCACAGAGACAGTTAGCATCACAGAGACAGTTAGCATCACAGAGACAGTTAGCATCACAGAGACAGTTAGCATCACAGGACGCAGCCCAGAGAGACAGTTAGCATCACAGGCCGCAGCCCAGAGACAGTTAGCATCACAGGCCTCAGCCCGGAGACAGTTAGCATCACAGGCCGCAGCCCGGAGACAGTTAGCATCACAGGACGCAGCTCGGAGACAATTAGCATCACAGGCCGCAGCCCAGAGAGACAGTTAGCATCACAGGCCGCAGCCCAGAGAGACAGTTAGCATCACAGGCCGCGGCTCAGAGAGACAGTTAGCATCACAGGCCGCAGCCCAGAGACAGTTAGCATCACAGGACGCAGCTCAGAGACAGTTAGCATCACAGGCCGCAGCCCAGAGACAGTTAGCATCACAGAGACAGTTAGCATCACAGGCCGCAGCCCAGAGACAGTTAGCATCACAGGACGCAGCTCAGAGACAGTTAGCATCACAGGCCGCAGCCCAGAGAGACAGTTAGCATCACAGGCCGCAGCCCAGAGACAGTTAGCATCACAGGACGCAGCCCGGAGAGACAGTTAGCATCACAGGCCGCAGCCCAGAGACAGTTAGCATCACAGGCCGCAGCTCGGAGACAGTTAGCATCACAGGCCGCAGCCCAGAGACAGTTAGCATCACAGGCCGCAGCCCAGAGACAGTTAGCATCACAGAGACAGTTAGCATCACAGAGACAGTTAGCATCACAGAGACAGTTAGCATCACAGGACGCAGCCCAGAGAGACAGTTAGCATCACAGGCCGCAGCCCAGAGACAGTTAGCATCACAGGCCGCAGCCCGGAGACAGTTAGCATCCCAGGCCGCAGATCAACACGGAGACAGTTAGCATCACAGGCCGCAGATCAACACGGAGACAGTTAGCATCACAGGCCGCAGATCAACACGGAGAACGTTAGCATCACAGGCCGCAGATCAACATGGAGAACGTTAGCATCACAGGCCGCAGATCAACACGGAGAACGTTAGCATCACAGGCGGCAGATCAACACGGAGACAGTTAGCATCACAGGCCACAGATCAACTTGGAGAACGTTAGCATCACAGGCCGCAGATCAACACGGAGACAGTTAGCATCACAGGCCGCAGATCAACACGGAGACAGTTAGCATCACAGGCCGCAGATCAACTTGGAGAACGTTAGCATCACATGACGCAGATCAACACGGAGAACGTTAGCATCACAGGCCGCAGATCAACACGGAGAACGTTAGCATCACATGACGCAGATCAACACGGAGAACGTTAGCATCACAGGCCGCAGCCCAGAGACAGTTAGCATCACAGGCCGCAGATCAACACGGAGACAGTTAGCATCACATGCCGCAGATCAACACGGAGACAGTTAGCATCACAGGCCGCAGCTCAGAGACAGTTATTATCACAGGCCGCAGCCCGGAGACAGTTAGCATCACAGGCCGCAGCCCAGAGACAGTTAGCATCACAGCTCAGAGACAGTTAGCATCACAGAGACAGTTAGCATCACAGAGACAGTTAGCATCACAGAGACAGTTAGCATCACAGAGACAGTTAGCATCACAGGACGCAGCCCAGAGAGACAGTTAGCATCACAGGCCGCAGCCCAGAGACAGTTAGCATCACAGGCCTCAGCCCGGAGACAGTTAGCATCACAGGCCGCAGCCCGGAGACAGTTAGCATCACAGGACGCAGCTCGGAGACAGTTAGCATCACAGGCCGCAGCCCAGAGAGACAGTTAGCATCACAGGCCGCAGCCCAGAGAGACAGTTAGCATCACAGGCCGCAGCTCAGAGAGACAGTTAGCATCACAGGCCGCAGCCCAGAGACAGTTAGCATCACAGGACGCAGCTCAGAGACAGTTAGCATCACAGGCCGCAGCCCAGAGACAGTTAGCATCACAGAGACAGTTAGCATCACAGGCCGCAGCCCAGAGACAGTTAGCATCACAGGACGCAGCTCAGAGACAGTTAGCATCACAGGCCACAGCCCAGAGAGACAGTTAGCATCACAGGCCGCAGCCCAGAGACAGTTGGCATCACAGGACGCAGCCCGGAGAGACAGTTAGCATCACAGGCCGCAGCCCAGAGACAGTTAGCATCACAGGCCGCAGCTCGGAGACAGTTAGCATCACAGGCCGCAGCCCAGAGACAGTTAGCATCACAGGCCGCAGCCCAGAGACAGTTAGCATCACAGGCCGCAGCCCAGAGACAGTTAGCATCACAGCCCAGAGAGACAGTTAGCATCACAGAGACAGTTAGCATCACAGGCCGCAGCCCAGAGAGACAGTTAGCATCACAGGCCGCAGCCCAGAGAGACAGTTAGCATCACAGGCCGCAGCCCGGAGAGACAGTTAGCATCACAGCCCAGAGACAGTTAGCATCACAGCCCAGAGAGACAGTTAGCATCACAGGCCGCAGCCCAGAGACAGTTAGCATCACAGGCCACAGCTCAGAGAGACAGTTAGCATCACAGCCCAGAGACAGTTAGCATCACAGGCCGTAGCTCAGAGACAGTTAGCATCACAGAGACAGTTAGCATCACAGGCCGCAGCCCAGAGAGACAGTTTGCATCACAGAGACAGTTAGCATCACAGGCCAGAGACAGTTAGCATCACAGGCCGCAGCCCAGAGAGACAGTTAGCATCACAGGCCGCAGCTCAGAGACAGTTAGCATCACAGGCCGCAGCCCAGAGAGACAGTTAGCATCACAGAGACAGTTAGCATCACAGCTCGGAGACAGTTAGCATCACAGGCCGCAGCCCAGAGACAGTTAGCATCACAGAGACAGTTAGCATCACAGGCCGCAGCCCAGAGAGACAGTTAGCATCACAGGCCGCAGCTCAGAGAACGTTAGCATCACAGGCCGCAGCCCGGAGAGACAGTTAGCATCACAGTTAGCATCACAGAGAGACAGTTAGCATCACAGGCCGCAGCTCAGAGAACGTTAGCATCACAGGCCGCAGCCCGGAGAGACAGTTAGCATCACAGTTAGCATCACAGGCCGCAGCCCGGAGACAATTAGCATCACAGGCCGCAGCCCAGAGACAGTTAGCATCACAGGCCACAGCCCAGAGACAGTTAGCATCACAGGCCGCAGCCCAGAGACAGTTAGCATCACAGGCCGCAGCCCAGAGACAGTTAGCATCACAGGCCGCAGCCCAGAGACAGTTAGCATCACAGGCCGCAGCCCAGAGAGACAGTTAGCATCACAGGCCGCAGCCCAGAGAGACAGTTAGCATCACAGGCCGCAGCCCAGAGACCGTTAGCATCACAGGCCGGGGCCCGGAGACAGTTAGCATCACAGGCCGCAGCTCAGAGAGACAGTTAGCATCACAGGCCGCAGCCCAGAGAGACAGTTAGCATCACAGGCCACAGCATCAGAGACAGTTAGCATCACAGGCCGCAGCCCAGAGACAGTTAGCATCACAGGCCGCAGCTCAGAGAGACAGAGACATTTAGCATCACAGGCCGCAGCCCAGAGAGACAGAGACAGTTAGCATCACAGGCCGCAGCCCAGAGAGACAGTTAGCATCACAGGCCGCAGCCCAGAGAGACAGAGACAGTTATCATCACAGGCCGCAGCCCGGAGACAGTTAGCGTCACAGAGACAGTTAGCATCACAGGCCGCAGCCCGGAGACAGTTAGCATCACAGGCCGCAGCCCAGAGACCGTTAGCATCACAGAGACAGTTAGCATCACAGGCCGCCGCCCGGAGACAGTTAGCATCACAGAGACAGTTAGCATCACAGGCCGCAGCCCGGAGACAGTTAGCATCACAGAGACAGTTAGCATCACAGGCCGCAGCCCGGAGACAGTTAGCATCACAGAGACAGTTAGCATCACAGGCCGCAGCCCGGAGACAGTTAGCATCACAGAGACAGTTAGCATCACAGCTCAGAGACAGTTAGCATCACAGAGACAGTTAGCATCACAGAGACAGTTAGCATCACAGAGACAGTTAGCATCACAGAGACAGTTAGCATCACAGGACGCAGCCCAGAGAGACAGTTAGCATCACAGGCCGCAGCCCAGAGACAGTTAGCATCACAGGCCTCAGCCCGGAGACAGTTAGCATCACAGGACGCAGCTCGGAGACAGTTAGCATCACAGGCCGCAGCCCAGAGACAATTAGCATCACAGGCCGCAGCCCAGAGAGACAGTTAGCATCACAGGCCGCAGCCCAGAGAGACAGTTAGCATCACAGGCCGCGGCTCAGAGAGACAGTTAGCATCACAGGCCGCAGCCCAGAGACAGTTAGCATCACAGGACGCAGCTCAGAGACAGTTAGCATCACAGGCCGCAGCCCAGAGACAGTTAGCATCACAGAGACAGTTAGCATCACAGGCCGCAGCCCAGAGACAGTTAGCATCACAGGACGCAGCTCAGAGACAGTTAGCATCACAGGCCGCAGCCCAGAGAGACAGTTAGCATCACAGGCCGCAGCCCAGAGACAGTTAGCATCACAGGCCGCAGCCCAGAGACAGTTAGCATCACAGAGACAATTAGCATCACAGAGACAGTTAGCATCACAGAGACAGTTAGCATCACAGGACGCAGCCCAGAGAGACAGTTAGCATCACAGGCCGCAGCCCAGAGACAGTTAGCATCACAGGCCTCAGCCCGGAGACAGTTAGCATCACAGGCCGCAGCCCGGAGACAGTTAGCATCACAGGACGCAGCTCGGAGACAGTTAGCATCACAGGCCGCAGCCCAGAGACAATTAGCATCACAGGCCGCAGCCCAGAGAGACAGTTAGCATCACAGGCCGCAGCCCAGAGAGACAGTTAGCATCACAGGCCGCGGCTCAGAGAGACAGTTAGCATCACAGGCCGCAGCCCAGAGACAGTTAGCATCACAGGACGCAGCTCAGAGACAGTTAGCATCACAGGCCGCAGCCCAGAGACAGTTAGCATCACAGAGACAGTTAGCATCACAGGCCGCAGCCCAGAGACAGTTAGCATCACAGGACGCAGCTCAGAGACAGTTAGCATCACAGGCCGCAGCCCAGAGAGACAGTTAGCATCACAGGCCGCAGCCCAGAGACAGTTAGCATCACAGGACGCAGCCCGGAGAGACAGTTAGCATCACAGGCCGCAGCCCAGAGACAGTTAGCATCACAGGCCGCAGCTCGGAGACAGTTAGCATCACAGGCCGCAGCCCAGAGACAGTTAGCATCACAGGCCGCAGCCCAGAGACAGTTAGCATCACAGGCCGCAGCCCAGAGACAGTTAGCATCACAGCCCAGAGAGACAGTTAGCATCACAGAGACAGTTAGCATCACAGGCCGCAGCCCAGAGAGACAGTTAGCATCACAGGCCGCAGCCCAGAGAGACAGTTAGCATCACAGGCCGCAGCCCAGAGACAGTTAGCATCACAGCCCAGAGACAGTTAGCATCACAGCCCAGAGAGACAGTTAGCATCACAGGCCGGGGCCCAGAGACAGTTAGCATCACAGGCCGCAGCTCAGAGAGACAGTTAGCATCACAGGCCGCAGCCCAGAGAGACAGTTAGCATCACAGGCCGCAGCATCAGAGACAGTTAGCTTCACAGGCCGCAGCCCAGAGACAGTTAGCATCACAGGACGCAGCTCAGAGAGACAGAGACAGTTAGCATCACAGGCCGCAGCCCAGAGAGACAGAGACAGTTAGCATCACAGGCCGCAGCCCAGACAGACAGTTAGCATCACAGGCCGCAGCCCAGAGAGACAGAGACAGTTAGCATCACAGGCCGCAGCCCAGAGACAGTTAGCGTCACAGAGACAGTTAGCATCACAGGCCGCAGCCCGGAGACAGTTAGCGTCACAGAGACAGTTAGCATCACAGGCCGCAGCCCAGAGACAGTTAGCATCACAGGCCGCAGCCCAGAGACCGTTAGCATCACAGAGACAGTTAGCATCACAGGCCGCCGCCCGGAGACAGTTAGCATCACAGAGACAGTTAGCATCACAGGCCGCAGCCCGGAGACAGTTAGCATCACAGAGACAGTTAGCATCACAGGCCGCAGCCCGGAGACAGTTAGCATCACAGAGACAGTTAGCATCACAGGCCGCAGCCCGGAGACAGTTAGCATCACAGCTCAGAGACAGTTAGCATCACAGGCCGCAGCCCGGAGACAGTTAGCATCACAGAGACAGTTAGCATCACAGAGACAGTTAGCATCACAGGCCGCAGCCCAGAGACAGTTAGCATCACAGAGACAGTTAGCATCACAGAGACAGTTAGCATCACAGGCCGCAGCCCAGAGACAGTTAGCATCACAGGCCGCAGCCCAGAGACAGTTAGCATCACAGGCCGCAGCCCAGAGACAGTTAGCATCACAGAGACAGTTAGCATCACAGAGACAGTTAGCATCACAGGCCGCAGCCCAGAGACAGTTAGCATCACAGGCCGCAGCTCGGAGACAGTTAGCATCACAGGCCGCAACCCGGATGAATGGATCAGAGGATTCGGCTGAAGAGGCAGGGCGGGGGGGGGGCTCCTTCTCTCCCAGACTGACGACTGGGGATTTTTCTAATGGCTTCTGAAGAGGCTTTGTGGCTCAGAGGACCATTGACCAGCTTCTTGGAACTAATAGATGTAACAGAAACGAGGGCAGGCGTCACTTGAACGGATGAGAAGAACCGACTCAACGCGCTCGACGTTTATCGCGGATAGAATTCCTTCTTTATTTCATCGGCAAGTTGTATAAATGCTCGCTACTATGTCTATACTACTATTTACTATGCTGCTATACCTATACTACTACCTACTATGCTAATACCGTAAATCCTCTAATAGTGGAGGGTACTCGAATAAAGGACGGGCCTTTTGGGGCCGGGGGTTTGATGCATGCAGACAAATACAGGCCGGCTTCCAATACAATGTCGCAAAAAAAAGTTTATTTTGTATTCTTCGTGCCGTGATATAGAATGAGATAAACTCTTGCCAATGCAAATTAAGTGCTGCCTCCCGCTACACTGACTACAATATCGTTTCCCTCTCGTTGGCGTTGGCTTTAGCGTTAGCTAACGTCGTCACATCTAGATCTGTGGTGTCGGCTGGACGACGCCGGCTTTGTTTTGCAAACGTTAACGTTAACGCTGTCTATGTGGCGTCGGCAGGCGGGGCTGGCGTTGTCCAGTCGGCATCACAGATCGTGATGGCTATGACAGCGTCAGCTAAAGCTACTGCATGTTACTGTATCCAGTGTGCGAACCATGGTCTTTGGGTGAGCCAGATTTTTTTTTTTGCGGGACCTCAACTCACTTGTTGAGGTCCGGCCGTCTGGACGGTCTGGGCTTCCACGGCACGGTCACCGGGCGTTGTAATACTAATAATAGTCCCCACCGGAGCAGCACCAAGCAGGTGTAATTGTAACGGCGTCGCCTGTATGATCCCGCGGCCCGCCTCCTGCTGCTCTGTCAGCTTCACTGTCTTCGTGAAACCAAAATTGGTTAGGCTTACTTGTTTTCGTTTAGACATTATGCATTCCTGAGTGACCTTATTTACTGGCTGTCAAAACGATCACTGTGTCAACAAGTCACAGCACAGGTTACAAAGTGGGTCAAGTTTGATTTGTACCGTGCGTGCGTGCAGGCTGCAGCGCCGCCGCGCTCCGAATGGTAATTGCAAGAATAGCATGCATGTTGCCATATTACGTGTGAATTAGTGCGCAAATCATTAATCATACATCCAAAATAGCATACGTTTATTATTATACACGGTGATGATACAGAAAATTACAGAAAAATTAGAAATGCATGGCAAAAGTAGCATTTATTTTCAGTAATTTAGAGACCCCCAGGGGAGCTTTAGAGACCCCCAGGGGAGCTGATGTCTGATCTAGGGGAGCTATAGCGGACCGAGCTCCCCCCGTGGATCGCACCCTGACTGTATCAATGCAACTCGATTCGACTGAGGTAGAGTCGAGAAGGTACCACACGCTAAATCGTCCCCGGACCCCGCAACCTATAGACAGTTCCAACTTCAGTGTGTGAATTACGTTAATCCACCACAGTTTCACCCTGACAAAGCAAATACTCATGTGATCTGTATATGTTTGTGTCTAAATAAAATCAATCAATCAATCACAATTACAATTGGCCAGTTTGTGAAATTAAGGCCTGCTTCTTATATAAGCCTCTCTCTAATAAAGGCCTGGTGCTCTTTGCAGCTGAGGTAACTACAACAAGACCCGTCCTATATCTGAGGATTTACGGTAATTAAGTCTATACTACTATACACTCAAGTTCCACACTTCTGCTCCTCCTCCTGCTGACTTTTTGTTCACAAAGTCTCTTTAGATAAAAGTGTCAGCTAAATGACTCAATGTAAATGTAAAGGTTGGTCCCCCTGGCACGAGGAGCTCAGCTGTGATATAATCACAATATGTCACAGCCTGAAGTGAGCTATTGCTTTTTAATGGTCTCCATGTACAGGCAACGCGGAAGTTATAGCCACCGATAACTTTTTCAATTTTAACTGTTTTACTGCTCATTTAATACAATGAAATACAAGGATAATATAGGACCTCCTGGCTGCTGGACTTTTTCCACTGATAGTTACCTGAAAACGTATGGGTTGCGGATAAGATTTATATCTATGTTATCTTCATTCCCTCCTCTTTCATTCCTGACCGGGGAGAGGACACACACGGCGTTGGTCTCATCGAGATGTGAGTTTTGCGAGGCGTGTCCAGGGATACTGAGGGCATGATCCATAGACCGTTTGATAAGTCCCTCCACTCTGCAGTAAACAGAGCATACATTTTCTGGTATCCCTTCCCACTTTATCCAATCAGGAAAGAGAACCCTTGCCGAGCCAAATTTCCTGGTAGATTATTTTACTACTTTATTTTCAAGCACATAATACAGTATGTGCACACAAATATTATTTGTTTTTATTTCTTATTTTTGTCAGACCATTTTTGCTGTGTGGAGTTCTCTCTCCGGATTGGATGAAGTGAGAAATACCAGATTCCAGAACATTTATTTTGTGTTTACTGCAGAGTGGAGGGACTGGGAGACCCATGTTACTGACCAGACACTCTATATCAGTGATGGCTGTTTACTGCAGAGTGGAGGGACTGGGAGACCCATGTTACTGACCAGACACTCTATATCAGTGATGACTGTTTACTGCAGAGTGGAGGGACTGAGATACCCATGTTACTGACCAAAGACTCTATATCAGTGATGGCTGTTTACTGCAGAGTGGAGGGACTGGGAGACCCATGTTACTGACCAGACACTCTGTATCAGTGATGGCTGTTTACTGCAGAGTGGAGGGACTGGGAGACCCATGTTACTGACCAGACACTCTATATCAGTGATGACTGTTTACTGCAGAGTGGAGGGACTGAGAGACCCATGTTACTGACCAAGTTCAAGTTCAAGTTCAAGTTCTTTAATAGTTGTCATACAGAAGTACAGAATACTTTCATACAAAATGCTTCTTACTGTTACGCTCCAGAGACTGTGCTAGACAAGATAGTATCAAATAACATAATAACATAATATAGCATGAATTTAGAAGAAGAAAATGAGGTCACAGTGTTCGGTATAGACATATGTACAATGTTCTGAGTTACCATATAATATACAATACACAATACTATGCAGTGTACTAATGTACAGTACTATCTAGTGCAAAGCAGAAATGGGATGAGGTACAATTTTAGGTACAATTTACAGTAAGGTGTACGAGTTGTAGTGCAATCCTTCATCCATAAATATAAAGTGTGGGGAGTGGGTGCTACAGTGTGTTTGTTTAAAGTGGGTGTGTGCTATAAAGTGTGTGGAGTGGGTGCTACAGTGTGTTTGTTTAAAGTGAGTGTGTGCGTGTGGATGTGTGTGCTATGTGCGTTTGGTGGTTGTTGTTGTGTAGTGTTCATTCATTGTTCGTTTAGCAGCCTGATGGCCTGGGGATAGAAGCTACTTCTGAGTCTTTCTGTGCTCGCCTTGAGACTCCTGTATCGCTTGCCTGACCGCAGCAGTTCGAAGAGGCAGTTGTTCGGGTGACTGGAGTCTTTAATGATTCTCTTAGCCTTGCCCTTGCAACGCTTGTAGTAAATGTTCTGGAGGGTGGGGAGCCCCCCTCCAATTGTGCGTTCGGCTGAACGTGTCACTCTTTGTAGTCTGCTTTGGTCTTTTGCAGTGCTATTCCCAAACCAGGAGGTGATGTTGCCGGTCAAGATGCTCTCTATTGTACATGAGTAGAAGTTCTTAAGGATCTTCTGGCTGACTTGGAACTTCCTTAGGCGCCTGAGGAAGTAGAGGCGTTGTCGTGCCTTCTTCACCACACTGTTAATGTGTGTGGTCCATGTCAAGTCCTCGGATATGTAGGCTCCGAGGTACTTGAAGCTGTTGACTCTCTCAACCGGTGCCCCGTCGATGCTGAGGGGGCTGTAGTCCTTGACCCCCGACCTCCTGAAGTCCACAATCATCTCCTTTGTTTTGCTGACGTTCAGGGAGAGGCTGTTTTCCTGGCACCATCCCGCCAGGACCTTGACCTCTTCCAGGTAGGCCCTCTCGTCGTTGGCAGAGATCAGGCCCACCACCACTGTGTCGTCAGCAAATTTGACGATTGTATTGCTACTCCGCTGAGCCACACAGTCGTGTGTGTACAGGGAGTAGAGGAGGGGACTCAGAACACAGCCCTGGGGGGCCCCTATGTTGAGGGTGATGGATGAGGAGGTGCAGTTGCCTGCTCTCACCACCTGGGGTCTGCCAGTCAGGAAGTCCAAGACCCACTGGCAGAGGTCATAGCCCAAGCCCAGGTCCCTGAGCTTGGCTATGAGTATGGAGGGGACTATGGTATTGAATGCCGAGCTGTAGTCGATGAATAGCATTCTCACATAGTTCCCCTGCCTCTTGTCCAGGTGTGATGCTGCTGTGTGCAGCACATGGGATATGGCGTCCTCCGTGGACCTGTTGGGGCGGTATGCAAATTGCAGGGGGTCCATGTTGATGGGGAGGGAGGAGCAGATGTAGCCCTTTACTAGCTTCTCAAAGCACTTCATGGCTATGGAGGTGAGAGCTACAGGGCGGTAGTCGTTGAGGCAAGCAGGCTTGGATTTTTTGGGTACAGGGATAATAGTGGACTTCTTCAGGCAGGTGGGGATGACAGCCTGTTCTAAGGACAGGTTAAATATGTCAGGTTAAATATGTCAGTGAATACTGGGGCCAGTTGGTCGGCACAGACTTTTAGGACGCGGCCGGGGATGCCGTCCGGACCTGCTGCCTTCCTGATATTCACTTTTTTAAAGGTCCGCCTCACCTCATGCTCTGTTACCCTGAACACTGCGCCTCCATCAGCAGCCGACCCCCCAGCCGACCAGACACTCTATATCAGTGATGACTGTTTACTGCAGAGTGGAGGGACTGAGAGACCCATGTTACTGACCAGATACTCTATATCAGTGATGACTGTTTACTGCAGAGTGGAGGGACTGGGAAACCCATGTTACTGACCAGACACTATGTCAGTGATGACTGTTTACTGCAGAGTGGAGGGACTGGGAGACCCATGTTACTGACCAGACACTCTATATCAGTGATCAGTGGCGGCTCGCCACTAGGGGCGCTCGGGCGCCGCCCCCCCTCAGGCCCTACCCTGGTTATATGAGAGAACAAGAAAAATAAGTTTTTAGTTTTTTGTTTTATAGCCCTATAAATAATATAAACAGGTTTAAAATTAATAATATTTACTCATTTTAAGTATGTTTGTGTTTCCAAATGCACAATATAACGTTATTATATATAAAAAAAAAATACTCGTTTTCTTGAACAGGAAGTGACTCACTTTTCTTTTTTTTATTATTTTTTTGTATTTCTCGGCCCGGGCTAGACGCGATAGCGCTCTGAGTGCGCATCACGGTTTGATCGCTGTATCCGTCGCAGCCAATCAGTGCGTAACGCGTTGTGCGTTGAAATATGACTATTATGTTGGAATCCGGGCGCGATTTGAAGCGGTCTAGCCAGTAGCGTCAAGAATTTCTGTAGCCGCATTTCGCGGAGACGCTCTCTGATTGGCCGACGCCAGTATTTTTTTCCGTAGCAGAATTTCACAGAGACGATCTCTGATTGGCCGAATCCAATTTCTAATGTTCCAATTCTAGCTTATTCCTAGGTTGGTCCGTTGGTGGTAGAGATAGTTGTGTTGTTGTGAGATGCAGCTGTTTGTCTTAGAGCGTGCCGTGACTGCAAGTTCTTTAGACTGTTAAGCTTAGGCACTCTTTCAAAGTTGGTTAAGGTTAGAGTTTGTCTTAGAGCATGGCGATAGAACGCCAGGTAGTTTGCAGTCTGTTCGACGCAGAAATGGACAAAGGAATGAAGTACTTGTGTTGTGTGGTGCTAACTGCTAACAAGCTAACACTTGGCTAACAAGCTATATGGCGGATGCAGTCTGGACACAGTGGACAGTGGTCTGGAATACATCAACAGTGGATTATACACTTTATCAAGGCAAGCCCTCCTGCCTTGGACGTGTCAACTAAACAGTGAGTCTCTCTCTCTCTCTCTCTCTCTCTCTCTCTCTCTCTCTCGCTCTCTCTCTCTCTCTCTCTCTCTCTCTCTCTCTCTCTCTCTCTCTCTCTCTCTCTCTCTCTCTCTCTCTCTTTCTTTTGGATTGAAAATACGTGGATTATGGCTTGTTCAATATCGTCTATGTTTGAATGAATGAATGAAAACTTTATTAACAGATTGCAGAATGGGTACAATACAGTACGGCTCAATACACACAATTGTTAAGGGGATGCAGACCAGAGAAAGACGTTTGTCTTGTTTACATCAGGGTCCCAGATTTTCGATTCATATCGATAGTTTAATAGCTAGCCTTGGCTCGTTTAACAATATGCAAAATATGTGTACAGCCCTGTACTCATACTGAAGTTATTCTTGGTATATAATAGGTCTGATTGTGTAACGAATCGATTCCACATCGCGCTGTGTGTGAGAGAGAGAAGGAGAGAGGGAGTGATCTGTTTGTGTTTGGAGACGGAGCGAGTTTTGTTTCTAACTTTTCTATTTATATATTGTGTTTCAAGTTGTGAATTAGACTATACTTTATTTGACTGGTTGTGTGTTGTTGTAGTAACAGCTGAGCGACTCGTTCATAAGAGCCGATTCATTGCCGTGAGCGTGAGTCGAATCGCTCACGTCTTGCCATGAGTCGGTTGCGTGGTACTGTACATGTTTGCAAAATGTTTTGGTATAGCGCCCCTAGTGGAGAGAGAACCAGCAGCCGCTACTGTCAGTGATGACTGTTTACTGCAGAGTGGAGGGACTGGGAGACCCATGTTACTGACCAGACACTCTATATCAGTGATGGCTGTTTACTGCAGAGTGGAGGGACTGGGAGACCCAAGTTACTGACCAGACACTATATCAGTGATGTCTGTTTACTGCAGAGTGGAGGGACTGAGAGACCCATGTTACTGACCAGAGACTCTATATCAGTGATGACTGTTTACTGCAGAGTGGAGGGACTGAGAGGCCCATGTTACTGACCAAACACTCTATATCAGTGATGGCTGTTTACTGCAGAGTGGAGGGACTGGGAGACCCATGTTACTGACCAGACACTCTGTATCAGTGATGGCTGTTTACTGCAGAGTGGAGGGACTGGGTGACCCATGTTACTGATCAGACACTATATCAGTGATGACTGTTTACTGCAGAGTGGAGGGACTGAGAGACCCATGTTACTGACCAGACACTCTATATCAGTGATGACTGTTTACTGCAGAGTGGAGGGACTGAGAGACCCATGTTACTGACCAGATACTCTATATCAGTGATGACTGTTTACTGCAGAGTGGAGGGACTGGGAGACCCATGTTACTGACCAGACACTCTATGTCAGTGATGACTGTTTACTGCAGAGTGGAGGGACTGGGAGACCCATGTTACTGACCAGACACTCTATATCAGTGATGACTGTTTACTGCAGAGTGGAGGGACTGGGAGACCCATGTTACTGACCAGACACTCTATATCAGTGATGGCTGTTTACTGCAGAGTGGAGGGACTGGGAGACCCAAGTTACTGACCAGACACTCTATATCACTGATGACTGTTTACTGCAGAGAGGAGGGACTGAGAGACCCATGTTACTGACCAGACACTCTGTATCAGTGATGGCTGTCAGAATGTAGAGCTATTATTTTAACATGCAGACCATATTAAGAAAATATTACCTACAGCACCTTTTACGATAAATAACATTTCTGCCAATTCTGAGCTTGTTCTTTGAGTCAGTATCAAGTGTGATACCTTTTACGATTTACATTTACATTTATATTTTGTCATTTAGCTGAACACTTTTATTCTAAGCGACTTACAAGTTTTGTACGACAAGTCAGCAGGAAGGGCGCAACTCTATCAGCATACACAGGGTGCAGTAAACACAAGGTGCCCTAACTGGCATGATGTACGTCATACGCTGTGGTCTGTGCAGGTTCTGGTGGTTAAGAGTCAGACACACTAGGGCGCTCCAGTAGCCACACCACATAGCGCGCTGAGTCGCGAAGCGGTCGCCCCGGGTTCGATTCCCCGACCCTGTAGCCATGTGCCGCATGTCTTCCCCTCTTCTCCTCCCGGTTCACCCTCTCTCCGCTCTCGGTCCTGCGTGGCCAAAAGGTCCTGCGTTGACCAAAAAAGCTGAAAGTGCTATAAATAAAATCTTTTAATTTTCTTTTAAAAAGAGTCAGACACACTTACTGGTCAGACGGTCCTGATAACGGACCAATGGGCTTTCAGTGGATTTGCATAATTCCACCTCTGTGAGTTGGTCTACAGTTTTTGTGGCAAAATAAATAAAAGAAAATGTGTTACAGCAACTTCCTGTAATTCCTTGAACCATGATAATCCATTATTTATAATCCACCATGGAAAACAGCCTTTTGAGCTCTGAGAGGATTGTAAATAGCAGCGTGAGAGGATTGTAAATAGCAGCGTGAGAGGATTGTAAACAGCAGCGTGAGAGGATTGTAAACAGCAGCGTGAGAGGATTGTAAACAGCAGCGTGAGAGGATTGTAGTAGCAGCGTGAGAGGATTGTAAACAGCAGCGTGAGAGGATTGTAAACAGCAGCGTGAGAGGATTGTAAACAGCAGCGTGAGAGGATTGTAAACAGCAGCGTGAGAGGATTGTAAACAGCAGCGTGAGAGGATTGTAAACAGCAGCGTGAGAGGATTTTATTGAGTTCCTAACAGGTTACGGCGCACCCGTCGTTAATAAAAACTCAAAACTCCCAAACAGAGAGAATAATCAGATTCCACAGAGTTGTAGTCAAGACTTTGGCAAAAAACCTTGTTGTTGGCTCCTATTTAAGGGGAGCAGCCATTTGAATAAGAAAGGCCAACTCGTTAACAGGCATTTCCCCAACAAATCATCAACAGATCAACTCCAAATTGCTTTACAGTAAAAGGGCACAGAAGCCATGTGATCCTATTTCAATTTAAACTTTGGTTGCACAGCAAAAAAGGAGGAGGAGAGGAGAGGAGAGGAGAGGAGAGGAGAGGAGAGGAGAGGAGGGGAGGGGAGAGGAGAGGAGAGGAGAGGAGAGGAGAGGAGAGGAGAGGAGAGGAGAGGAGAGGAGAGGAGAGGAGAGGAGAGGAGAGGAGGGGAGGGGAGGGGAGGGAGGAGGAGGGGAGGGGAGGGGAGGGAGAGGAGAGGAGAGGAGAGGAGAGGAGAGGAGAGGAGAGGAGAGGAGAGGAGAGGAGAGGAGGGGAGGGGAGGGGAGGGGAGAGGAGAGGAGAGGAGAGGAGAGGAGAGGAGAGGAGAGGAGAGGAGAGGAGAGGAGAGGAGAGGAGAGGAGAGGAGAGGAGAGGAGAGGAGAGGAGAGGAGAGGAGAGGAGGGGAGGGGAGGAGAGGAGAGGTGAGGGGAGGGGAGGGGAGGGGAGAGGAGAGGAGAGGAGAGGAGAGGAGAGGAGAGGAGGAGAGGAGAGGAGAGGAGAGGAGAGGAGGGGAGAGGAGAGGAGAGGAGAGGAGGAGAGGAGAGGGAGGGGAGAGGAGAGGAGAGGAGAGGAGAGGAGGGGAGAGGAGGGGAGGGGAGAGGAGGGAGGGGAGGGAGAGGAGAGGAGAGGAGAGGAGAGGAGAGGAGAGGAGAGGAGAGGAGAGGAGAGGAGAGGAGAGGAGAGGAGAGGAGAGGAGAGGAGAGGAGAGGAGAGGAGAGGAGAGGAGAGGAGGAGGAGTATGTTGTGTTTCATTGTGTATTCCTATCAAGTGTGAAGTGTCTTGTTCCGCTCGTCAGGTGTAGTTCCCTGGTTCACAGCCAAACTCATGACAGCTAAGGTCGGATACAGATTACGCTTCCAGGAGTGGAGACAGGGAACAAGTTTAGAGAGTCAAAGTACAGCTTTAACAAGGAGGCGAGAACATAATGATCTACTCTGAGAAACTACAACCCCAGTTCTCCAGCCAATGACTCCATTTCTGACTGGAAAGGGCTCAGTGAAATCACAGACTACAAACCCAGAGCCCCCCACTCCACTAATGACCTGCGCCAGGCCAACAGCCTGAAATGATTTGACCCTCACAACATGTTCAACTCTTCACTGCAAACGTACCAGCCTGCTTCTCGTCCTCCACCTTCACTCCTGTCCTCAAGAAAACAAGGGTCACAGGTGTTAATGACAACAGACCCGTCGCCCCCCTGACCTAAATCAAATCAAATCAAATTTATTTGTAAGGCCCGACAACACGTTAATGTCCCCATGGGCCGGACACGTCTTCTTTAAACAAGTCAAGAAGAAACATAACAGTAAGTCAAGAACAAAACAAGAACACCATAAGGTCCAACAAATTTAAGATAAATTAAAATAAATGAATGAGTGCAAACACTAAAACCTAGCAATAGGAGAAAATGCTCCACAGGCAGTGAGAGAAACCTTAGAAGGGCCATTCAAGGGGGGATCTCCCTTCTTAGATGTCGGTGATAGTAGTGTTGCAGACGGACAGTTGGTAAGCATGCACTCATGTGTGTAGTGAAACACAGATGAGTGCATGCAATAGCAACTGAACATTTTGAAAAATGTAAGATAGAGCTGATAGCGATAGCAACTGAACATTTTGAAAGATTGAAGATAAAGCTGATAGCGATAGCAACTGAACATTTTGAAAGATTGAAGATAGAGCTGATAGCGAATCTATTTGAGGCACAGGGGCGGCGCAAAGAGGGTCGCGTCCTCCCCGTCTTAATCACGGGACATTCAACACTCCGGTCATTGCTCAGGGACAGCCGGAGACAGGGAGATGGGGGGCGGCGCAGAGAGGGTCGCGTCCTCCCCGACATCATCGCGGGACGTCCAGCACTCCGGTCACCGCTACGAGACCTCTGTAGTAATGCACTCATTTGAGTGCCTTGTTCTGTTCCACCTAAAAAAAACCTGCAGTTCCCCTACAGAGCCACCAGGTGGGGTAAACATGGCACTCCACTTAACCCTCCAGCACCTGGACCTCTGTATGGAAACAGGGAAGGGTCATCATTACGTCACCGTGTAGCAGATGAAACACATCGGTGCCGAGTGTGGACACTTTTAATAACTCGGCCGATGTTGAGTTGAATGGGATCAGCCTTCACCTTGTTTATGTAATTTAAACAGGTTACTACCTTCGATTTCAGAATCATTGGCAGTTTGTTGCATTGTTAACTAGCTAACATTTGATATAATTGGTTGATGTATTTCCTCAGATAGCTTGTATATTATCCATGCATCTCCCATAGGCTTCAATAGAACTGGCACCAAGCAGAGCATGGAACGCTGCTATTCTTTTTATTTTTATTTTATTTTTCCCCCTCCGTTTTCCTCCGTTTTTCTCCCATCCCAATGTTAGTTGTTACGCCAATTCCCAATCCCCTTCCTGGTCGTTCCGCACTCTGCCCCCTACCGTCGGTCCGGGAGGGCGGAGACTATCACACGCTTCCTCCGACACATGTGTAGCCAGCCCACTGCTTCTTTTCACCTGGCAGCGCGGACTCTCACTGAGAGGGTGTAACGTGTGGAAGGTCACACTACCTCTCCCATATCCTTCCCTCGCTGAGCAGGCGCCCCGACCGAACTGTAGGAGTCGCTGTTTACAACGACCAGGACCCACCCTCGCCGGGTTTCCCACCCTCTAACACGGCCAATTGTGTCAGTACTGTACGACGGCCGGTCAAGCCGGAAGCAACGCCGAGAGCTGCAGGGCTCGATACCAGTGTCGCCTGTGTTAGTGGCGAGCGCCTTGCCCACTGCGCCACCCAGCCGCACCGGAACGCTGGTATTCTGACGTGATGACCCTTCCTTCTTTTATAGTTTCCTTGTCTGACGGGAAGCAGTATGTGAAGCTGGGAAAACATGGCTGCTGCCTCCTGGAGCCTGGGGAGAAACATGGCTGCTGCTCCTGGGGGGAACATGGCTGCTGCCTCCTGGGGGGAACATGGCTGCTGACTCCTGGGGGGAACATGGCTGCTGCTCCTGGGGGGAACATGGCTGCTGACTCCTGGGGGGAACATGGCTGCTGACTCCTGGGGGGAACATGGCTGCTGCTCCTGGGGGGAACATGGCTGCTGACTCCTGGGGGGAACATGGCTGCTGACTCCTGGGGGGAACATGGCTGCTGCTCCTGGGGGGAACATGGCTGCTGCCTCCTGGGGGGAACATGGCTGCTGACTCCTGGGGGGAACATGGCTGCTGACTCCTGGGGGGAACATGGCTGCTGACTCCTAGGGGGAACATGGCTGCTGACTCCTGGGGGGAACATGGCTGCTGCTCCTGGGGGGAACATGGCTGCTGCTCCTGGGGGGAACATGGCTGCTGACTCCTGGGGGGAACATGGCTGCTGTTCCTGGGGGGAACATGGCCGCTCCTCTGAAAACCAACAGACCTTTAATATTTTCAGAAAGATAAATGTCAATTCAAGGTGTATTTATTTCATGATGACACACATACTGATGCCTCCGTGGCCTGAGTGGACTGGTGACCTCTTTAATTCAAATCACATAACCATAATCTGGCTCATATTTAATGTAATTGAGTTCATCTCAATATCAATCATAATCACAGGGATTTTGATGATTAATGGAGGCGACGTGGATCCACAACCCTGCCCTGTAGCTCCCACCCTGCCAACACCTCCACAGTGGAGGATATGTAGGCAGTATACCAGTAGATATATATTCATCTCTCTCTCTCTCTCTCTCTCTCTCTCTCTCTCTCTCTCTCTCTCTCTCTCTCTCTCTCTCTCTCTCTCTCTCTCTCTCTCTCTCTCTCTCTCTCTCTCTCTCTCTCTCTCTCTCTCTCTCTCTTTCTCAATTCAATTCAATTCAATTCAAATGGGCTTTATTGACATGGGAAACATACGTTTACATTGCCAAAGCCAAACAAAACAAAACAATCAAACAGAGAAAACAAAAGAAATCAGTACATTACAGACGGAATTTCTTGTACAGTCTTTATGGTGGTTGCATTCCGCTGGATGTCCTTTTCTTGTCACAGCAGCTCACAAATCTTGCTGCTGTGTTTGCACATTGTTGTATTTCTCCCAGTAGGTATGGGAGTTTTGAGTTATTGTCCATGTTTTCAAAGTCTCTTTGTGTGTTTGCAATTTGTGGGAAGTATAAGTCTCTGATGTCTTGGTATAGTGGGCAGGTTGAAGTATATGTCTCTGATGTCTTGGTATAGTGGGCAGGTTGAACTATATGTCTCTGATGTCTTGGTATAGTGTGCAGGTTGTTAAGAAGTGGAGCTCGGTTTCCACCTCATCTTGTGTGCAGTGGGTGCACAGTCTGTCTTCGCTTGGGAGCCAGGTCGCGTGTATCACTTCCGCAACGGATTTAGTCAGATTTCAGATAGTTGATTCCCGGGTTCGCCTGATTGGCCGCGACGGCCACGTGACACGCGTGGCACGCCCCCGCGGCAGCTGCGAATCAGAGCAATATTGTCACGCCATCTTCTGAGTGCAGATGCGCTGCTGTTTAATCACTTTTCCCACTTCAATGACAGAGCTGCTGTTTAATGCTCACTTTTCCCACTTCAATGACAGAGCTGCTGTTTAATAATATTGTCGCGTTGTGGAAAGCAGGATGAGAGAGCGTAGATTTCAGTGTGTATCATTTAATCATTTATCATTTAACATTTGAAAGGCATACATTGTTGTCATACAGAAGTACAGAATACTTTTATCCAAAATGCTTAACAGTCTCTGGAGCGCGCCAGTAAGAAGCATTTGCACTGCAACTCGTACACCTTACATTTCTGCTTTGCACTATAGCGTATTGTATATTAGTACATTGCATAGTATATTGTATATTGTATGGTAACTCAGTTACTTCTATTCTGCATCGAACATTGTACATATGTCTATACTGAACAGTGTAACCTCTATTTTTACTTCTATTTTACATGCTATACTATTTTATTTCATACTTATCTTGTCTAGCACAGTCTCTGGAGCGTAACAGTAAGAAGCATTTTGGATAAAAGTATTCTGTACTTCTGTATGACAATGTATGCCTGTCAAATGTTAAATGATAAATGATTAAATGATACACACTGAAATCTATGCTCTCTCATCTTGCTTTCCACAACGCGACAATATTATTAAACAGCAGCTCTGTCATTGAAGTGGGAAAAGTGATTATGTAAAATAGAAGTAAAAATAGAGGTCACGCTGTTCAGTATAGACATATGTACAATGTTCGATGCAGAATAGAAGTAACTGAGTTACCATACAATATACAATATACTATGCAATGTACTAATATACAATACGCTATAGTGCAAAGCAGAAATGTAAGGTGTACGAGTTGCAGTGCAAATGCTTCTTACTGGCGCGCTCCAGAGACTGTTAAGCATTTTGCATAAAAGAGTATTCTGTACTTCTGTATGACAACAATGTATGCCTGTCAAATTGTAAAGTGTCACAGCCAACTAGTGACACTGGTTATAATGACATCCTATTCTCTCTGTCAATTGTGGGATGTAAAAGGTTTAAGCATATGTTTATGGTATATATCTGTATATATACTCTGAATATATATATTCATGCAACAACAGGGCAATTGCTTCCATACTGCTTGGCTGCTTAAATAATGAATTGCCTGTTCTGTTTAAAAGGTGCCAGTATGTATGCAGGGAGGTAACTGAAAGATGGGGCCTTGACAGGGGCGGGGGGGAGGCCTCTGCCTTGAAGAAGAGATTTTTCCCACAGAAGGCCTAGCCTGCCTGCATTCTTTACTACCTGTTACTTACTGGCCCGGCTGCTTTTTACTGATAGCGTGGCAGAAGCGAGGGGCCCCAGGCCGGAGGAAGATAAAGGCGGAAAATGTGAAAGTTTAGAGAAGACACACGTTATGTGTGCCACAAATCAACAAGCGCCACCTGTGTTATAAACTTATACAGAGTCTTAAAACTATAGAGAGAATCTTAAAACTATATAACAATTAAATGTTAAATGTTTTGCTACAGTCAGAAATGTTGGTATAAGAGGTGTATACATATTCTGCTGCATTAATTATATGTTTCATAGTTCTATGCTTAAAATGAAAGAGAGTAATACTATATACTGTGTAAACTGTGTTCACTGGATGAGAGCATCTCTGAAGATTCTCTGCTATAGCTCTGAGGAGTCTTGATGGGAATTCTCACAGATGGCCTCGCCGGCACTGCCTGGTTACCAGGTTAACCCTTTGCAAGTTCTGTTAAGATAAAAAGTGGAGGGACTTTCTCATACTTGAAAAAACTATGTAACTGAAGGTAACGCAAGTAAAAGAAAGGGAGGGACACTTACTGTGCACGTAAAGTAAAACGATTGGATAAATATATACTGACATGCTAACACGCTGACTGGCTAGTGAAATTTCATCACTGTATATTAACCAATGACAACGAGGTCTTGAATTCCTTTATAAAGGCTAACTCACTTCCTCTCAAAGAGATTTTTTGGAGATCCCTGCATTCTGATATATTGTAAGCAGAAACCTTTGTACTTATAACCATGAACTGTGCCTTTAATGTAATCTTGTACTTTTAAAAAATAAAAACCCTTTTTGGAACACACCTTTTGTATCCATTCTTCTGACCAGACGGGTAAGCATTGAAATGTTTTTGCATTGTAACTTTACCCATTGTTTAACCATGAGGGAGCACGGCTTCGTGATGTTCATGATTTATGATGTAAAACTTTAGAAGTGGGCCTTTATCCACACAGAGACCTAGAGAAAGAACTATATATATATAAATGTAGAAGTGGGTTCTGTATAATGGGCTTATCAAGTAAAGCTACAGTGATAATACGTGTGACGGATAAGGGAAATGGACATCATCTGATTAAAGAGTGTCCTTCCCAGTGCAAATAAAATAATAGACTCCGCAACTCCAATCACTCGACCTAAGGTCGATGACTGGGGAGGACGGAGCGGTGTGTGTGTCAGGTCTGTCGATCGGGTTTAACCCCTGCAGTTTGTGGATGCATTGAGTCCTGGATATCACAGACATCGCAGGACGCTGCTTGATGTTGAGATGCGGACCAATGAGTTATTGGGTTATCAATCTGACCGAGGCTTGCATGGGCACTTATCATGGCGTCCCTACGTTGGGCATTTATACTAACTGAATAGGTGCTAACGGCCAAAGAAAACAAGACTACTGTCAAATGCCTCTGGAGTAAAATTAATTACAGATTTGACAAAACTTAAGTAGAAAACTACTGCGACTAGCGGGCCTGGGGAGCTTTAAAGTCAAGGGCCAAGGGAGCCTTAAAAAGTCACTTGAACTTAAAGTAACATAATGCTTACTTAGATTCAAAACTTAAGTAGAAAACTACTGCGACTAGCGGGCCTGGGGAGCTTTAAAGTCAAGGGCCAAGGGAGCCTTAAAAAGTCACTTGAACTTAAAGTAACATAATGCTTACTTAGATTCAAAACTTAAGTAGAAAACTACTGCGACTAGCGGGCCGGGGGAGCTTTAAAGTCAAGGGCCAAGGGAGCCTTAAAAAGTCACTTGAACTTAAAGTAACATAATGCTTACTTAGATTCAAAACTTAAGTAGAAAACTACTGCGACTAGCGGGCCTGGGGAGCTTTAAAGTCAAGGGCCAAGGGAGCCTTAAAAAGTCACTTGAACTTAAAGTAACATAATGCTTACTTAGATTCAAAACTTAAGTAGAAAACTACTGCGACTAGCGGGCCTGGGGAGCTTTAAAGTCAAAGGCCAAGGGAGTGTAGTATATTTCTACAGAATCCTACAATAATCTAAGGTTATTGTAGTACAGGACAATGGGATTGCTTATCTGGAAGGAGGAGAAAGGGATCATATATGTGATAGAATTGTTGGTCTCCTCATCTGACTTAGAGCAGATGAAGAATAAACGTGTAGCCAGACAAAACCAGAACTATAGTTCAACTCAACATTTATTTGAGCCAGAGGCCAAGGGTGAATAATAAGTTGCCTTTTACATACAAAAGATTATCAGAAAAACATTAACATGGCTGCCGTGTACAGGAATCACTCGTTAACATAATTTGAACATACATTGACAATACTGTAAGCCCTTTTTGTATGTAAGTAAGCCTGGTTTCTAAGCTAAGTTTACATTATATTCGAACCAAACAGGGTGGTTCCATTTCGGCTTACTTACATTAAAACAGCACAGCAGTAGTCTCTCGATGGTGGGGAGCGGTTGGAGCACGCAGACCTGGGTGGGATCTGGGCTCCAGACTCACTTTGTGGGCCCTTATATCCTATCATTTCTAGCCAATATTAGCACATGGTTGATCCAATCCAGCGTCTTCTTCTGGGGGGTTGGGTCTTGTCCCATGGGTGGGGGTTGGTGTGATGTCATCTTCCCTCAGTGATAAGAAGGGGGGTCTTTATGGCTCCCCCTTCCTTGATGTGGTTTCTCTTCCCTCCGTGATCAGAAGGGGGGTCTTTGTGGCCCCCCCCCCCCTGGGTGTGCCAATAAACCTTTTACCAACTGTATCTCCCGTATATATGAATTTACCCATTTCTAATATTATGGTTTACTCTTTTGATACTAAACAGTTGATTAATAGATAACTTTGTTTGTGACTTAGTGTCCATGACTAATCATTTCTTCTAAACTGGTCTGCCCTGTGGTCAGCCCAGCTGTCTTTGATCAGCATTTACATACAGTCAGTTCGAAAAGGTGTAGTGGGGGTTGAGAATGGCTCTCTGTTGTTATCTGCTGCAGCTGTCTCCACTGACAGTTGAGACTATTTTAGCCACTGAGTCTCTCTCTGCTATTGAAAGATACATCTGGCTTTTGATGTGGTCCTCTAATTTATTCACACATATTAATTATGAAATTCAACGTCAATACTACCACATTCCCCACTTTGGCAATTCTTATTGTCACATACGGTATATTGACTTGATTTTCTATACATACTAACCATACAATTTAATTATAAAAATCATTTTTTTTCAAAATTCTCAATTTTTCCTTTTTTCTCACATTTCTTTTTCCATTATTCTTTGGTACATATCATCAATTCGCTTTTGCTCCTCAAGGCTCATAGCCAAAGGCCTACTTTTTAAACAACAACTTTTGGGTTTGTTGAAAACAATAAAACTATTTAATCTAATCATTATACCTTTAAATAAAACACAATTTTTAAAAACCCATTTTTCTTAAGTTACAGCACTTTTGATTCCACATTCCTTCATAAGATCTGGGGGAGACACAAAAATTAGTATTCATTTTGACATACTTTTGCTTTTTTCTCCTGTTAATTCCTTTTCTAAGACAGCACAATCACATTTGCATAATCAATCAGTTGGTCTTCTCACCTATCCACCCCCCTTTATGACCATATCATGGTCATAAAACCTTCTTTTTACACCATATGTCAACATCATAATCTTACCACTCTGCCCTCGGTTTTCACAGCCCAGTCCGGCAGAGGAAAGCAGATCTTCAACGAAAAATTTCCTTCACTTTCTCTCCTCACTCTGGCCATAACCTCACTATGTGAATGCGTATTAACCGTCCCTGCGTTGTGTAATTTATCCGCCCTTTGTTTGCGCGTCCTACCAAATCAATGTGCACAAAACAAAGCCCATCAGTATCTATTCAGTCTTATCCCTGTCCCCTACAGTCCAATCACAACTTCATAACTCCCCAGAGAACCTTGTTCAGCTCAGCCCTCAGACAGGCTCCGCCCCCCCAGGCCAGGTCACATGCCCCAGGTCCAGTCATCTATTATCTCATGACAACCCGTCGTCAGACGACTCCTTTAGCGTGGAAGTCCCTCCAAACTACGTCTGTTCAGTTTTTACAACCTGGCCCCACCCGCATGGGGTTCTGTAGAGACGGGGGCGAATGCATACAAGAATCCTCTCACCACCATTTGTGATTGACCACCATTGGACTGCAGAGTAACAGGGAAAACGAAACCCTACGTTACCGCTCTAATGTAATGTATTCATGTGTCCTCCACCGCTGATCTGCAATTCCCCTCCTTGACTGAGCTGTTGAGGAAACAAGAACAAATTTCTTTTCACATAACATGTCAAATATTTTCAAGAGAAGCCAAATGGTAATCATATGCAAACGTGATGGGGCCACTTAGCTTTTGTTGACATTCTGTTGACGTTCTGACGCCACTTCCTTCAGCCTCCAGCTTTCTCCACTCACCCAGACCATAACAAACAGATGAGAAATAAGAAACAAAAGGCAAATATTTAAAAAAATATCCCAACAGACCCCACATCTTTTTTTTCCCCCGCATTGTCCACATGTGAAATCAAATTACCATTCATACCCAAAACAGCAAATCAATAAAATCAACAAGCTCCAAACTTAGACCACCTCAAAGGTTATTTAGAAAGAAAAGAAAAGAAATCTAAAAATCTACATTATATCTCATCACCCAACCATACCATTCACACTTGTCATTGTGATTTTGACACCTCTCAAGCCAGCACAGTCACCCCGACAGGTTCCATTCAAACACCTTTCAGTCCACACAATCAAAGATTCAAATAGACATATGTACTGAGTGACAACCCATCCTAAAAGAAACAATACCAAATGAAAGCAATAAAACAAAACTCCTACCCTCCAATATCTCTGGACATGGTAACTTAGGTGAATAAAATCACTTTAACTCTTATCGCTCTGCAAATGACTATGTGTATCTTTAATTCTAACCTGTCCTCCTATGTGTCCCTCGCTCACCTCACAGTTTCAATCACCCACCGAAATTAAAACATCCTCACACGCACTCACACGCCACTCAATTCATTCACAGATTCAAGCATCCTCACATTTATCAGTTACCCATTTAAAGACACAGCCATTCACGCTAGCCCCACACACGCATAACACCTGGCACACAATCATCCACTGTTCACACTGATCATTTGAACCTAAACAAATACTTTCAAACTTCAATTCATTCACAGTTACACTGATCATTTGAACCTAAACAAATACTTTCAAACTCTCTCTCATACAACTCGTTAATCATTCCACATCTTCAACAAACCATGTTAGTTTTTTCTGCTCTCAACTTTTCTGCTCTCAACTTTTCCGCTCTCAACTTTTCTGCTCTCAACTTCAGGCTACTACAGTCTATCCTCACATCTGCTCCTCTTCTCTCACTTCAAAGACGGACTGGAATCCATCTTTAATTCAGACCTATCCATGCCTTCCAGTGCACAGACAGACCCAAATATTCCCTTACCAAAACAGTTAACATTCATAAGTCATAACCCCAAATGACTGCCTACTTTGATTTCCCACACTCATTTCTGTCACTTCCTGGCCCCCGTTGTAAAAATAACTGTATCTGTTATCTCACTTTGACTGTTCTCTCCTATCTCCACCTGTGACCTCTCTCCTGTTGCAAAGATAGCCTAGGTCCCTTCTGTAAGTGTAATAGCGACCATATATAACAGGTTTACCATCCCCCCTGGTCTAAAACCTATTCTCCTTCCTGCTTCCCTGCAACGTCATAAACCGCATCTGTTAACCATCCCCCCTTGTGACCTATCATACAGCTTTCAACTGAGGCCCTGTTGGCCCTCGGGCATACAAAGCCCTATCATGTCCTGTAATCAACAAAGGGTTAATCATTGCACACAAATCATCTATAACAATTGCAAAAACACAATCCTACATCAAACAAGTCCCCCGTCACTAAATTATCCCATTGTGACCCCAGGACTTGCAACCAATCTCAATATTTTACATCAGCCTATGTAATCCAATGGCATTAAAGCTATAACAATTGACTGTATTTCAACATAACAATGCAACCAAATAACATGCCAACAAGCCTACATCATAAAATTATCATTTCCCTTTGATCTAAAGACTTGCAGCAACATTAATCCAACAGTGTATCAAAATCTGACATTTTAACATTAATGCATTCTATACAAGCATCTTAATTCAAGCTACATTCTAACATTACATTCAAGTAATAAAATTACAAACCTAAGCATTTTATCAAAAGCCATCGCTAGAACAGCCTTATTCGTAACACAATTCCCTGGCAGTGGTTAGTCCCAAATGTGCACCAAGCCTCAATTGTTGTAAACAGGTTTAGGAATGTTCCTATATACAAACGTGACAAATGATTCTACTGTATCTTACTTTGTAGAACACTTTGCCCATCTCATTTTCCTTGTACTCCGGTCTCTGTCTACATCCCCTTAATTGCCCATCTCATTTTCCTTGTACTCCGGTCTCTGTCTACATCCCCTTAATCATTTGTATGTATTTAGCTGTACTATTTTTAATCAATCAACTACTCATCCCCCCTTGGTTAAAAATATCCCTGTGTCAAATGTGCGTATGTAAACCAACCACTAACAATGTTACATCTCTTCCCCTGTGCACACACACTTGTATTAAATCGCCAATGTACTAACAAAACTGCTTCCTAACACAGACAACAAGCCTCCACCAACAAATTATAATCTCCCATAAGTCTGAGACCTGTGTCAACATAATAACAGTGTATTAAAGACTTCTTGATACAAGCATCCCAAAATAATTACCATTCTACACAGACTTTTCCTATACAGATCTTAAAATCACATTTGTACATGCACAACACACACATAAGCATTTCTGTTTCAACCACCACCTATTAGAAAGCACATTATTTATCAATTAAGTTTCCATCATGCTAAATCTCATAACTGTAAACAGAATATTCTGGGAACGCTTAGCCCTGTATACAGGTGACATGTGATTATAATGTAGATGTATTAATCAAAATATGACGCAAGCGATATGCCTCTCCCCACTTGGTCAAGACTCCCCCTGTGTAACATATTTATTGCCCATTTATTACAAGCACAATGTGTATCTGGTATATGAATCCCAGCGTTGTTAAGGGCATGTATAATAAATCATCTACTCCTTGTTTATCCGCCTCTATCTCATCACATGCTACACCTAAAACACCCTATTCTGCCACAATAATTTGTAGCAATACCACCAAAACCACTCCCAGAACACTGTTTACAACCCACAGAATGCACAATATACAAACACAACCATTCTACATAATGCAGAATATTCTCTTACCCGTTATTCCTGTCCCCTGAGCGAATGACTACGAATGCATTGATCCAATCCACGTTGTACCGCGCATGCGCAGTAGCCAACGGCGCACACAGGACAATGCATCACGACAAAGCATAATTAATATCATAAACGCTTTGTTTCAACACAACACACTGCCACGACATCCACCACGTTCATTAACTCTACCCAAACATCATTTTCAAAACTCGAAACGTAACACATCTCGCTCGCCAACTCCACAAAACAACCGCACGCAAGCTAACTAGCCTAGCCAGCCCCAGCGCCACCCAAGCCCTAGGTCCCACAATCATGACGTCAGAAGCGACCAACTTTTGCAAATAACTCCCAATCAACATTATTATCACACAATCGCTTCACACATAAGCATCGCTCACTCAACGCCACCATGCCGCTTCCAAACATAAAATTGCACGAGCCCTTTTCACGGCGTTATCGCCCAAACTCTCATACCAGCTAACCCGCTAGCCAACCCAATGCGACGTTCAATGCCCCACGGGAGCCGTGCCTTTCGAGATCCGTTCATTCATTAAATCCGCTCAGTACCAATCCAACCATAAACAACACACACAAAAATAACAAACTACTTTAAAAGAAAAGAATCCTTAAAACATTCTCACCTACCAACGCCGCATACTGCTACACCCTATAGCCTGCGCGCTACGACACGCACGCGCTTCGACACGCACGAGTTTTGACGAGAACGCGCTTTGACCAGCACGAGCTTTGACGAGCATGCACGCGCCCCCACTTCATGGCTGGGTGGCACAACGGACGTGGCGCACACACTTGGTATAACGTTAAAAACAGTTCTTAGTCATAACATAAGCGCCAGTATACAGATTTAATCCATATTATATCACGCAACTTACAACACAATCATAAGTCCTTCTACTCACATCCAAACATACACATCACTGCCACCCCTAACCATAAACGAAAAACACACACATCCTCCCAAGCTTACCTATTATTATCCCTCGAATGCCCGCGCGGCAACCTACCACATCGAATGCCTAAGTGTACTACAGTTTCGCAATCAAATCGCCATTAAGTACTAATTCAGTCTTCTAACCGAAATGTCATTAAGCACCACTGTTCGCCCTTTATCACAACGCAACGAGTTAACTAATATGCCTGGTATAAACGTATCAAATAGGCCCTTTTACGGTTGTCGGGTTTCTTTAATCAGCATCTCAACTTGCCAACAACCCCCTCACCGTCTTGGTCCGTTTGAACATGTCCTAAGGCGGGCACAATTCTCCATTTAATTCGGCCGATATTCCAATGCAGCTACTACGTTCCTTCCGTCGATTTGACGTTCTCCACGCTTAGCCCAAAGAAACACTTCATAGCCTCGTCCTTACCAGCAGCCCTCGCTCATATTAATCGTCTCGTTTTTCGCTTGCAACCGCATAACAGGTCCCCCATCCAACACTGATCTATTTCGCTCTTAATCATCCTGATCCACATAATCCAAATGATGTTGAATTCGTGTGTTCAATGACCCCACACTTCGTCCGATGGTTCAGACTCCACGCCGGCGCCGTTTTGAGTCACGGTTACAGCCCAGAACCTGTCCCACCAAACTAGTATAGACACATAATCCACACATCGCCTCGATCATGAAAAAAAATAGCCAACCTTATCCGCGCCCGTTCTAGGTACTATGAAATATGTGTTTTCACTACCCAGAAACGCCCAGTTAAATTGCGTGCTCTAGACCTACCGCAGTCACGATTCAATGAAAGTTCCAGTCCATTACAATTCAACGCTTTGATCATGCTGTTAAACAGTCGTTATGCCCCCCCCTTCGTATAGTTCATATAGTACATTCTATACGAGGCTCAACCCCCGTGGTCCGTATAGGCCGGGAACGGCCTCCTGTGTCTGAACAAACACACAAACATCAAAAGCCCACGTTTGCATGTTTACTGCACAACAAGCGCGATCCCTATACCTCCGGACATCCTAACCTAAGCCACCGCTCCCCCATCCCCGTACGCAAAAGGCCATATCCACCATGGGTCCCAACTAGTGGCGCACACAACCAGCCTTCATCCTGTCCTTCTGTCCTCCCTCCAGACAACAATACCCTGCCCTGCAACTTCAAACGCAGCAACCCCCAGCTCTTTTCCCTGCACGTCCCCAACATACACGCAAGGTCCAGAGACCTCACCGCACATCTACAGGGGGGGGCACAACAGGATGGGTAAGAACGGCACCATTTCTGTAGTATATTTCTACAGAATCCTACAATAATCTAAGGTTATTGTAGTACAGGACAATGGGATTGCTTATCTGGAAGGAGGAGAAAGGGATCATATATGTGATAGAATTGTTGGTCTCCTCATCTGACTTAGAGCAGATGAAGAATAAACGTGTAGCCAGACAAAACCAGAACTATAGTTCAACTCAACATTTATTTGAGCCAGAGGCCAAGGGTGAATAATAAGTTGCCTTTTACATACAAAAGATTATCAGAAAAACATTAACATGGCTGCCGTGTACAGGAATCACAATAAGGTTTGCATCTCAAACCCCAATATGTACAGAAACAGTCACCCGTTAACATAATTTGAACATACATTGACAATACTGTAAGCCCTTTTTGTATGTAAGTAAGCCTGGTTTCTAAGCTAAGTTTACATTATATTCTAACCAAACAGGGTGGTTCCATTTCGGCTTACTTACATTAAAACAGCACAGCAGTAGTCTCTCGATGGTGGGGAGCGGTTGGAGCACGCAGACCTGGGTGGGATCTGGGCTCCAGACTCACACTTTGTGGGCCCTTATATCCTATCATTTCTAGCCAATATTAGCACATGGTTGATCCAATCCAGCGTCTTCTTCTGGGGGGTTGGGTCTTGTCCCATGGGTGGGGGTTGGTGTGATGTCATCTTCCCTCAGTGATAAGAAGGGGGGTCTTTATGGCTCCCCCTTCCTTGATGTGGTTTCTCTTCCCTCCGTGATCAGAAGGGGGGTCTTTGTGCCCCCCCCCCCCTGGGTGTGCCAATAAACCTTTTACCAACTGTATCTCCCGTATATATGAATTTACCCATTTCTAATATTATGGTTTACTCTTTTGATACTAAACAGTTGATTAATAGATAACTTTGTTTGTGACTTAGTGTCCATGACTAATCATTTCTTCTAAACTGGTCTGCCCTGTGGTCAGCCCAGCTGTCTTTGATCAGCATTTACATACAGTCAGTTCGAAAAGGTGTAGTGGGGGTTGAGAATGGCTCTCTGTTGTTATCTGCTGCAGCTGTCTCCACTGACAGTTGAGACTATTTTAGCCACTGAGTCTCTCTCTGCTATTGAAAGATACATCTGGCTTTTGATGTGGTCCTCTAATTTATTCACACATATTAATTATGAAATTCAACGTCAATACTACCACAGGAGCCTTAGAAAAAAAAAAGTAACGTAATGTTTACTTAAAGTCAAAAACCTAACGTAGAAGGTTCTACTCAAAGAAAGAATCACAATTAAAGTATATTTTTGTGATTGCAGTAAAAGTTTACTCACGACTAAAAAAGTAACGTAAGGTTTACTTAAAGTCAAAAACCTAACGTAGAAGGTTCTACTCAAAGAAAGAATCACAATTAAAGTATATTTTTGTGATGGCAGTAAAAGTTTACTCACGACTAAAAAAGTAACGTAATGTTTAGAAAGCTCTGGGGGGAGTTACAAGTGCAACATAATTTCGTGCTTTGCCCACAGGAATGCAGGCTAACTAGCCACAAGCGAGCTAAATGCTAACTGGATGGCTACCTAGCCCGAGGCTACGTGAAGCTGCTAAAACGGCGCTTTCACAGGAATGCAGGCTAACTAGCCACAAGCAAGCTAAATGCTAACTGGATGGCTACCTAGCCCGAGGCTACGTGAAGCTGCCAAAACGGCGCTTTCACAGGAATGCAGGCTAACTAGCCACAAGCGAGCTAAATGCTAACTGGATGGCTACCTAGCCCGAGGCTACGTGAAGCTGCCAAAACGGCGCTTTCACAGGAATGCAGGCTAACTAGCCACAAGCGAGCTAAATGCTAACTGGATGGCTACCTAGCCCGAGGCTACGTGAAGCTGCTAAAACGGCGCTTTCACAGGAATGCAGGCTAACTAGCCACAAGCGAGCTAAATGCTAACTGGATGGCTACCTAGCCCGAGGCTACGTGAAGCTGCCAAAACGGCGCTTTCACAGGAATGCAGGCTAACTAGCCACAAGCGAGCTAAATGCTAACTGGATGGCTACCTAGCCCGAGGCTACGTGAAGCTGCTAAAACGGCGCTTTCACAGGAATGCAGGCTAACTAGCCACAAGCGAGCTAAATGCTAACTGGATGGCTACCTAGCCCGAGGCTACGTGAAGCTGCTAAAACGGCGCTTTCACAGGAATGCAGGCTAACTAGCCACAAGCGAGCTAAATGCTAACTGGATGGCTACCTAGCCCGAGGCTACGTGAAGCTGCTAAAACGGCGCTTTCACAGGAATGATGGCTAACTAGCCAAGAGCTAACTAGCTCCCCACAGGCTAACAAGCCAAGAGTGAATTGATGGCTAACTAGCCACGAGCTAACTAGCTCCCCACAGGCTAACAAGCCAAGAGTGAATTGATGGCTAACTAGCCACGAGCTAACTAGCTCCCCACAGGCTAACAAGCCAGGAGTGAATTGATGGCTAACTAGCCAACCACAGGCTAACAAAGCCAGGAGCTGATTGATGGCTAACTAGCCAACCACAGGCTAACAAAGCCAGGAGCTGATTGATGGCTAACTAGCCAAGAGCTAACTAGCTCCCAACAGGCTAACAAGCCAAGAGTGAATTGATGGCTAACTAGCCAAGAGCTAACTAGCTCCAAACAGGCTAACGAGCCAGAGCTAACAGGATGTCTCACAATCATCCCCACATCACAGAGGACGATGAATTACCCTCGGATGATGGATTGGGAGTTTCTACACCCAGCAGGGGGTTAGACTACCCAGGAGAACGGGGAACACACCCAGAGTCCCCTGAGACGCTTGCGGAAAGTAAGGAATTCACAGAACTTAAACAACACCACCTGGTACACACAGAACATAAACCTTACGGTTGCGCCCAGTGTGAGAGGACCTTCAAGACGAAGGGAGAGCTTAAAATTCATTCCATGGTACACACAGGAAATAAACCTTACGGTTGTGACCAGTGTGGGAAGACCTTCAAGGTGAAGGCAGAACTTAAACAACACCACCTGGTACACACAGAACATAAACCTTACGGTTGCGCCCAGTGTGAGAGGACCTTCAAGACGAAGGGAGAGCTTAAAATTCACTGCAGGGTACACACAGGAGAGAGACCTTACAGCTGTGGCCAGTGTGGAAAGAGCTTCAAGTGGAAGACTCATCTTAAACAACACCACCTGGTACACACAGAACATAAACCTTACAGCTGTGCCCAGTGTGGGAAGACCTTCAAGACGAAGGCAGAACTTAAACAACACCACCTGGTACACAGAAAATAAACCTTACGGTTGCGCCCAGTGTGAGAAGACCTTCAAGACGAAGGGAGGGCTTAAGAAACACAGACGGCGGAGGCAGCCATGCAAGGTGCCAACCTGCTTAACGAGAACAGTCAGGGGTTATGTGTCTTGCTCAAAAACACTGCGACACACTATCATGGACGAGTTTGGAGATGGAAAAAACCAAGAAGACGATGTAGTCATTCTTCCTCTTTATGAGGCGCAAGGCTCCACCTCAAAACGAGCATCTCCCTCCACTGACATAGAGGCGTTCAGCTCTCTAGACGAGTTCCTAAAGGCCAAAAACATCAATTATGAGCACTGTTCCATTTTCTATGGCCCAGAAGAGGAGGATGGCGACATTCAGATCGAGGATCAGAACCCGAGGCCACAGATGACACCTTCAGGTGAAACTGAGTCTGAGCCTGAACATGATGGGGAGCTAAATACCTCTGAAACTGAACACAGTTCTGATTACTCAACATATTGAGTAATAGCTCAAGAGAAGCTAGCACAAGGAGACGCTAGCTCCCCAAAGGGGCTTCAATGGCCCAAATGATGGAAAGAGAAATAAGAACCCCCGGTCAAGATCCAGGGGAAAACATGGTGGATAAACTAACCCAAGAGCAGCATGCAGAGCAGGCTAACTAGCCATTGCGAACAGGAGCTATTAGCATGATGACGAGCCAGAAGCTAGCAGGAGCATGAGTCCTGCTACTGTGACGGAAGTAGAACCAGCGTAATCATACAGGCTGGTGTTATCAGCAGGAGCTGAGTCTACAAGAGGCTACATAGCCTGAGTCTACAAGAGGCTACCTAGCCTGAGTCTACAGCAGGCTAACTAGCCAGAGCTAACACCAGACATAACAGTAACTAACTACCCAGTCTGGACCGAGACAAGCACAACACAGGGTTGACCCCCTGTGCAAGAAGGAAATGGACGGAAACAACAGTCCGAAAGGCCTGTGAACAATGTGCGCTGGTAAGGGGGACAAAACCTGAACCAGTGCCATCGAGACGAATAGCAGTATCTGAGAGCAGGACTGAAACTACTGGAGGAAGCGGGTGTAATGGCCCAATACTCTGTACCCTACCAGCCCAATACGAACGGGGTGGCAGAGAGAGCTGTACGCTCTATGAAGGATCAGATGATCAAAGTGAATATGTTGCGATCCTGGAATGAACCGACCTCCCTCCTTAGGATACACCAAGGAAACCGACAGTACAGTTCGGACCGGAAGGATCAGAACCTGCCCTATTTCGGGCCAGGAGCATTCTTAGACGGGGGGGGGGGGTCCCCCGGAGTCAGTGGACGACGCAGCGAATGGCAAGAGGGAAAATACTGATTCAGGTCAGAACTCGGAAATGGAGGAAGACCGGGATAGGTCAAGCTCCAGAGCATCCTCAAGGTCCTCACCTAGACCTCCTAGACCGGACAGAGAGACATCGGCCTGGACCCAGGTTACAGGGCGACGAGAGCCCTGAATGGACCTGAAAGAGAGAAAAGAAATGAGTCCTCTGTGGACAGTATCTGTGATGTCCTGCGAGGCCTACGGACAGGGTCACACGACCAGGCCAACCACACTTCAATAGAGGACTGCTGCTACAATTCTCGGGGACCCGTGGGGTCGCCCGAGAAGTGACAATTCAACCTACCTCAAACTATGGGAGAGATCCAAGAGGTCAGACGGGGTGACCCCAAGATGACCAAGATGACCAAGATGACCAAGATGACCAAGATGACCAAGATGACCACCAGGTGTTGTCTTCAGGTGCGTTGGCCGGGAACAACAGATGCAAGTCTTCCCGCCGGATACCAAGCAACAACGTGACCCCTATCCTGTCGGGCCGTCCAGCCAGGGAACAACAGATGCAAGTCTTCCCGCCGGCTACCAGGGTAACAAGGAACCAAGATGGCAGAGGGGGTGTGGAGAGTCACAGCCACGTGACCCCGCAATCGCCATCTCGTCCCCAGTACAGACGCTATTAAGACAATGGAAAATGACCGACCAGGATGACAGAGGAGGTGTAAAGTGTCACAGCCAACTAGTGACACTGGTTATAATGACATCCTGTTCTCTCTGTCAATTGTGGGATGTAAAAGGTTTAAGCATATGTTTATGGTATATATCTGTATATATACTCTGAATATATATATTCATGCAACAACAGGGCAATTGCTTCCATACTGCTTGGCTGCTTAAAGAATGAATTGCCTGTTCTGTTTAAAAGGTGCCAGTATGTATGCAGGGAGGTAACTGAAAGATGGGGCCTTGACGGGGGCGGGGGGGGAGGCCTCTGCCATGAAGAAGAGATTTTTCCCACAGAAGGCCTAGCCTGCCTGCATTCTTTACTACCTGTTACTTACTGGCCCGGCTGCTTTTTACTGATAGCGTGGCAGAAGCGAGGGGCCCCAGGCCGGAGGAAGATAAAGGCGGAAAATGTGAACGTTTAGAGAAGACACACGTTATGTGTGCCACAAATCAACAAGCGCCACCTGTGTTATAAACTTATACAGAGTCTTAAAACTATAGAGAGAATCTTAAA
>NC_140169.1:48791250-48794546 GCF_963971535.1 Notolepis coatsorum | reverse complement strand
CTGATCCACTGTTCAGCGCGTCTGAACATGTAAATGTCACATAAACTGAAGCAAGTCTCCACATTTGACCACATGATGCCGCTCGTCTTCTGTGTTGAGACCCAGCGGATCAGCGGCCTGAAGGTTGGAGAAGGTCGCTGGTTCAATTCCCTGGCCTGGCAGGAAAAGATATGGCTGGGGGGGAAGTGAAGGAACAATACCCCCCCCCCACCTCCCCAACTGCTGCCTGGGTGGAGGTCTCTCTCTCTCTCTCTCTCTCTCACTCACTCACTCACTCACTCACTCACTCACTCACTCACTCACTCTCTCTCTCTCACTCACTCACTCACTCACTCACTCACTCACTCACTCACTCACTCACTCACTCACTCACTCACTCACTCACTCACTCACTCACTCACTCACTGAGTCACTCACTGAGTCTCTCTCTCTCTCTCTCTCTCTCTCTCTCTCTCTCTCTCTCTCTCTCTCTCTCTCTCTCTCTCTCTCTCCAGACGCATACATGCATGTGCTATAAGTATAAAGTATAATACATCGCAAATTACTTTGAGTATACAATCGTCAAAAAGAAAAGAAGAATAGCCCCGCCCACCATCACTGTGGTGTTTCCAGGTCGCTGGTTTGATGTTGTTTCAGGCCTGGTTTCCCCTCATTGTGTGTAGCTCCTCTGATTGAGGCAGAGATTAGTGAATTCCTTGAGTGTTACAACCAGTTAAGGTAAATATATCATAAATCAGGGTATCTGCAGGGTATTAAAACGTCTTAAAAAGTATTACAAAGTCTTACATTTCGCATTTGCACAGGTATTAAATTTTTTGGTAATTAATTCAAGGTACTGACGTTACAACTGGAGTTGGTCCCTTGACCAAGGTACTGACGTCACAACTAGAGCTGCCGCGATAACCGCATTACCGCGGTATCGCTGTTGCATCACGCCCACCGCAGAGTTAGGCTGAATACCGCATCACCGCTGTTTTTTTATAATAATAATAAAGTAGCGCCCAGACGTTGGGCTTGCGGCTCTGCAGATATACCCTACTTGGTTCCAAGCGACCCTATTGGGTAGAAGTGGTACCAGAAAGGTCACGTGAAACACTGCAGACCACTGATTGGTCAGAAGAGAGACGCGTCACACGTTGGAGCCTCCTGCACAAAAGCAGAAAGCCGCCATCTTTACTGCCTCGCTAAGGATGCATTTCATTCAGGATTTGTTTGCAACAGCACCAAGTGCAATAAACAAAAAAGGATGGATTCACTGTGTATTCTGCCTCATTTATTGATGAAACAAAACCGACATCAACCCAATTTAGCACCGCACGGAGAGTTTAGTGTCACAACAAGATCGCTGATGTGTTAAGCTTGTTGTTGTTATTAGCCTAATACTAACGCTAACGTCAGCAGATATACACGAGAGGTAACGTTAAACCCGGGTTGCTTGGTAGAATAGACACAATGAGAGGTAACGTTAGCTTTAGCAGAATAGACACAACGAGAGTCTGGTTAATGTTGTTATTGATTGATTGATTGATTGATTGAAACTGTGTTAAACTCTGGCTTGCTGCAAGCCCTCGGACATAGCTATGCCCACGGAGCTTTCAGTGTACACAAGCGGCCCCGCCTGCATCCCCACACGGAGACACACGGAGTAGTACCTGCAGTGGAAAAGGAACGAAGTACCAGGTACCTAAAGCGGGTCGAGTCGAGTAGGTACTATGCAGTGGAAATGCGCCATTAGACTAGAGGCAGGCTATATGCTATAAAGAGTAGACTAAAAAAAATAAAAATGCCTTCAAACCTTTTTTTCTTTTTTTTGGTTATTGCCGCGGTATGAGATATTTCGCAAATTTGTGCGGTAAGGAAAAGATCAATACCGCGGCAGCTCTAGTCACAACTGGAGTTGGTCTCTTGACCAAGGTACTGGCATTACTACTGGAGTTGGTCCCTTGACCAAGGTACTGGCATTACAACTGGAGTTGGTCTCTTGACCAAGGTACTGACGTTACAACTGGAGTTGGTCCCTTGACCAAGGTACTGACGTTACAACTGGAGTTGGTCTCTTGACCAAGGTGCTGACATTACAACTGGAGTTGGTCTCTTAACCAAGGTACTGGCATTACAACTGGAGTTGGTCTCTTGACCAAGGTACTGGCATTACAACTGGAGTTGGTCTCTTGACAAAGGTACTGACGTTACAACTGGAGTTGGTCTCTTGACCAAGGTACTGGCATTACAACTGGAGTTGGTCTCTTGACCAAGGTACTGGCATTACAACTGGAGTTGGTCTCTTGACCAAGGTACTGGCATTACAACTGGAGTTGGTCTCTTGACCAAGGTACTGGCATTACAACTGGAGTTGGTCTCTTGACCAAGGTACTGGCATTACAACTGGAGTTGGTCTCTTGACCAAGGTACTGACGTTACAACTGGAGTTGGTCCCTTGACCAAGGTACTGGCATTACAACTGGAGTTGGTCTCTTGACCAAGGTACTGGCGTTACAACTGGAGTTGGTCTCTTGACCAAGGTACTGACGTTACAACTGGAGTTGGTCTCTTGACCAAGGTACTGACGTTACAACTGGAGTTGGTCTCTTGACCAAGGTACTGACGTTACAACTGGAGTTGGTCTCTTGACCAAGGTACTGGTCATTACAACTGGAGTTGGTCTCTTGACCAAGGTACTGGCGTTACAACTGGAGTTGGTCTCTTGACCAAGGTACTGGCTAACAGCTGGAGTTGGTCTCTTGACCAAGGTACTGGTCATTACAACTGGAGTTGGTCTCTTGACCAAGGTACTGGCATTACAGCTGGAGTTGGTCTCTTGACCAAGGTACTGGCATTACAACTGGAGTTGGTCTCTTGACCAAGGTACTGGCATTATAGCTGGAGTTGGTCTCTTGACCAAGGTACTGGCATTACAACTGGAGTTGGTCTCTTGACCAAGGTACTGGTCATTACAACTGGAGTTGGTCTCTTGACCAAGGTACTGGCATTACAGCTGGAGTTGGTCTCTTGACCAAGGTACTGGCATTACAACTGGAGTTGGTCTCTTGACCAAGGTACTGACGTTACAACTGGAGTTGGTCCCTTGACCAAGGTACTGACGTTACAACTGGAGTTGGTCTCTTGACCAAGGTACTGGCATTACAACTGGAGTTGGTCTCTTGACCAAGGTGCTGACATTACAACTGGAGTTGGTCTCTTGACCAAGGTACTGGTCATTACAACTGGAGTTGGTCTCTTGACCAAGATACTGACGTTACAACTGGAGTTGGTCTCTTGACCAAGGTACTGACGTT
>NC_140169.1:48776250-48786250 GCF_963971535.1 Notolepis coatsorum | reverse complement strand
GTGGGCGGGGGGTCCTGGTCGTTACTAACACAGCAGGCAGGGTCAGCGGTGGGTCCTGGTCGTTACTAACACAGCAGGCAGGGTCAGCGGTGGGTCCTGGTCGGTGTGAAGTGTGACTCCTACAGGTCGCAGACTCAATTGGGACGGGTGAAAAATACAGAAAGCCCAAAAATAAATAGAATAAATAAAAGATTAAAGATAAGAGAAGAAGAAGATAAAAAAGCGGACGTGCGAACCCGTTAATTAAGATTTGAGTGCCAACGTAACGAACGACAGTCCGAACCTGTATATCTGTATGTTGTGTACAGTATGCCATAAATGTTATGATGAATTGAAAATGGGGGACCCTGATGTAAACAAGATGAAAGTCTTTCTCTGGTCTGCATCCCCTTAAAGGGGACCTGCATTGCTATTCCTAGCACTATTTGGGCAACTTTACACAATTCCTGTGAGTCTATGGAAGACTGTAAGGTTTATTTTTTAAAAAATCATTGTTTTATATTTCTAATGGAGTACTCAAAAGCATAATTTTCAGCCTCAAGATGTCAGCCCGTTATTGGCTGGGCTCCGCCCATAAGCACTTTCAGTGACAGTCATCCACACAGTCTGCGAGTGGCAGAGAGCGAGAGAGAGAGCACTGTGTAAACACAGCTGCGTGCGAGATACGCAGGTCCCCTTCTCTCTCTCTCTCCCGTTTGAGGAAGTCTTCCACTGTGCCATGCGCTATAGATGGGGCGTTAGTTATGCTCCCGAATCGAGAGAGAGGGGGAGAGAGACAGACCGAGAGACGACAGCGCGACACGTGTGTGTATGTGTGCTCTGTTGCGAGGGTCTATCTGATTCTCCCTCTCTCTCTCTCGCTCGCTCGCTCTCTGTCAAACCCCGTTTGGTGCGCTACAACCACAGAGCCAATCGGATCACTATCCGCTCCATCCTCGCCACGTGACGTCACCACGCGAGTCAAATCAGAACGACCTGATTCAAATGGAGCAGGAAATGAATGACCTGAATGACGGCAATCCGCCAATAGGGTATTTAGAGACACATACACATTGATACTAACTCCTATTACTATAATACAAGGCTAGACACTGAAAAAAGACATTTATAATGCATGTCACCTTTAACAATTGTGTGTATTGAGCTGTACTGTACTGTACCCATTCTGCAATCTGTTAATAAACTTGTTAATCAATCAATCAAAACTAAGCTCTATTCTATTATCCTCAGTCAGACAAACCACTGATGTGTTCCTCACACCCTTCCTCATCAACCTTTATCGTCATCATCATCATCCTCACTGCGGTCCCAGAGGAAGAGGGGTTCATGCCGCTCACTGTGCATGTGTCTCCCTGTGCGTCAGATGAAGAAGGAGCTGGCGGAGGGGTTAGGGTTAGGGATGCCCCGATCACGTTTTTTGCCACCGATACCGATCACCGATCGTCTTGAGCCATATCCGCCGATACCGATCCGATATCGATCGTTTTTGATTAAACATTTAATTTAATTAAATTTTATATACTTTAAACATTTTTTTTATATAAAATATATATATTATATAATCATACTTGTAGTTGTATTATCTGCGAGACATCGCCACCACGGAACAAGTCAAAATGCTCGCTATCTGCAAACAGCTCCACTGTCTGTGTACTCGAGTAGCGTCCAGCTACGGCCAGGATTCTCCGGCGCTGCCGCTGGACCCTATTGATCACATTCAGCAAGCCAGGGGCTCAAATACGCATCGAATCAGTGTTATAAGACATTGATATCAGGAGCTATCTGTAGCTACTGCTAGCCGGCTAGATAACGTTAAGACAACACCTCAGTGAACTATTTAGTTTAATGGGACGTTTCGTTTTGAACAGTGAGCTAACATGAGCTAACGGAGGTATCATACACTAGTACTAGACTTGCTGGAGCATTTGTTGACATTTGTAGATATCAGGAGCTATCAGTAGCTAGCCGGCTAGATACCGTTAACAATGCCTCATGTATTAAACTAAAAGTGAATAGTTGACTGGGTCATTCTGTTTAAACAGTAACGGTAGCTAACGTTAGCTCACGGAGGTCGCATGCACTAGGTTAGAGCAGACTATTGCCCGAGTTTGTTTACACAGGTAAGGGAGGGGCAGGAGGAGGAGGAGGAGCGGCAGTTTGCAGCTCCGTGTGTCTGAGACTGAAGTCAGCGAGTGAGATCTCCGCTAAGAATTGGATCATGTTTTTCGATCGGTTTTGACGATCGGCGAAAATAAAGCATTATCACCGATCACCGATTGCATATTTATACTGATTATCGGCCGATAACGATCGGTGGCCGATCGATCGGGGCATCCCTAGTTAGGGTTACCGCTCACTGCCCTGTCTGTGTGTCTCCGTCAGATGAAGAAGGAGCTGGCTGATGACGACTCCATCACCCAGGAGGTGGTGGGCAACGCCCACATCGAGAACTACGCCCTGAAGATGTTCCTGTACGCCGACACCGAGGACCGCGCCGGGCGCTTCCACAAGTGAGGCACATGCACTCTGTTGTGATATGACGATGTCACCTTTTGTGTTGTGTGCTTATGGTCATGGAACTGATCTTAATGTATATTTAAACAATAACCAGGTCAATACCTAACTACTACTGTTACTGTGTCCCTGCGCTGCAGGCTCTGGAGGCTCTAACCCACTCTCCTAGTTTAGCTAATTAAACCTTTAGTTAATTAGGAAGCTCATTAATCTGAAGGTTCACTGCCCCCTAGTGGTCAACGTAATGGTTACACACACACACACACACACACACAGAAACACACGCACACACAGAAACACACACACAGAAACACACACACACACAGAAACACACACACACAGAAACACACACACACACACACACACAGAAACACACACACAGAAACACACACACACAGAAACACGCACACACAGAAACACACACACACACACACACACACACACACACACACACGTGTAGGTGGGAGGTGTAGAGTTGACTGTTTATGGGGAAGGTTGTGGAAATAAGAAGCTTCCTTTAACCTGTTCAGCGCCACGCTCTGCCTTGAACCCTGTTCAACAACACCTCTATTCACAGTGCCGTGTGTGTGTGTGTGTGTGTGTGTGTGTGTGTGTGTGTGTGTGTGTGTGTGTGTGTGTGTGTGTGTGTGTGTGTGTGTGTGTGTGTGTGTGTGTGTGTGTGTGTGTGTGTGTGTGTGTGTGTGTGTGTGTGTGTGTGTGTGTGTGTGTGTGTGTGTGTGTGTGTATCTTTGTTTATAATGTGTGTGTTTATATTAATGTGTGTTGGTTTGTGGGGGGGGGGGGGGGTTATGTAAGGGTTTGTATCTAAGGTGAGTGTGTGTATTTATAATATGTGTGCTGTTTGTTTGTGTGTATATGTGTATGTTTATTAGGTGTGTGTGTGTTAGGGCTGTCACGATTCGTCGACATAGTCAACGATGAAATTTCGCCAATTTGCATATATTCATGATCGACGCATCGTATTGTTGTTGAGAGATAACACACAATATAATAATTCATGGAGATATACTAAAAAGCTATTTATAATTTTTTGCTGGTAAAAAATCTCTCTGGCTGGTAGTTAAAATTTATTTTTATTTTTTATCTGAAGCTAAAAAGTACATTTTGTTCCCTGTTTTTCAGCATTTAGCGACAGGCATGGATACATTGTATGTCATGATGAACAATGTGATAGTAACAGGCGGGTGTTATATTATTTCAAGATAATAAAGTAGCTAGTCAATAGATAAAAAGCAGTAATGGCATGTAGGCAGGGGGCGAAACTAAAGCCCGCCACCCGCCATTGGCGCTCAGTTTTTACGTTTGGCGCCTCCCACTGAGAGGTCTGCCCGCCGTGTGGCGGGCAATCAAATAGTCATGTGAAAACCGAAAATCATGATCCAATTCTTTAGCGGAGTTCTCACTCGCTGTCTCAGCACAGACACGCACCTGTTTCTGTATGCTGCATGTAAACAGAGGCTATTGCCTCCGACAGTCACCGTGACGTTAGTCTAGTCAGTGTGGGACCTTCGTGAGATAACGTTAGCTACCGACCGTTACAAAATGACCCAGTCAACTATTCACTTAGTTTAATACATGAGGCATTGTGTAACGTTATCCAGCCGGCTAGCTATTGATAGCTCCCGAAATCAACAAATGCTCCAGCAATAGTCCAGTGCATAATACCTCCGTTGGCTAGGTAGCTCACTAGTCACTACGAAATGTCGCAGTAAACTAAATAGTTCACTGAGGCGTTGTCCCAACGCCATCCAGCAGTAGCTACAGATAGCTCCTGACATCAATGTCCTACAACATGCGTATTCGAGTCCCTGGCTTACATCGCATGAGGGCTGCTGAATAGGGTCCAGCTGTAGCGCAGGAGAATCCTTTTGCATGCTGAATGTAGAGTTTAGGGTCCAGCTGCAGCGCCAGAGAATCCTTGCTGGAGCTGAAGGCCACTCGAGTATACACACAGACAGTGGAGCTGTTTGCAGACAGCGAGGTGGCGATGTCTCGCAGATAATACAACTACAAGTATGATTATATAATATATATATTTTATTAAAAAAAAAAATTATATAAAAAATAATAATTAGTTTTTTATCAAAAAAAAGTTGGCAGGTAAGAAATATGCTAAGAATTGGATCGGGTAGATTCTTCCGATCTACCCGCCACTGGCCAGTGAGTCAAAAAGTTAATTTCGCTCCCTGCATGTAGGTTACTCTACTCGTGTACAGTAGGCATCCACGCTACACAGCATTTACAGGCATAAATAAACATCATGGCTCATCTGCTACTCTGGGTGTCCAGTAGGTGGTGTCAAAGAGGCAACTACCCATGTGACCTGAGGATACTAGTAAAACATTTAGAAATATTCAATTGCAAATAGAATCAATTGTTAAAAATGTATAAAATAATCGACAGATTAATCGATAGTGACAGCCCTAGTGCGTGTGTATATGTGTATGTTTATGTCTATGTGTATGTTTAAGTGTGTGTGTGTGTGTATATATGTGTAAGTGTGTGTGTGCATATGTGTATGTTTAAGTGTGTGTGTGTGTGTATGTGCATGTTTAAGTGTGTGCGTGTATGTGCATGTTTAAGTGTGTGTATATGCGTATGTTTAAGTGTGTGTGTGTGTGTGTATGTTTAAGTGTGTGTGTGTGTATGTGCATGTTTAAGTGTGTGTGTGTAGTCTGTGCATGTTTAGGTATGTGCGTATGTTTATGTGTGTGTGTGTGTGTGTGTGTATGTGCATGTTTAAGTGTGTGTGTGTAGTCTGTGCATGTTTAGGTATGTGCGTATGTTTATGTGTGTGTGTGTGCGTGTCTGTATTTTTAAGTGTGTGTGTGTGTGTGTGTGTGTATGTTTATGTGTGTGTGCATGTTTAAGTGTGTGTATGTGTATGTTTATGTGTGTGTGCATGTGTGCGTGCGTGTATATGTGTATGTTTAAGTGTGTTACTTCCTGGTCTCTGCAGGGTATTTTTAATGACTTGTTTTTAGATCCTGTTTTAATAACAGACCAGAGGCTGTGAACCAACGCACGCACGCACGCACGCGCACACGCACGCACACACACACACACACACACACACACACATACATACATACATACATACATACATACATACATACATACATACATACATACATACATACATACATACATACATACATACATACATACATACATACATACATACATACATACATACATACACATATACACATACACATACACACATAAACCATACACACACACACTTAAACATACACACACACACACAAATTATATTACATAAACAGGGAATCAAATGTATCGGGGCCAAGCAGCACTGAACACACAGCACCTCCTTCTCCACGCGGCTAAGCTGCCAATAATAGCTGAGACAGAGCAATATTTGGCAATTTGTTTGGCTTTTCTTTTAGACATTGCAGCAATTCTCAGACTGGTCATGGTGCATTTGTGTACATGGCCAAGACTTCCGAACACAAGTACACCATATCTACACCTATACCCAAGGTCAGCCATCACACTGAGCAGTGGTTGGTATTTGATATACTTGTCCCGTATATCAAAAAGCAGGGTAGCCGGACCAGCACTCACAGGTTCAATGTTTTTTAATGGCAGCCTGAATAAATATGGCTAGCCATATCACTGAAGAAGGACATTGTCCGAAACATGTCTGCTATTTATTCAGGCTGCCATTAAAAAACATTGAACCTGTGAGTGCTGGTCCGGCTACCCTGCTTTTTGATATACTGAACTTTATGGGATTACAGCACCCAGTGTGAGAACTTGTGAGCGCGGTCTAACTTGACTATATATATACTTGTCCCGGAAAGCCTGGTCCATGTACAGATCAAAGGCACAGCCTACTTCTATGATTAGCACCTCCTTTAGTGTGGTAGTGAAAGTAGGGCTGGGCGATATAACGATAACTATAAATATCGCGATATATTTTAATAATCGATATCGGAAAAAAAAAATATCGAAAATATATATATATATATATTTTTTTGACCTGCAACAGGGCAGTTTTAAAACCAGAGACAGTGGACAGACTTGTCTTTCTTCCCTGCAACTTAAAGTAATGGCTTTGCTTGTCCAAATGACAATACTGACCAAATTGAGATTTATTTTTCTCGTCCATTTATTTTGTTTGCTTTCTAATGTAAAATACAGTTTGAAACTGTCTGTACACAGTAGGCTATGTGTGCTAGCAGAGCTAGTCTCCAGTCACGAGTCACGGTGCACATGTTTGGTGGTTTGTCCACCAAAAAAGCGCCAAAAGATAGAAAAGAAACTAGCAGAGCCAGAACTGTTCAACTCCCCTGGAGCCACAGCCAGCAGAGAAGCCGGTTTACTTTCGCTTTCAAACCAGCTGCAGCCTGAGAACTGGAGTGTGAGGGGATGTAACACTAAAGATGGCGGCAACGACAAAGAATTGCTGCAAAATAAACATACATATGTTGTTTAAAAAAAAAAAAGAAAAAAAAAATTATTATAATAATTATCGTTATCGCGATATGATTTTTTGCCATATCGCCCAGCCCTAAGTGAAAGGTTAACTGTCTGTAGTGTGGTAGTGAAAGGTTAACCTTCTGTAGTGTGGTAGTGACAGGGTTAACCTTCTGTAGTGTGGTAGTGAAAGGTTAACTGTCTGTAGTGTGGTAGTGAAAGGTTAACCTTCTGTAGTGTGGTAGTGAAAGGGTTAACCTTCTGTAGTGTGGTAGTGAAAGGTTAACCTTCTGTAGCGTGGTAGTGAAAGGTTAACTGTCTGTAGTGTGGTAGTGAAAGGTTAACCTTCTGTAGTGTGGTAGTGAAAGGGCTAACCTTCTGTAGTGTGGTAGTGAAAGGGTTAACCTTCTGTAGTGAGGTAGTGAAAGGTTAACTGTCTGTAGTGTGGTAGTGAAAGGGTTAACCTTCTGTAGTGTGGTAGTGAAAGGTTAACCTTCTGTAGTGTGGTAGTGAAAGGTTAACTGTCTGTAGCAGGGTTTCCGTTAGAAAAAATTGTTGCCGGTCTCCGTGACCTGCAAGATTTCAATCTACCGGACAAATGAGATTAATTCCGGTCATAGTTTATTGAGCTTTAAAACAATTGATAGGCAGGCAATATAAAGAATGTCATCCTCAAGGCATGTAGATTTATAATATTATTACTTAAAACTAGGCTACTTTTGCGTATACAGTCATTAATTAATATATTCCAAATAAAATAAGTCCCTCGATACTCCGTGCTGCTGCTGACTTGAACTAAAATAGACCGCGTATGTGGGCAGTCGGTCCGACACTAAACAGCAGTCTGTTATAATCACATTTTTATGAGCTAACGAATTCCGTTATATTGGACATTTGTATTAATTATATCAAGCGAAGAACTGAGAAAGCAGAGAGACGGCAACATTATCGTGGTTTGCGTGACGACTCTCTCCACCTCGCAACGACTTATTTGCAAAGAGTATGGCGCTGCAGAGAAGCTGATTTAGCTGTTATTGGCTCTTTTCTGGGAACCGCACAGCAGCGCCCCCCACCCAACATTGGCTGAAAATGGCCGAATTGAAGTACTGCTGGAATACTGCATTGTGCCGTTGCCTCTCTGGCTCTGCAGCTTCACACAAAAGTCCGCACACCAGCACTAAGCTCTCGCCGACAACGTCGTTGTCATTATTAGAAGCAACGAGGAAACAAATGTAATGATCGTTTCGTTCATCGCATAGGCTATTTAATTTTAGCCTATTTTAATACAATTCAAATAATCAAATTGTGCTTAGACTCAGGGAATTATTTTCACCAGACATTAAGACCGGAGATATTAAATAAGTCGGACTTCAACAGATTTTGCCGGTCAAAAACCGGTAATTACCGGCTAACGGAAACGCTGGTCTGTAGTGTGGTAGTGAAAGGTCTTCTGTAGTGTGGTAGTGAAAGGTTAACCTTCTGTAGTGTGGTAGTGAAAGGTTAACCTTCTGTAGTGTGGTAGTGAAAGGTTAACCTTCTGTAGTGTGGTAGTGAAAGGTTAACCTTCTGTAGTGTGGTAGTGAAAGGTTAACCTTCTGTAGTGTGGTAGTGAAAGGTTAACCTTCTGTAGTGTGGTAGTGAAAGGGTTAACCTTCTGTAGTGTGGTGGTGAAAGTAGAGCTGCCGCGATAACCGCATTACCGCGGTATCGCTGTTGCATCACGCTCACCGCAGAGTTAGGCTGAATACCGCGTCACCGCTGTTTTTTATCATAATAATAAAGTTGGCTTGCGGCTTGCGGCTCTGCAGATATACCCTACTCGGTTCCAAGCGACCCTATTGGTCCAGCCTGGCTCTGCGGCTCTGCAGATACCCCCTACTCGACGCGTCACACTTTGTAGCCTCTGAACGAAAACAGAACGCCGCGCCGCCATCTTTACTGCCTCGCTAAGGATGCATTTCATTCAGGATTTGTTTGCGACAGAACCAAGTGCAATAAACTAAAAAGAATGGATTCACTGTGTATTCTGCCTTATTTATTGATGAAACAAAACCGACATCAACCCAATTTACCACCGAGCGGAGAGTTTAGTGTCACAACAAGATCGCTGATGTGTTAAGTTTGTTGTTGTTATTACTACAGTCAGCCGATATACACGAGAGAGGTAACGTTAAACCCGGGTTTGCTTGGTAGAATACACAATGAGAGGTAACGTTAGCGTTGGCAGAATAGACGCAACGAGAGTCTGGTTAATGTTGTTATTGATTGATTGATTGAAACTGTGTTAAACTCTGGCTTGCTGCAAGCCCTCGGACATCTATGCCCACGGAGCTTTCAGTGTACACAAGCGAGCGGCGGCGGCCCCGCCTGCATCCCCATTCCCCACACGGAGACAAACGGAGTAGTAGTACCTGGCTGCAGTGGAAAAGGAACAAAGTACCAGGTGCCTAAAGCGGGTCGAGTCGAGTAGGTACTATGCAGTGGAAAAGCGCCATTAGACTAGAGGCAGGCTATAAGAGTAGACTACCAAAAAAAATAAAAATGCATTCAAACTTTTTTTTTTTTTTGTGCGCACTGTGCGGTAATTACCGCGGCGGTAGGAAATATTTCGCAAATTCGTGCGGTAAGGAAAATATCAATACCGCGGCAGCTCTAGGTGAAAGGGTTAAGTCGAACATACATCTCCGCTCTACTCCATCATATGGTCAGGGTCCCTGTAGCAGAGAGTAAAATATACTGACAACATATATTTTAGTGAAAAAAGCAATTTTCAATTCAATAAAGTCATGAGCCAAATTACAGTGATTGACAATCAACACTTTGATGAACATTGTTACTCAGCTGATAGAGTTGCGCCCTTCCTGATGACCTGTCGTACAGAACTTGTAAGTCGCTTTGGATAAAAGAGTCAGCTAAATTACTAAATGTAAATGTAAATGATTGGATGGAGAGGGGGAATGGGGCGGAGCTCCTGTCTGTACTGTGATTGGATGGAGAGCAGGACTGGGGCGTTGCTCCTGCA
>NC_140169.1:48724857-48766050 GCF_963971535.1 Notolepis coatsorum | reverse complement strand
AGAGGAGAGAGGAGAGAGGAGAGAGGAGAGGGGAGAGAGGGGGGAGGGGAGAGGAGAGAGGAGAGAGGAGAGGGGGGGAGGGGAGAGAAGAGGAGAGAGGAGAGGCGAGGAGGGGAGAGGAGAGAGGAGAGAGGGGGAGGGGAGAGGAGAGAGGAGAGAGGAGAGGGGGAGGGGAGAGAAGAGGAAGAGAGGAGAGGCGAGGAGGGGAGAGGAGAGGAGAGAGGGGGGAGGGGAGAGAGGAGAGGGGGGAGAGGAGGGGAGAGGAGAGAGAAGAGAGGAGAGGATATGAGGAGAGCAGGAGTGGAGAGGAGATGAGAGGAGAGAAGTGGAGAGCAGGAGAGGAGAGGAGGGGAGAGAGGAGAGGAGGAGGAGAGAGGAGAGGAGAGAAGTGGAGAGCAGGAGAGGGAGAGAGGAGAGAGGAGAGGAGAGGAGAGGAGAGGAGAGGAGAGGAGAGGAGAGGAGAGGAGAGGAGAGGAGAGGAGAGGAGAGGAGAGGAGAGGAGAAGAGAGGAGAAGAGAGAAGTGGAGAGCAGGAGAGGAGAGGAGAATTAAATGTGTTATCTCATTAAAATGTTGGGTTGTTTGCCTGATTTAGTAATATCTCACGACTAGAGCTGGCCGCGATTACCGCATTACCGCGGTATCGCTGTTACATCACGGCCACCGCAGAGTAGGCTGAATACCGCGTCACCGCTATTTTTTATAATAATAATAATAATTTACCCTCCTCTCGTTGGGCTTGCGGCTCTGCAGATATACCCTACTCGTCTATCGAGGTTCCAAGCGACCCTATTGGGTACCAGAAAAGTCACGTGAAACATTGCAGACCACTGATTGGTCAGAAGAGAGACGCGTCACACGTTCTTACGTCCTGAATGTCAGTTCATCACAACAGCTAATAACGTTAGCTTTAACTCTCCGCCGAGTGGACTATCATCGCTCTTCAGGAGTACTAAACGAGACATAATGATTTTACTGTCTGCAACGAATGTTATAATAAAAGCCCTTCGTTCTATACACTTGTCTGATTGAAAACTTTATTAACAGACCGCAGAATGGGACAACTCGGCACGCTCTGAGCAAAGAAAGGAACTGAGATATGAATAGAGTATTGCTTGCTATGGTCCGGTAAATACGCTGATGTTATTGAACGCATAACTATATAATGTCAATGCCACAAAACGAATGCTTTATTATAAAGTAGTAACTTTATAGTAATAATAATAAGAAAGGGTCGGGGGGGTGCCCGCGACACCGAGTGAACTGCGCATCCGTGTTTCACTTTCAATAACTAATGCGTGCTTGCCGAATCCCAAACAATATTCATGCTGCAAAGTCATCCTCTAAAGATAGACATTTAGACTAGAGGCAGGCTATATGCTATAAAGAGTAGACTACTACTAAAAAAAAAAATGCATTCAAACTTTTTTTTTAATTTTTGTGTGCGTGCGGTAAAAAACGCGGCGGTAGGAAATATTTTGCAAATTTGTGCGATAAGGAAATAATCAATACCGCGGCAGCTCTACTCACGACCCAAAATCCCTGTTTTGCATCCCCAGTCAACAGGAGCACTAAAATACTGTATGTTTTGGTGAGAATCCAGCCTAAAACATTATCTTGGATAGTTCCGTCGATACCTATAAACAGCAGCTGTCTCGCCCAGCTGGGATTCAGAGCATCAACACTTAAATCTGTGAGTAACAACGTCTGGAGGCGGTCCTGATGATGAACACGTTTGTAGACATTGTGGTTCTCATCGAAAAAACATCTGATTTGGGCCACTTTCATCTACAGCAGGGGTCTAAAACTCGCGGGCCCGCTGGATGATATTTTGCTGCCCCTACTTTTTTTTTTTAATGTTGTGGGACTTGTACGGCACTTTGTTCAACTGTCAGTGCTGTACAGTTTAAACATTTTTAAATCTTAGACAAACAAAACACTGACTGATCAGAGCAGTTTGCATGGATAATAATAAACAAACAGGCTTAAAGTAACGTCAGCGTCCTCTTACCGTTGGCCGGTGAGACTAGGGATGGGAATTGATAGGATTTTATCGATACGATTCCATTATCGATTCTGCTTATCGATTCGATTCTTTATCGATTCCCTTATCGATACCTGATCAATTTATAATTTAAATAAATAAATTGGAAATGCAACAGAACTACATTTAGTCATTTAGCTGACGCTTTTATCCAAAGCGACTTACAAGTTCTGTACGACAAGCCATCAGGAAGGGCACAACTCTATCAGCTGAGCAACAATGTTCATCAAAGTGTTGAGTGCTACAGTGTAGGTTAGTTTATTAGGACAAGTGCATGACAGTACGGTTAGTTAGGGTTAGATATATTTTTTTTATTCAGATAATGGTTGAAGAAGTGCGTCTTTAGTCGACGCCGAAAGATTGGACGTGATTCGGCTGTCCTAACTGGGGTGGGTAGTTCATTCCACCATTGTGGGGCAAGGACTGAGAATAGGCGACTTCTCTTTGATGACCCTCCCGGAGCTCGGATAGGAGTAGGTCTGAGGCGGCCAGAAGATGCAGAGCGTCGGGGTCTAAGCTGGTTAGAATAACAACATGCAACTTGACATTTCTGATTGTCATTTATTGTTGAGCCCCCATGTCAGAAAAATACAAAAACTGTAAAAAATAAAACATTAACTATAGCCTACACTTAAATAAAATAATGTATTTGAGATTCTCTTAAAATGTATTTATTTTTTTATTCTTAAACTAATTTAATCTATTGAATAACAGTTGTTATTCCTCTGACTTCTGTCTCTCACTCACTCACACTATCTCACACTATCTCACACACACACACTATCTCACACACACACACACACACACACCACACACACACACACACACACACACACACACACACACACACACACACACACACACACACACACACACACACACACCACACACACACACACACACACACACACACACACACACACACACACACACACACACACACACACACACACACACACACACACACACACACACACACACACACACACACACACACACACACACACACACACACACACACACACACACACACACACACACACACACACACACACACACACACACACACACACACACACACACACACACACACACACACACACACACACACACACACACACACACACACACACACACACACACACACACACACACACACACACACACACACACACACACACACACACACACACACACACACACACACACACACACAGCACACACACACACAGAGAGAGAGCTCCCTCCCCGGGCCCCTGTCCTTTATGTATTGGCTTGTGCTGCTACACGGACACATTTGTATGTTGCACCACTGTACTTCCTGGTTTACAGACATGTAAACAAGCACTCACGTCTCTCATTATATGTGAACTAAAGAGTACAAGGTTTACACAACAGCCCCCACCTGCTGTTTTATTGTATTTGTACCTGTACTCTCCGCTGTCAGCTGTTTATCTCTCTTTGTGAGCTTGATTAAATAGCGTTAGCTCACGTTAGCTCACGTTAGCTCCGCGGCTAATTTTAGCTCACCCTGATCTAAATCAATGACTAGGCTCTAAAGCATTCAAGTAGTTTTCACTGCACATAGAAGTAGCCAAACAGCGGGAGCATTTCGGGAGCATATTACCAAAACCCAGGCAATTTCGAGCCCTTAAGGAATCAAATAGAGTCTGCCATGGCCATGCTAACGTAACGTTATTGCGCAACTGTAGCAGCGATAAGGGAATCGAAAGTCACAGGAGCCACACGGTTCCAGGCATCGGCCAATTAGGAACCGGTTCCCAATGGGAACCGGTTTTCGATTCCCATCCCTAGGTGAGACTGGAGCAAAAAGATCCCACTTATTTGACGGCGATCGCCTAAATCCATTTCCGGTTTGTATAATCATAATACACGCCCAAATCGTATCGATTATTGCGTTATGGCAGCGATCGCTACACACGGACGTGTGTCTACAGTCCGCAACAATATGCGAGTGGCCGGACGCATTTCGGAGACGCACCGAGATCGACTCGGACATTTCCGGTTTGGCAACTCGCCGATCATCCACCAGGGGGCAGTATTGAAGCGTTGCAGGAGTTGTGCCGGCTCACACTGCATCAGAGCAGGCTCCGTGAGGGAAATATGAATAACATGGCGAAAAAATGAAATATGATCTCAATAACGTCGTACGCCGTGGATTGGCAGAATTAGCATGAACTTGAAACACGTCATACAACGTGAATGGCGCAGGATGTGTTAATCAGTCAGTCAGTCAGTCAGTTAATCAGTCAGTCAGTCAGTCAGTCAGTCAGTCAGTCATCAGTTAATCAGTCAGTCAGTCAGTTAATCAGTCAGTCAGTCAGTCAGTCAGTCAGCCAGTCAGTCAGTCAGTTAATCAGTCAGTCAGTCAGTTAATCAGTCAGTCAGTGGTTCCTTCAGTAACAAGGAGTCCGTTGTGCTTCACACTGATTAACATTTCATTGTACTGCTGTCAGACACAATGCAACACTGATGCCTTTGACAGAGCAGGGAGGACGAGAGAGGAGAGAGAGAGAGAGAGAGAGAGAGAGAGAGAGAGGAGAGAGAGAGAGAGAGAGAGAGAGAGAGAGAGAGAGAGGGAGGAGAGAGAGAGAGAGAGAGAGAGAGAGAGAGAGAGAGAGAGAGAGAGAGAGAGAGAGAGACTGAGACAGAGAGAGAGAGACAGACAGACAGAGACAGAGACAGAGAGACAGAGACAGAGACAGAGAGACAGAGAGACAGAGAGACAGAGAGACAGAGAGAGAGCTCTGTACGCCCCATTGAACACACACACACACACACACACACACACAGTCACACACAGCCTGGAGTGAATCTGCACACATGCTCACTGCCAGCAGCAGTGGTGATCAATCTGCCTTACGTTGCTAAAGGCCTCTACCTGGCGGCCTGCTGGGAGAGTAATGGCCTCTTAGCCTGGAGCTAGCAGCCCATACTTCACTCATATCCACACGACAACACTCACACACAGACACACACACACACAACAACACTCACACACAGACACACACAACAACACTCACACAGAGAGCAGACACAGTGAGACGAGGCGCTCAGGGTTTCCTGCAGCGCACCAGGGGAGGAAATTAGGCCACTTTACTCGCCAATTGCGAGTATTTTTTACGTTTGGCGAGTAATTCATGAAGAGCACTCGCCAGTCTGGCGAGTACTAGTAATTACAAAACAAAACAAAAAAATCATTCTGCAATCTGCTGATTCGCTCACTGGCACAAGCCGAACTCTGACTCCCCCCTTGATTCCTCCCATTTGCGCCTCAATAATCCGACCATAACCAATGAACATCATCGTTGTACAGATGCGCTCTAAGCTCCTCCAATGAACACTCATTTTCTAGAAGATGCCGCCCATCTAGGGGAAGTGGACAGATCACTGCGAGCGGACCTACAAACTCCTGCCACCGGCAGCCGGCTTGACAACGTAGACAAACTTAAACAAAAACACATCAGTGGATGAAAATAATTGCATGTAGAGTCGTCGCTTTCGTATATCAGTGCGGTCTGACATGGGGGCGAACAACAGCATGCGACGCGTCTCCTTCGAGTCGGATGAGAATGACAAGTCAACCAGCATTAGCCGGCTAGCTACCTAGCATGTAACAAGCTACCATAACGCGCATTCAACATAGTGGACGACTATACTGAGCGGCTTTGCTTAAATGCAGCCGAGTGACATTTTATTATTACCGGGTTTCCCCCCATATGCCATATCACCACTCGCCCATATGCCCTTCACAACGGTGATGTTGTCATACTTGGCATTCAGAATACACCTGCTGAACCCCTAGCGTTGTCGATTCGGTTCCAATGTATTGTCATCTTACAGCACAAGTACAGTACAACCAGAATACATTTGGCATACAACCAGAGTGCAAATGTAACAAGTCAAGTTCAAGTTGTTTTATTTAGCTATTACATTACAGTGAAATGCTTGGTTCTTTCACTGCCCAACTCAGTCCAGCCCAACCCAGTATTGATTGATTGATTGATTGAAAACTTTATTAACAGATTGCAGAATGGGTACAATACAGTACAGCTCAATACACACAATTGTTAAGGGGATGCAGACCAGAGAAGGACTTTCGTCTTGTTTACATCAGGGTCCCCCATTTCAGTCCTGTTTGCTTAATGCCTTGTCCACTTCCTCCACACTCCAATATGCCCTTCAACCCTGCTCCTGTCAAACCTGCTCTTTCCATTCCCTCCATCATGTCCCCCCTTTCTGATGAATATTTCCTGCACTTAAGAGTCAGACACACATTCCTAGTAGTTGAGCTGTGATGAATGAATGAATGAAAACTTTATTTAAACAGATTGCAGAATGGGTACAGTACAGTACGGCTCAATACATGCAATTGTTAAGGGGATGCAGACCAGAGAAAGACTTTCGTCTTGTTTACATCAGGGTCCCCCATCTGTTTGGCTGGTAAAAAAAATCAGATACTCGCCAGTTGGCTGGTAAGCCAAAAAGTTAGTTTCCTCCCCTGCAGCGCACTATGCAGACCAGACCAGACCAGGGGACTTGGCAAGGTGGCCGTGCCCGACGTGGTGAACCAGTGCCTCAGGTGTTCAGACGGGTGGGGCCAGGCTGCATGGAGGAGGAGGAGGAGGAGAGGGGTGGGGCCAGGCTGCATGGAGGAGGAGGCGGGTGGGGCCAGGCTGCATGGAGGAGGAGGAGGAGGAGGAGGAGGAGGAGGAGGAGGAGGAGGAGGAGGAGGAGGAGGAGGAGGAGACGGGTGGATCTACAGCTGGTAGGGGGCTGGTACCTACAGATCACAGGTCTCTCTCTACAGCTGGTAGGGGGCTGGTACCTACAGATCACAGGTCTCTCTCTACAGCTGGTAGGGGGCTGGTACCTACAGATCACAGGTCTCTCTCTACAGCTGGTAGGGGGCTGGTACCTACAGATCACAGGTCTCTCTCTACAGCTGGTAGGGGGCTGGTACCTACAGATCACAGGTCTCTCTCTACAGCTGGTAGGGGGCTGGTACCTACAGATCACAGGTCTCTACAGCTGGTAGGGGGCTGGTACCTACAGATCACAGGTCTCTACAGCTAACGTTAAGATAGCAGTGTAACTTAAGTTACACTATGCATGCTTGATGAAAGCAGAGCAGAGCTCTCTGTCTGTCTGAGAGGTGTACTAACACAGAGGGGTTAGGGTTAGAGTCTGTACTAACACAGAGGGCTGTGGAACGTTCTGGATTCTAAGAGACATGGCGATGTCGACGTGGAGGATGCAGTGACGGAACATAATCGACATGTTTTACTCTCTTGGGATTTGCTCCACAACTATAAAGCGCCTACAAATCCACTCCACTCATATAGAAAATACAGCATTAGGCTATTCTAAAAGTATTGATACTACCAATCAGGGTTAGAATAAAAAAAAAAAAAAATCAAGGGCTTTTTTTGCCCCCCCTTAACACTTTCTATGCCACTCACGAGTTTTCTCGGAATTATTAATATCTCGTTGAAAGCCACTCACGAGATTTCTCAGATTTTTTTTTTAGCAATCTGAAATCATATTGCATCACGCGAGCCTACCCTAGTATACCCGAGCGCCGCCGGCGATCAGATGTGGAAAAAAGCGCCCCCCTATCGTCTCCCAGATGACATAAGGGATTTTGGAATGGACTCAATGAAAATGGATGGGGGTAAAAATCCTGTACTCCACATTTTCCAGTCCACTGATCAGGGTTTCCGTTAGAAAAAATTGTTGCCGGTCTCCGTGACCTGCAAGATTTCAATCTACCGGACAAATGAGATTAATTCCGGTCATAGTTTATTGAGCTTTAAAACAATTGATAGGCAGGCAATATAAAGAATGTCATCCTCAAGGCATGTAGATTTATAATATTATTACTTAAAACTAGGCTACTTTTGCGTATACAGTCATTAATTAATATATTCCAAATAAAATAAGTCCCTCGATACTCCGTGCTGCTGCTGACTTGAACTAAAATAGACCGCGTATGTGGGCAGTCGGTCCGACACTAAACAGCAGTCTGTTATAATCACATTTTTATGAGCTAACGAATTCCGTTATATTGGACATTTGTATTAATTATATCAAGCGAAGAACTGAGAAAGCAGAGAGACAGCAACATTATCGTGGTTTGCGTGACGACTCTCTCCACCTCGCAACGACTTATTTGCAAAGAGTATGGCGCTGCAGAGAAGCTGATTTAGCTGTTATTGGCTCTTTTCTGGGAACCGCACAGCAGCGCCCCCCACCCAACATTGGCTGAAAATGGCCAAATTGGAGTACTGCTGGAATACTGCATTGTGCCGTTGCCTCTCTGGCTCTGCAGCTTCACACAAAAGTCCGCACACCAGCACTAAGCTCTCGCCGACAACGTTGTTGTCATTATTAGAAGCAACGAGGAAACAAATGTAATGATCGTTTCGTTCATCGCATAGGCTATTTAATTTTAGCCTATTTTAATACAATTCAAATAATCAAATTGTGCTTAGACTCAGGGAATTATTTTCACCGGACATTAAGACCGGAGATATTAAATAAGTCGGACTTCAACAGATTTTGCCGGTCAAAAACCGGTAATTACCGGCTAACGGAAACGCTGCCACTGATGCAGCCGGGGTTACCACAGTTCATTCTGGAGCCTCTCAGCCCCGCGGAATCATGTGTACGACTGTATCACGTTGGATCTATACACTTATCGATTTTTTCGAATGGTGATCAGGAATTGGAATATATTTATATATATATATATTCCTCACTAACACTAACCCTAACGTCAGGACACCACGTTCCTCATATTGTATATTCATAACAACAAGTAGACAGATCCATTAAAGACATGTCTGTGTGGCACTGTGGGCCCGGCTGCCAGGACGTTGCCAGCTCTGGGACCCGCAGGGAGAATTTATGGGTTTCATTACGAGGTGAACTGGTCGGTGCAGGCTTCTTGACTCGCGCCACAATTGATTGTCTTGTTCCTGTTGAATAGGAAACAAGAGGAGCCAGAACCAGGCTTTGTCCCGCCGCTCTGAGGGGGCTTTGTGCCCACCGCCGGGCAGAACACAAGGAGGACGGAGCCACAGCCAGAACACAAGGAGGAGGACGGAGCCACAGCCAGAACACAAGGAGGAGGACGGAGCCACAGCCAGAACACAAGGAGGAGGACGGAGCCACAGCCAGAACACAAGGAGGAGGACGGAGCCACAGCCAGAACACAAGGAGGAGGACGGACCCACAGCCAGAACACAAGGAGGAGGACGGACCCACAGCCAGAACACAAGGAGGAGGACGGACCCACAGCCAGAACACAAGGAAGACGGACCCACAGCCAGAACACAAGGAGGAGGACGGACCCACAGCCAGAACACAAGGAGGACGGACCCACAGCCAGAACACAAGGAGGAGGACGGACCCACAGCCAGAACACAAGGAGGAGGACGGAGCCACAGCCAGAACACAAGGAGGAGGACGGAGCCACAGCCAGAACACAAGGAGGAGGACGGACCCACAGCCAGAACACAAGGAGGAGGACGGACCCACAGCCAGAACACAAGGAGGAGGACGGACCCACAGCCAGAACACAAGGAGGAGGACGGAGCCACAGCCAGAACACAAGGAGGAGGACGGACCCACAGCCAGAACACAAGGAGGACGGACCCACAGCCAGAACACAAGGAGGAGGACGGACCCACAGCCAGAACACAAGGAGGAGGACGGAGCCACAGCCAGAACACAAGGAGGAAGTTTTTTGCGTTTTCGTTTTAGTTAGTTCATTTTTTTGCGTTAGTTTTTTGCGTTTTAGTTCGTAAATTTTAGTGTTTTTTTTTTTAGGTTTTTTTGTTCGTTTTCGTTTTAGTTCAGAACTTTTTTTGCGTTCGTTTTTTTTGCGTTTTTTTTTTTTCGTTTTAGTTCGTAAATTTTTTTGCGTTCTTTTTTTTCGTTTTCGTTTTAGTTCGTAAATTTGTTTGTGTTCGTTTTTTACGTTCGTTTTTTTTGCGTTTTAGTTCGTAAATTTTTTTGCGTTCTTTTTTTTTTGTTTTCGTTTTAGTTCGTAAATTTGTTTGTGTTCGTTTTTTTACGTTCTTTTTTTTGCGTTTTAGTTCGTAAATTTTTTTGCATTTTTTTTTTTTCGTTTTCGTTTTAGTTCGTTCGTTTTTTTGCGTTTTTGTTTTAGTTCGTTCGTTTTTTTGGGTTCGTTTTTTTGCGTTCGTTTTTTTGCGTTTTAGTTTTAGTTAGTTCATTTTTTGCGTTATTTTTTTTGCGTTATTTTTTTTTGTGTTCTTTTTTGTGTTCTTTTTTTTGCATTATTTTTTGTTCTTTTTCGTTTTAGTTCGTAAATTTTTTTGCGTTTTTTTTCTGAGGAGGCTGAACAGAGTCCAAGGTGAGAGAGAGAGAGAGAGAGAGAGAGAGAGAGAGAGAGAGAGAGAGAGAGAGAGAGACGGAGCCACAGCCAGAACACAAGGAGGAGGACGGACCCACAGCCAGAACACAAGGAGGAGGACGGACCCACAGCCAGAACACAAGGAGGAGGACGGACCCACAGCCAGAACACAAGGAGGAGGACGGACCCACAGCCAGAACACAAGGAGGACGGACCCACAGCCAGAACACAAGGAGGAGGGACCCACAGCCAGAACACAAGGAGGAGGATGGAGCCACAGCCAGAACACAAGGAGGAGGACGGAGCCACAGCCAGAACACAAGGAGGAGGACGGAGCCACAGCCAGAACACGAGGACGGACCCACAGCCAAAACACAAGGAGGAGGACGGACCCACAGCCAGAACACAAGGAGGACGGAGCCACAGCCAGAACACAAGGAGGAGGACGGACCCACAGCCAGAACACAAGGAGGACGGAGCCACAGCCAGAACACTTGTTTTTAATCGTTTTTTTTTTTTTTATTAGCGATTTCCATTCATATTTCATCAATCTAGCCTCCCGTTACCACTGGAACTCTCTCTGAGCTCCATTGGGAAAATACCGCCCCCTATCGTCTCTCCCTGTGGTACTGCACCCCATTGGATTAGACTGAATGAAAAGCATGGGGGGGAGGGGGAAATCCTGCTTCCTCATTTTACTTCAGACAAGTCACCCGAGACGATCGGATTCATTCTGGACCATCAGAACAGCGTGGAATCGGTGTTTCGACCACCCAGCGTTGGATCAATAAACGCGATCGATATTTGGAATGGCGATCAGGAATTGGAATAATCTTTTTGGAGAACATCTGATCTGAGGTAAGGAATCTATTTTACCAGTCTTAGGATAATCAGAGTTTTTTTCACAGAGATATCAACGTGGGCCCTATGTGTGTGTGTGTGTGTATATACTATCGATAATCTAGCATTTATTTGAAAACTATTCATAAATAGGCCGAAAAATGACAACGTGTTTTGTGTATTACAGTAAAGGCCGTTTATCACAGAATCTTCTGTGAAATCTTCTGGAAGTTTCAAGAAACAAGCGTTTTTCAAAATGGTATCAAACGGAAATTAACCGATTAAAAAACAATCCGTTTCGACAATGTTGACTGCAAATAAGTCATTGATAAGCGACGGCCAGATTAGACACATAGCCATAATTTAAGATGTAGTTTATGCGTTCGCAAATATGAGAGCACTATCACTGAAGTGGGTGGTGGCACACAACAGGGTTTTGAGACGGGGAGGCGTGGCATCCAAAGTGTTAAAGTAATATACATTAGGCTTGTCATCATAGTCGGTGACACCAGTGTTCAGGCTCCACCGAGTACATTACCTGCCCACCGCTGTGTGTTCTTTAATAAAGAAATAAAACCCATTTAGTTCACTTTCGCATATCAGTGCCCACATTCTCAAGACTCTAGTCACCCAAACAACGGCCTCTTTGAACTGCTGCGGTCAGTAGGGATGGGTACCGAATTCGGTACTTTTGAGGTACCGAACCGAAACACGTCGGTACTACCGAGTATCGAATCAAGTGAGAAACCAAAAAACACATCACTGCGGCAACCCTAATGTACGAGGCGCTACCTATTAGCACCCAGCCTCCGCCGCGATGACGTGCCGTGCTCATAACGCATTCATGAGGCCACGCACCCAATCCATTACAGCCATCTGTGCGCGGCGGCCGAGCGCTGTTAGCTTGAAGACCTGGTGAATTTATGGCGCTTCATTAGGGGGTAAACAGTCCAAAAGAATGCTGTTTGTATGCGAGGCTCACGTGAGTTATGAGGGTGTTATGAGGTAAACAAATCAACGTGTTGACTCCCCCACTGTTGACTGTCCCGTTAGTGTAGGTGAGCTAAAATATGGGCTGGCCTTAGCGAGGCTAATTTACATAGTGACAGCGTCCGTAAAACTACCTTTTATGTGCAAAACGTGCTACGGACTATGCTGCCACTAGGATAGGCTTGTATCAATTAGGGATGAGTTAGAATATTCAAATGTTCGAATATATTCAAAAACAGTCTCCACATTCGATTTTCATGTCAGAGTCGCATTTTTTTTAATATATAGTTTTCAAAGGAATATATATTTTTTAAGTAAAGCAAACCATTCTTATTTAATTCATTTTTATATTTAGAGGCAGCCTAATTTCCATAGCCTAATTGATCTAAAAGATGCACATGCTACTGTTTGTTGATAGGTCACTGCTGACCTCCAGTGGCCTGACCGGGTCACTGCTGACCTCCAGTGGCCTGGCTCGGTCAGTGGTCAGCTCCTGATCAGAAACAAAACAACACTCACCAGGGGAGACAGAGCTGCTGGAGGAGCCCAGGACCAGGCTCAACACCAGGGGAGACAGAGCTGCTGCTGGAGGAGCCCAGGACCAGGCTCAACACCAGGGGAGACAGAGCTGCTGGAGGAGGAGCCCAGGACCAGGCTCAACACCAGGGGAGACAGAGCTGCTGCTGGAGGAGGAGCCCAGGACCAGGCTCAACACCAGGGGAGACAGAGCTGCTGGAGGAGGAGCCCAGGACCAGGCTCAACACCAGGGGAGACAGAGCTGCTGCTGGAGGAGGAGCCCAGGACCAGGCTCAACACCAGGGGAGACAGAGCTGCTGCTGGAGGAGCCCAGGACCAGGCTCAACACCAGGGGAGACAGAGCTGCTGGAGGAGGAGCCCAGGACCAGGCTCAACACCAGGGGAGACAGAGCTGCTGGAGGAGGAGGAGCCCAGGACCAGGCTCAACACCAGGGGAGACAGAGCTGCTGGAGGAGGAGCCCAGGACCAGGCTCAACACCAGGGGAGAGAGCTGCTGCTGGAGGAGGAGCCCAGGACCAGGCTCAACACCAGGGGAGACAGAGCTGCTGCTGGAGGAGCCCAGGACCAGGCTCAACACCAGGGGAGACAGAGCTGCTGGAGGAGGAGCCCAGGACCAGGCTCAACACCAGGGGAGACAGAGCTGCTGCTGGAGGAGGAGCCCAGGACCAGGCTCAACACCAGGGGAGACAGAGCTGCTGCTGGAGGAGGAGCCCAGGATTAGGCTCAACACCAGGGGAGACAGAGCTGCTGGAGGAGGAGCCCAGGACCAGGCTCAACACCAGGGGAGACAGAGCTGCTGCTGGAGGAGCCCAGGACCAGGCTCAACACCAGAGGAGACAGAGCTGCTGCTGCTGGAGGAGCCCAGGACCAGGCTCAACACCAGGGGAGACAGAGCTGCTGGAGGAGGAGCCCAGGACCAGGCTCAACACCAGGGGAGACAGAGCTGCTGGAGGAGGAGCCCAGGACCAGGCTCAACACCAGGGGAGACAGAGCTGCTGGAGGAGGAGCCCAGGACCAGGCTCAACACCAGGGGAGAGAGCTGCTGCTGGAGGAGGAGCCCAGGACCAGGCTCAACACCAGGGGAGACAGAGCTGCTGCTGGAGGAGCCCAGGACCAGGCTCAACACCAGGGGAGACAGAGCTGCTGGAGGAGGAGCCCAGGACCAGGCTCAACACCAGGGGAGACAGAGCTGCTGGAGGAGGAGCCCAGGACCAGGCTCAACACCAGGGGAGACAGAGCTGCTGCTGGAGGAGGAGCCCAGGACCAGGCTCAACACCAGGGGAGACAGAGCTGCTGGAGGAGGAGCTCAGGACCAGGCTCAACACCAGGGGAGACAGAGCTGCTGCTGGAGGAGCCCAGGACCAAGCTCAACACCAGGGGAGACAGAGCTGCTGCTGGAGGAGGAGCCCAGGACCAGGCTCAACACCAGGGGAGACAGAGCTGCTGCTGGAGGAGCCCAGGACCAGGCTCAACACCAGGGGAGACAGAGCTGCTGGAGGAGCCCAGGACCAGGCTCAACACCAGGGGAGACAGAGCTGCTGCTGGAGGAGGAGCCCAGGACCAGACTCAACACCAGGGGAGACAGAGCTGCTGGAGGAGCCCAGGACCAGGCTCAACACCAGGGGAGACAGAGCTGCTGGAGGAGGAGGAGCCCAGGACCAGGCTCAACACCAGGGGAGACAGAGCTGCTGCTGGAGGAGCCCAGGACCAGGCTCAACACCAGGGGAGACAGAGCTGCTGCTGGAGGAGGAGCCCAGGACCAGGCTCAACACCAGGGGAGACAGAGCTGCTGGAGGAGGAGCCCAGGACCAGGCTCAACACCAGGGGAGACAGAGCTGCTGGAGGAGGAGCCCAGGACCAGGCTCAACACCAGGGGAGACAGAGCTGCTGCTGGAGGAGCCCAGGACCAGGCTCAACACCAGGGGAGACAGAGCTGCTGGAGGAGCCCAGGACCAGGCTCAACACCAGGGGAGACAGAGCTGCTGCTGGAGGAGGAGCCCAGGACCAGGCTCAACACCAGGGGAGACAGAGCTGCTGCTGGAGGAGCCCAGGACCAGGCTCAACACCAGGGGAGACAGAGCTGCTGGAGGAGGAGCCCAGGACCAGGCTCAACACCAGGGGAGACAGAGCTGCTGCTGGAGGAGGAGCCCAGGACCAGGCTCAACACCAGGGGAGACAGAGCTGCTGCTGGAGGAGCCCAGGACCAGGCTCAACACCAGGGGAGACAGAGCTGCTGCTGGAGGAGGAGCCCAGGACCAGGCTCAACACCAGGGGAGACAGAGCTGCTGCTGGAGGAGGAGCCCAGGACCAGGCTCAACACCAGGGGAGACAGAGCTGCTGCTGGAGGAGCCCAGGACCAGGCTCAACACCAGGGGAGACAGAGCTGCTGCTGGAGGAGGAGCCCAGGACCAGGCTCAACACCAGGGGAGACAGAGCTGTTGGAGGAGGAGCCCAGGACCAGGCTCAACACCAGGGGAGACAGAGCTGCTGCTGGAGGAGGAGCCCAGGACCAGGCTCAACACCAGGGGAGACAGAGCTGCTGGAGGAGGAGCCCAGGACCAGGCTCAACACCAGGGGAGACAGAGCTGCTGCTGGAGGAGCCCAGGACCAGGCTCAACACCAGGGGAGACAGAGCTGCTGGAGGAGGAGCCCAGGACCAGGCTCAACACCAGGGGAGACAGAGCTGCTGGAGGAGGAGCCCAGGACCAGGCTCAACACCAGGGGAGACAGAGCTGCTGCTGGAGGAGCCCAGGACCAGGCTCAACACCAGGGGAGACAGAGCTGCTGCTGGAGGAGGAGCCCAGGACCAGGCTCAACACCAGGGGAGACAGAGCTGCTGGAGGGGCCCAGGACCAGGCTCAACACCAGGGGAGACAGAGCTGCTGCTGGAGGAGGAGCCCAGGACCAGGCTCAACACCAGGGGAGACAGAGCTGCTGCTGGAGGAGGAGGAGCCCAGGACCAGGCTCAACACCAGGGGAGACAGAGCTGCTGGAGGAGGAGCCCAGGACCAGGCTCAACACCAGGGGAGACAGAGCTGCTGGAGGAGGAGCCCAGGACCAGGCTCAACACCAGGGGAGACAGAGCTGCTGGAGGAGGAGCCCAGGACCAGGCTCAACACCAGGGGAGACAGAGCTGCTGCTGGAGGAGGAGCCCAGGACCAGGCTCAACACCAGGGGAGACAGAGCTGCTGGAGGAGGAGCCCAGGACCAGGCTCAACACCAGGGGAGACAGAGCTGCTGGAGGAGGAGCCCAGGACCAGGCTCAACACCAGGGGAGACAGAGCTGCTGCTGGAGGAGCCCAGGACCAGGCTCAACACCAGGGGAGACAGAGCTGCTGCTGGAGGAGCCCAGGACCAGGCTCAACACCAGGGGAGACAGAGCTGCTGGAGGAGGAGCCCAGGACCAGGCTCAACACCAGGGGAGACAGAGCTGCTGCTGGAGGAGCCCAGGACCAGGCTCAACACCAGGGGAGACAGAGCTGCTGCTGGAGGAGCCCAGGACCAGGCTCAACACCAGGGGAGACAGAGCTGCTGCTGGAGGAGGAGCCCAGGACCAGGCTCAACACCAGGGGAGACAGAGCTGCTGCTGGAGGAGGAGCCCAGGACCAGGCTCAACACCAGGGGAGACAGAGCTGCTGCTGGAGGAGGAGCCCAGGACCAGGCTCAACACCAGGGGAGACAGAGCTGCTGCTGGAGGAGGAGCCCAGGACCAGGCTCAACACCAGGGGAGACAGAGCTGCTGCTGGAGGAGCCCAGGACCAGGCTCAACACCAGGGGAGACAGAGCTGCTGGAGGAGGAGCCCAGGACCAGGCTCAACACCAGGGGAGACAGAGCTGCTGGAGGAGGAGCCCAGGACCAGGCTCAACACCAGGGGAGACAGAGCTGCTGCTGGAGGAGCCCAGGACCAGGCTCAACACCAGGGGAGACAGAGCTGCTGCTGGAGGAGCCCAGGACCAGGCTCAACACCAGGGGAGACAGAGCTGCTGCTGGAGGAGCCCAGGACCAGGCTCAACACCAGGGGAGACAGAGCTGCTGGAGGAGGAGCCCAGGACCAGGCTCAACACCAGGGGAGACAGAGCTGCTGCTGGAGGAGCCCAGGACCAGGCTCAACACCAGGGGAGACAGAGCTGCTGGAGGAGGAGCCCAGGACCAGGCTCAACACCAGGGGAGACAGAGCTGCTGGAGGAGGAGCCCAGGACCAGGCTCAACACCAGGGGAGACAGAGCTGCTGCTGGAGGAGCCCAGGACCAGGCTCAACACCAGGGGAGACAGAGCTGCTGCTGGAGGAGCCCAGGACCAGGCTCAACACCAGGGGAGACAGAGCTGCTGCTGGAGGAGGAGCCCAGGACCAGGCTCAACACCAGGGGAGACAGAGCTGCTGCTGGAGGAGGAGCCCAGGACCAGGCTCAACACCAGGGGAGACAGAGCTGCTGCTGGAGGAGGAGCCCAGGACCAGGCTCAACACTAGGGGAGACAGAGCTGCTGCTGGAGGAGCCCAGGACCAGGCTCAACACCAGGGGAGACAGAGCTGCTGCTGGAGGAGCCCAGAACCAGGCTCAACACCAGGGGAGACAGAGCTGCTGCTGGAGGAGGAGCCCAGGACCAGGCTCAACACCAGGGGAGCCAGAGCTGCTGGAGGAGGAGGAGCCCAGGACCAGGCTCAACACCAGGGGAGACAGAGCTGCTGCTGGAGGAGCCCAGGACCAGGCTCAACACCAGGGGAGACAGAGCTGCTGCTGGAGGAGCCCAGGACCAGGCTCAACACCAGGGGAGACAGAGCTGCTGGAGGAGGAGCCCAGGACCAGGCTCAACACCAGGGGAGACAGAGCTGCTGGAGGGGCCCAGGACCAGGCTCAACACCAGGGGAGACCGAGCTGCTGCTGGAGGTGCCCAGGACCAGGCTCAACACCAGGGGAGACAGGGCTGCTGCTGGAGGAGGAGCCCAGGACCAGGCTCAACACCAGGGGAGACAGAGCTGCTGGAGGAGGAGCCCAGGACCAGGCTCAACACCAGGGGAGACAGAGCTGCTGGAGGAGGAGCCCAGGACCAGGCTCAACACCAGGGGAGACAGAGCTGCTGCTGGAGGAGGAGCCCAGGACCAGGCTCAACACCAGGGGAGACAGAGCTGCTGGAGGAGGAGCCCAGGACCAGGCTCAACACCAGGGGAGACAGAGCTGCTGGAGGAGGAGCCCAGGACCAGGCTCAACACCAGGGCAGACAGAGCTGCTGCTGGAGGAGGAGGAGCCCAGGACCAGGCTCAACACCAGGGGAGACAGAGCTGCTGGAGGAGGAGCCCAGGACCAGGCTCAACACCAGGGGAGACAGAGCTGCTGCTGGAGGAGCCCATGACCAGGCTCAACACCAGGGGAGACAGAGCTGCTGCTGGAGGAGGAGCCCAGGACCAGGCTCAACACCAGGGGAGACAGAGCTGCTGGAGGGGCCCAGGACCAGGCTCAACACCAGGGGAGACAGAGCTGCTGGAGGAGGAGGAGCCCAGGACCAGGCTCAACACCAGGGGAGACAGAGCTGCTGCTGGAGGAGCCCAGGACCAGGCTCAACACCAGGGGAGACAGAGCTGCTGCTGGAGGAGCCCAGGACCAGGCTCAACACCAGGGGAGACAGAGCTGCTGGAGGAGGAGCCCAGGACCAGGCTCAACACCAGGGGAGACAGAGCTGCTGGAGGGGCCCAGGACCAGGCTCAACACCAGGGGAGACCGAGCTGCTGCTGGAGGTGCCCAGGACCAGGCTCAACACCAGGGGAGACAGAGCTGCTGCTGGAGGAGGAGCCCAGGACCAGGCTCAACACCAGGGGAGACAGAGCTGCTGGAGGAGGAGCCCAGGACCAGGCTCAACACCAGGGGAGACAGAGCTGCTGGAGGAGGAGCCCAGGACCAGGCTCAACACCAGGGGAGACAGAGCTGCTGCTGGAGGAGGAGGAGCCCAGGACCAGGCTCAACACCAGGGGAGACAGAGCTGCTGGAGGAGGAGCCCAGGACCAGGCTCAACACCAGGGGAGAGAGCTGCTGCTGGAGGAGGAGCCCAGGACCAGGCTCAACACCAGGGGGGACAGAGCTGCTGCTGGAGGAGGAGCCCAGGACCAGGCTCAACACCAGGGGAGACAGAGCTGCTGCTGGAGGAGCCCAGGACCAGGCTCAACACCAGGGGAGACAGAGCTGCTGCTGCTGGAGGAGGAGCCCAGGACCAGGCTCAACACCAGGGGAGACAGAGCTGCTGGAGGAGGAGCCCAGGACCAGGCTCAACACCAGGGGAGACAGAGCTGCTGCTGGAGGAGGAGCCCAGGACCAGGCTCAACACCAGGGGGGACAGAGCTGCTGCTGGAGGAGGAGCCCAGGACCAGGCTCAACACCAGGGGAGACAGAGCTGCTGGAGGAGGAGCCCAGGACCAGGCTCAATACCAGGGGAGACAGAGCTGCTGCTGGAGGAGCCCAGGACCAGGCTCAACACCAGGGGAGACAGAGCTGCTGCTGGAGGAGGAGCCCAGGACCAGGCTCAACACCAGGGGAGACAGAGCTGCTGCTGGAGGAGCCCAGGACCAGGCTCAACACCAGGGGAGACAGAGCTGCTGCTGGAGGAGGAGCCCAGGACCAGGCTCAACACCAGGGGAGACAGAGCTGCTGGAGGAGGAGCCCAGGACCAGGCTCAACACCAGGGGAGACAGAGCTGCTGCTGGAGGAGCCCAGGACCAGGCTCAACACCAGGGGAGACAGAGCTGCTGCTGGAGGAGCCCAGGACCAGGCTCAACACCAGGGGAGACAGAGCTGCTGGAGGAGGAGCCCAGGACCAGGCTCAACACCAGGGGAGACAGAGCTGCTGCTGGAGGAGCCCAGGACCAGGCTCAACACCAGGGGAGACAGAGCTGCTGCTGGAGGAGCCCAGGACCAGGCTCAACACCAGGGGAGACAGAGCTGCTGGAGGAGGAGCCCAGGACCAGGCTCAACACCAGGGGAGACAGAGCTGCTGGAGGAGGAGCCCAGGACCAGGCTCAACACCAGGGGAGACAGAGCTGCTGCTGGAGGAGGAGCCCAGGACCAGGCTCAACACCAGGGGAGACAGAGCTGCTGCTGGAGGAGGAGCCCAGGACCAGGCTCAACACCAGGGGAGACAGAGCTGCTGGAGGAGGAGCCCAGGACCAGGCTCAACACCAGGGGAGACAGAGCTGCTGGAGGAGGAGGAGCCCAGGACCAGGCTCAACACCAGGGGGGACAGAGCTGGTGCTGGAGGAGCCCAGGACCAGGCTCAACACCAGGGGAGACAGAGCTGCTGCTGGAGGAGGAGCCCAGGACCAGGCTCAACACCAGGGGAGACAGAGCTGCTGCTGGAGGAGCCCAGGACCAGGCTCAACACCAGGGGAGACAGAGCTGCTGGAGGAGGAGCCCAGGACCAGGCTCAACACCAGGGGAGACAGAGCTGCTGCTGGAGGAGCCCAGGACCAGGCTCAACACCAGGGGAGACAGAGCTGCTGCTGGAGGAGCCCAGGACCAGGCTCAACACCAGGGGAGACAGAGCTGCTGGAGGAGGAGCCCAGGACCAGGCTGAACACCAGGGGAGACAGAGCTGCTGGAGGGGCCCAGGACCAGGCTCAACACCAGGGGAGACCGAGCTGCTGCTGGAGGTGCCCAGGACCAGGCTCAACACCAGGGGAGACAGAGCTGCTGCTGGAGGAGGAGCCCAGGACCAGGCTCAACACCAGGGGAGACAGAGCTGCTGGAGGAGGAGCCCAGGACCAGGCTCAACACCAGGGGAGACAGAGCTGCTGGAGGAGGAGCCCAGGACCAGGCTCAACACCAGGGGAGACAGAGCTGCTGCTGGAGGAGGAGGAGCCCAGGACCAGGCTCAACACCAGGGGAGACAGAGCTGCTGGAGGAGGAGCCCAGGACCAGGCTCAACACCAGGGGAGACAGAGCTGCTGCTGGAGGAGCCCAGGACCAGGCTCAACACCAGGGGAGACAGAGCTGCTGCTGGAGGAGCCCAGGACCAGGCTCAACACCAGGGGAGACAGAGCTGCTGGAGGGGCCCAGGACCAGGCTCAACACCAGGGGAGACAGAGCTGCTGGAGGAGGAGGAGCCCAGGACCAGGCTCAACACCAGGGGAGACAGAGCTGCTGCTGGAGGTGCCCAGGACCAGGCTCAACACCAGGGGAGACAGAGCTGCTGCTGGAGGTGCCCAGGACCAGGCTCAACACCAGGGGAGACAGAGCTGCTGCTGGAGGAGGAGCCCAGGACCAGGCTCAACACCAGGGGAGACAGAGCTGCTGGAGGAGGAGCCCAGGACCAGGCTCAACACCAGGGGAGACAGAGCTGCTGGAGGAGGGGCCCAGGACCAGGCTCAACACCAGGGGAGACCGAGCTGCTGCTGGAGGAGCCCAGGACCAGGCTCAACACCAGGGGGGACAGAGCTGCTGCTGGAGGAGGAGCCCAGGACCAGGCTCAACACCAGGGGAGACAGAGCTGCTGCTGGAGGAGGAGCCCAGGACCAGGCTCAACACCAGGGGAGACAGAGCTGCTGCTGGAGGAGGAGCCCAGGACCAGGCTCAACACCAGGGGAGACAGAGCTGCTGGAGGAGGAGCCCAGGACCAGGCTCAACACCAGGGGAGACAGAGCTGCTGCTGGAGGAGGAGCCCAGGACCAGGCTCAACACCAGGGGGGACAGAGCTGCTGCTGGAGGAGGAGCCCAGGACCAGGCTCAACACCAGGGGAGACAGAGCTGCTGCTGGAGGAGGAGCCCAGGACCAGGCTCAACACCAGGGGAGACAGAGCTGCTGGAGGAAGAGCCCAGGACCAGGCTCAACACCAGGGGAGACAGAGCTGCTGCTGGAGGAGCCCAGGACCAGGCTCAACACCAGGGGAGACAGAGCTGCTGCTGGAGGAGGAGCCCAGGACCAGGCTCAACACCAGGGGAGACAGAGCTGCTGCTGGAGGAGCCCAGGACCAGGCTCAACACCAGGGGAGACCGAGCCTTCACTGCTGCTGCCCCCCGGCTCTGGAACAGCCCCCCCCCCCCCCCACATAAGATCTGCCCAGAGCCTCGAGGCCTTTAAATCGCTGCTCAAAACGCACCTCTTTCCCCCCCTGGCCTTTGACCAGAGTTAGCTTGCCACTTGTTATATTGTATATTATTATTTATATTATGTATTATTATTAATATTATTATAGTATTATACTATTATAGTATATGACTCATATTTATCATAAATGATGTAGCCTATCTGCATCCACTTGGCCCTCGGCCAAAAAAAAATACTAATTTAATCAGATTAATCACTTTATTCAAATTTAGGATTTAGTTTGAGGATACAATTTTTTTTTTAAGATTAATTTTTTTTTTTGATTGTCATAAAACATGACGACAGACATTCGAAGCTCCGTTCCAATACTTCAATAGAAGCTTCCAATGTTAAAACATGACATTCGGTACAACAGCCCTAACTACTACTATCACTACTACAACTATTACTACTACAACAACCAGTACTACTACTACTATTACTACTACAACTACTATCACTATACTTCCCAAAGGTCAGTGAATACCACGATCACAACACCAGAGGGAGCTCCACAAATCACGTTCAACCCAGATTCGGCTCAAACAAGGGACTAAACACGTTTCGCAATTATGCCAAATCAATGTGGAACGCCCTACCCTAACAATGTGGAACTACTTTCATTGTTATGCTGATGATACTCAGCTCTATATCAGCACCTCACCATCCTCCCAGCTCCCCCCACAGTCTGTAGTCAACTGCCTGGGTATATTGATGGATATAAACCATGGCGCCCAATGTGTTAACAATTGTATGTATTGAGCCGTACTGTATTGTACCCATTCTGCAATCCAGGGTTAGAAATTAACATTTTTTTTCAAGGGCTTTTTTTGCCCCCCTTAATTGATTTTCGGGGGCTTTTTTTTGTATTTCGGGGGCACAACATTTTTATAATGAAAATTAACATACAGATTATAAAACATTGTTGACACTTTTTTTTACAGTCTTCGTCCCTATGTTTGATAACGTAATGTTAATGTCTCCATATATAGGGCTCTACGCTAACCTTTTTCCCAAGGAGCACATGTGCTCCTAAATAAAATGTTAATAAATAAAATCTAAATACAAATTTAGGAGCACACAGAAATTTAGGAGCACAGTGACAATTGTTCAAGTAACACACACACACACGATGTGTGACATCATGGCTTGGTTTCATGTTTTGAGGTACCTTCAATTATTTGTAAATAATACATACATACTCTTATCTAAATGGATTAAATATTATTGTCCCTGAGGGCAAGTTGTGTTGTTGTCTTGATATATCTACAAATAGCAGACGAATAACCGGTTGCCTCTGGATCAATGAATGTCTAATATTGAATAATATTATTAGATTTTTAACATCCCTAATTCCAACAGTCAAGAGGCTTGTTTCAAATTGATGAAAAACCCCACACACGCAACGTTTGTGAGTATAGGCTCTGGCCAGATCGATCAATGAAATACGTTGCGCGCTCAGCGCTGTGGAATGAAGGAAATGCGCATCGGGATCGGATTTGGATGTTACAAATTGGAGTTGTGTTACAAATGGAACGGTCTTTCCCCGCCGAACACAAGTTACTTAACGTTACACAGGTCGCGCTATGCAGATGCTTAGCTTGCTAACGTTAAGATAGCAGTGTAATGCTTGATGAGAGCAGAGCGCTCTGTCTGTGTTCGCAGCACCTCTCAAGTGCCTGGAAGCATCTCCCTGTAACACGCAGCGGGCCCCGCCTCCCTCCTCCTTGGAACAAACATTCCACCCAAAAACTGAATTTCAGTCCAGTTTCAATCTGAACTATTAACAGCGGAGCTGTTTTGTAATCTTCACAATCACTCGTCTGTCTCGCACACTGCAAGTAATTGATTTTTCCGGTTCGCACACACACATATTATTAGGGGCAAATACGAAGAAATGCTCGCACTGTAGAGCATATATATAATTATATATATAATTAGTAAACTGTCGGGGGCTTTTTTTGCCCCCCTTAACTGATTATCGAGGGCATTTGGTCAATTTTCGAGGGCATTTTGCCCCAAGCCCCCGTTAATTTCGAACCCTGCTGCAATCTGTTAATAAAGTTTTCAATCAATCAATCAGCCCCAGCCAGGCTGAACATAGCTAATGGAGACAAGGCACTAGAGTAGACCATAGGAAGAACATGTATGAATTATCTGAATTGGGCGAAGTTCCCCTTCAAAACACTTACAATTTACCAACATTACTGCACCCGTGTGATCTGTGACCTTTTCTGTTATTTGATGGGATTCTATTGTATGTGGTTAACCAGCCATTCATGTCATGGGACGTTAATAAGCAACGTCAGATATTAGGCAACAGCAGGCAACGCCTAGGCGAAATGACAATGTCACCAAGCATACCAGAAATAGTGGAGTTAGATAGCTATCAAGTGACTCAGAACTGGTTATAGTTAAAGGGATATTTCACTTTAGTAGAACTTGTCACATTTCAGCACCTCCATCTAAAGTCATCTAGCACAGGGGTTCCCAAAGTGGGGGTCGCGAGCCGCCGCGGGGGGGTCGCCAGATGATTAAAAAATATATATATATATATTTTATGCAGTCAGGCCACTGAACTTAGAAGCAGGCCAGGGCCCCGTTCCCCGTACCTGGATAACTGAGTTAGCCGGATAACTTTCGGTCAAGTCTGACTTAAGCCGGACTTTCCCATTCCCCGAAGCTGGATTGTCTAAATCACCATGACAACAGATCAAAAAGTTTGAGCCTGGTCGAGAGCAGGGTTAAGTTCAAGTAGGCCTGCCACGATAACACATTTTGCTGGGCGATTAATTGCCCCCGAAAATATCGCGATAAGCGATATTATTGCGACCGGTTAGAGAATTTTTTTTTGAGAAATTTATTTCCCAAAACTTTTATTTTGAAGCCCACCGCTCCGTCTTTTCCGGTGTTTTAGACTTTTATTTTGAAGCCCACCGACCGGACCGGAAGTATTGTTGTTATTATCCTAGCTTGCTGATGCTGCTGGTGGACTGGGGCCAGCTAACGTTAGCTTGCTGATGCTACTACTACTTCGACATGCTGCTAATGGGCTGGGGCCAGCTAACGTTAGCTTGCTGATGCTGCTGGTAGATCGACATGCTGCTAGTGGACTGGGGCCAGCTAACGTTAGCTTGCTGATGCTACTAGTAGATCGACATGAGCTAATGATAAAACAAATGTTGAGATTGTTGGTGAACAACTAACTTTAAGTTAGTTTTAACGTTAGCTACTAACGTTAAAACGCTAACGTTACACTACAAATAACGCTACTTGGTTAAAAGGAGCAACACTATTGAGAAATGTAGTTAAGCTATGTGGTGTTGCCCCACGGAGCTCCTGTGCTGTGCTCTCTGCTCTGTAGTAAAGCCAGCGGCCCGCCTCCCAACACGGACAGTGACTGACAATGGGCACTGGTTCCGCCTCATTAAAACAAACGCGCAAATAGCAATTAATCGCGCCCGTCAAAATCATTGCATTAATTTTAATTATCGCGGCAATTAATCGATTTATTGCTTATCGCGGCAGGCCTAAGTTCAAGTTAGCCGGATGAACCATAGCCACGCCCCCGCAAAGAAGTGACAGCTCGTTTCCTGAAATTATTCCCACAGTCTACGATCTGCATTAGGCCTAACAAAATTAATAGTTGGTTTCAGGTTGGTTGTCAGTTTGGCCATGGGTAGGTAGGGAATTTATTTTATTTTATTTTTTTATTTTATTCTTTCCCACGGCGACTATGGATAGGGAATTTCTTTATTTAATTAAAATGTTCACAACAACATGGATGCATGTACTCTGCCAGCATGTTTAATATCCATAATACTAAATGTTTGACTAAGATTTCTATGAAACTTTACAAAAAAAAAAAAAAAAAAAAAAAAAAAAAAATTTATAATTTTTTCTAAAAACTCGTAAAATATATTGGGTCGCACCTAAATCGGCAGGGTCGGTCGGCAACCTGAAACCAACTATTAATTTTGTTAGGCCTTATACCATTCTGAATTACGTTTTTGTGCTCCATTCTTCCAGAGGGGGCTTTTGAAATGTAAAATAGACCCAAAATGCTGATACTAAATTCACTTTGTCCTAAATAATGCACGTTATATATACCGTGGCGCTCGCTAGGTGCGATGTACACATTATGTGGTTATTTTAACAACGCGCAGCATTGCAAATGTGAATCCCGCGGGGATATCCTTAATGATTGAAACCTATCGCTCGTTCGGCTCGGATTCCCTTCATATTCTCCGCTGTGGATGAGGAGCGAGGAAGGAGAGGAGCGCCTGGATTTTGTTTCATTCAAGCATAAAATTGAAGTGTCTATGCGTGGATTGTGGATTTTGTGTGATATTGTAACTGGGATTAAAATGTCTGATGAGATGCGCTGTTTGACGGATTTGAGAAATTGAATGAGCCGTTGACGTCACATTAATGAATGAGAATAAAGAGATAAAACTTCATTCAAAATAAAGAATATTCTAAACACGGGTCTCTCGTTCATTAATGTATAAACAATGAATTTATCCCATCTGGCACAGTGGCGCAGCGGTAGTGCTCAATCCTGGCAACCGGGCGACCGGTGTTCGAAACCCCGTGTTTCCAATATAATTTTTTGGAATATAATATTAATGATTATACGCAAAGGTAGCCTAGTTTTAAGTTAAAATATTATAAATCTACATGCATTGAGGATGTCATTCTTTATATAGCTCTCAACGTGCACCAAATTGAATTATTCCTACATTGCAAAAAGAAGGAAAAGACTAAGATTCGAACCCCGGTCGTCTGCGTGAAAGTCAAAAGGACAAACCGTCACACCGCAGTACAGATAAATAAAAAATCCACCATACATCAATCAATGGATAAGAGAGCCGTATCCTTATTCTGAAACAGTTGAATTAATTATTTTCGCTAGCAAGATCTCATTTGATTATTCAATGAATAAACCTACTGCCAGCAGGAACGTTTAAAGAAATATAATCTGATTGATTGGGGTAATGAGGGATTTAAAATTAGCCTATAGATTATGCATTTAACTTGTCGGCAAGGCTATTGAGCCGCCTGCAATCTGTAAAACAATCAATCAATCAATGCCGTTAGAAGATCAGGATTTCTGCAATCTACACCTGCTGTCTTTTCAACTGAAGCGGCCGCGCGCACTTATCCAGAGTCTCAAGTCTGGCTCGAGTTAACGAGACTGAATCAGCGTTCCAGGAACAGGAAAATCCCGGCTTCAAACATCGGGTTAACTGAATCTGGATAATGGGACTCTTGATCGACTTAGTTGAACCAGGTACGGGGAATAGGGCCCAGGCCAGTGTTTCTAGTTGCAGCAGCGCAATAGTTATATAACCTAGGTGGGGAACAACGAGGAGATCACTGCAACTCACACAAGTTGGAGAACTATCTCTCTCTCTCTCTTGCTCTCACACACACACACAAAGGGAGCCGCATGTGATTGGTGGAGGCGGGACCCTTACAAAAAACTGTTGTTGCTAATCATTGACACATGCTAGCCTGTAATAATCCCCCCAGAAAAATCTACTTTGCATTTGATATATTGCAAATATATGCCATTACACACACTGGCATTTAAAGGGTTAGAATTATAAAATGAATATGTGGTGTTATGATCAGGGCTGAAGTTGAATAAAAGATTGTATTTTTTTTTTCAATCTGACATTACAAAAAAACAGAAAATGTTCTTGCTAATCATACATAATGCTAGCCTGTTTTTTAACAATAATTTGTGATGCCATCACAAACACTGGCAGTGTACAAATAAAAAAATTCCTGCACCAGAATGCAGGAAATGAAGTCTTTGTATAACAAAAAATTTCCTGGTGGGGGACCCCCAGACCCCCTGCTTAAAAAAGTGGCCTGACTGGGGCTATATTTCGCACTATATTTCCTGGCCTGAATTATTTCCCCAATCCGGCCCTGGTTAAAAGCCTCCAATGCTTATTAGTGTGTGTGTGCGTTTGAACGTTTGCATGTTTTACCTCCTATGGGGGGTCGCGGCTCTCTGACACCGTTATTTGGGGGTCGCGGCCTGAAAAGTTTGGGAACCCCTGATCTAGCACATTGCGCTAGCTCCCAAAGCTGTCCCTGTCAACACCACCATTGTTTTTGGATTGAAGAATGAAGAGCCATTAACTTGTTTTTTGAGCTAATGTTGCCATTTTTTCACATCATCAGTAAATGAACTATTTCTCACTCGAGGTGTAGTTGTTTGACCAACTGTCAACTTCTCACAGAAGGTTTAGAATATTTCTTGCAGCAAGGCAGCAGGTAACCACGGTAACCACTCCCCAACATTCCACCCAGGACCAAGATACACAGAGAGCACTTGAAGAACCTAAAACAAAGTGACCGGATCAGTCCCCCCCCCCCCCCCCCCCCCCCCACCTCCTCCAATGTACAGTTTCTTCGTAAAATGTATATAATCTCTTTTTGTATCACAAACAGTACTGTATATTTGTAGATCTGGTATGTCATAAATGTATAGATGCAACAGTACTGTCTACCTGTATGTTGTGTATGTCATAAATGTCATGATGAATTGAAAATGGGGGACCCTGATGTAAACAAGACGAAAGTCTTTCTCTGGTCTGCATCCCCTTAACAATTGTGTGTATTGAGCCGTACTGTATTGTACCCATTCTGCAATCTGTTAATAAAATGTTCACTCACTCACTCAATCAAGGAGCCTGAATCCTGGGAGGAGTGGTGGTGATGACAGCAGTGGTCACTAGTTTACTAGTAGATGACTTTACATACAGTAGCGGTAAGACTGTTAGTTTACTAGTACATGACTTTACATACAGTAGAGGTAAGACTGTTAGTTTACTAGTACATGACTTTACATACAGTACTAGAGGTGAGACTGTTAGTTTACTAGTACATGACTTTACATACAGTAGAGGTAAGACTGTTATTTTACTAGTTAGTTTACTAAGACTGTTGAACGGGGTGGGAGCTCCAGTAGCTCACCGCGTACCTCGAGCGCTATTTCGGCGCCGGGGACAACCGTGCTCGTCACGGATCTGGGGTAGCAAGTTCGATTCCCGGACAAAGCCGTAACTTTCTCAGAGTGTCTTCCCCCCATCTCTACCCCCATTCAACCTGTTTCTGTGGGTCATTCTTGACCAGAGAAAAAGCGATAAACGCAAGAAGAGCCAGCGGAATGGCAACATTTTATAAAAAAAAAAAAAAAAAAAAAAAAAAACTGTTGAACGGGAACAACAACACAGAGCCGACCAGCTAGCTTCATGCTAACACACTGTCTCACTGTAACAACTACACAAACTCACAGTAATAAGCCACAACCGGGTCCCTTTTCTCGTGTTCCTGTGCGGTTCGTAGATGGTGTTGAATGGCTTTCAGCTGCGTTGGCAGAGCCATGTTTAATAATGTTTAATAATAATAATACTAATAATAATGCAGACACAACGGAGACACATCCGAGAGGCGAGCAGCCGTTGTTGTGTTGTTGTGGTTCCTATCGTCCGGGCCACTTCCGCGTCCCATTATCCAATGAGAGGAGCCGCAGCCTTGTGCCAGCCACAGGACGCGCGCTGATTGGCGGAGAGTACGGACGTTTCTCGAAGGCAGACCCTTCTTCTTCTTCTTCTTTTTGGTGTTTTACGGCGGACGGCCACCATAAATGGGGCATTTACCGCCACCTACCGACCCGGAAATCGGGCCTCGAAGGCAGACCCAAACCAACATGCGCTGTTTTAAGTGAGCGTGCTCACTACCGCCATCTGCTGGGATGGTGTCCGCATTGATATTATAGACCACCGCAACAATTCCGGTATTTGCTTAGAGTTTGGAATCAGGGCTGGTTTTGATTGATTGATTGATTGATTGATTGATTGAAAACTTTATTAACAGATTGCAGAATGGGTACAATACAGTACAGCTCAATACACACAATTGTTAAGGGGATGCAGACCAGAGAAAGACTTTCGTCTGGTTTACATCAGGGTCCCCCATTTTCAATTCATCATATGACATACACAACATACAGATAGACAGTACTGCTACATCTATACATTTATGACATATCAGATTTGCAAATACAGTACTGTTTGTGATACAAAAATTGTCTAGAAAAGAGAGTATATACATTTGACGCAGAAACTGTACATTGGAGGAGGTTGGGGGGGGGGGTTGGGTGGGGGGACGGTACATTGGAGGTGGTTGGGTAGGAGGGGTGGGTGGGGGAATTTTACTGTGTAGAGACTAGTGTTGTTCCTCCTAAACCCAAGCCCAGTAAACACTTTGCGATTAAATATATCCACTGATTATCCACTAATATATCCACTAATATATCCACTGATTATCCACTGATATACCCACTGATTATCCACTGATATCTGATATATCCACTGATTATCTGGTAATATCTATTGATATATCCACCTTCTTTCTTTCTTTCTTTCTTTCTTTCTTTCTTTCTTTCTTTCTTTCTTTCTTTCTTTCTTTCTTTCTTTCTTTCTTTCTTTCTTTCTTTCTTTCTTTCTTTCTTTCTTTCTTTCTTTCTTTCATGACATGACAATATCCCCTCCAAATTCCTCAGAGACTCAGCAGCCGCCATCACCCCAGTCATCACACACATAATAAACCTCTCTATAAAACAGGGACACGTCCTCAAGGACTTCAAAATTGCGAGAGTGACCCCTCTGCACAAAAAGGGCAGCAAATTAGACCCAAGCAACTACCGCCCTGTTTCTATTCTTACCTCCCTCTGGAAAGTCATGAAAAAAGATTTATACGAACAGGTCGAAAAGTACCTTGCGGAAAAAAATCTAATCTACGAATTCCAATCTGGCTTCAGAACATCCCACTCCACTGACACATGCCTTCTCTATTTGAACGACCACATCAAACAAGAGGTGGACGCGGGCAAATACTGCGGCATGGTCATGCTGGACCTACAAAAGGCCTTCGACACTGTCAATCACACCATTCTGATTGACAAGCTAAAAGCAATTGGTTTTGATAGTCTATCAGTGAGCTGGATACAATCCTACCTGGAGGGGAGAGAACAGATGGTAGAGGTAAACGGTACTCTACCCCCCCCCCCCCCCCCCCCCTCACAGTGAGCTGTGGTGTTCCACAAGGAAGCATACTAGGACCGCTACTCTTCCTAATTTATGCAAATGACATGTCGTCAGCCTGTGACTGCAACTTGTTCCTGTTTGCGGACGACTCAGCCCTGCTGGTCTCTGACAAGAACAAGTTGCAGGTTGAAAAAACCCTCAGCTCGGAACTAGGCAAAATCTGCATATGGCTCGCTGATAACAAACTATCATTACACATGGTTCAAATAACAAACTCAGCAAGACCGACGGCTTCTCAGTTACAGTGGGTGACAATATTGTCACAAGGAAAGATGAAATTACCTACCTGGGTTCCATCCTAGAGGCAAATCTTTCCTGTGACAAAATGGCATCCAATGTAATAAAAAAAGTCAACCAACGAACTCGATTCTTGTACCGGATCTCCTCTCTGGTAAACAAGAATACCCTGAAGACTCTGGCAGGAGCACTCATTCAAGGGTACTACGACTATGCTTGCACCTCATGGTAACAAAGCACCTCAAAGGCGCTAAAAACAAGATTACAAACATCACAAAACAAACTGGTCAGACTACTGCTTGACCTTACTCCTAGAACCCACCTCACCCCTGCCCACTTTGACTACCTAGGATGGCTTAGAGTAGACGACAGAGTACAGCAACTTGCAATGGGCCTGGTCTACAAGATACACTACACCACTAAGGTACCCATGTACATGTCAAAATACTTCCCAAAGGTCAGTGAATACCATGACCACAACACCAGAGGGAGCTCCACAAATCATGTTAAACCCAGATTCGGCTCAAACAAGGGACTAAACACGTTTCGCAATTATGCCACATCAATGTGGAACGCCCTACCCAAAGCTGTAAAGGAATGTGAATCACTACCCACATTCAAAACCGCTCTAAAAGAGCACCTACGGGAGGCTGCTATTCGAAACTGGCCACCGTAAATGTCCAAACCCCCCCACCCCCTCCTAATGTACATTCTCCTCCCCACCGTATGTATATATTCTCTCCCCACCGTACGTATGTATATTTCTCTCCCACCCACCCACCACCTCCTAATGTACATTCTCCTCCCCACCGTATGTATATATTCTCTCCCCACCGTATGTATATTTCTCTCCCACACACCCACCCTCTCCTAATGTACAGTCTCCTCCCCACCGTATGTATATATTCTCTCCCCACCGTATGTATATTTCTCTCCCACCCTGCACCCACCCCCTCCTAATGTACAGTCTCCTCCCCACCGTATGTATATTTCTCTCCCACCCTGCACCCACCCCCTCCTAATGTACAGTCCCCTCCCCACCGTATGTATTATTCTCTGTCAGGATCTATGGGTAACAGTACTGTATATTTGCATAATCATAAATATATGTCACAAATGTAACAGTACTATATACCTGTATGTCATGTATGTCCCTATGCCACAAATGTCATGATGTCATGTATGTTGTGTATGTCATAAATGTCATTATGAATTGAAAATGAGGGACCCTGATGTAAACAAGACGAAAGTCTTTCTCTGGTCTGCATCCCCTTGTATTGAGCCGTACTGTATTGTACCCATTCTGCAGTCTGTTAAATACAGTTTTCATTCTTTCTTTCTTTCTTTCTTTCTTTCTTTCTTTCTTTCTTTCTTTCTTTCTTTCTTTCTTTCTTTCTTTCTTTCTTTCTTTCTTTCTTTCTTTCTTTCTTTCTTTCTTTCTTTCTTTCTTTCTTTCTTTCTTTCTTTCTTTCTTTCTTTCTTTCTTTCTTTCTTTCTTTCTTTCTTTCTTTCTTTTGTGGTAGAATTGACGTTGAATTTCATAATTAATATGTGTGAATAATCAGAGATCATCACAGCTACCTTTCAATAGCAGAGTGGACTCAGTGGCTAAATAAGGAACCATACTTGAGACAGTTACATCAGATAACAGCAGCAACAGTTATTTCAACCCCCACTCAAGCAATGACTAATTTAGAGAACAAACAACACCTTCTTGAATTGACAGTATGTAAATGTAGAAGCAGAGGACAGCTGGGTTGAACACAGGGCAGACCAGTTTAGACTTGTTGAAGCATGGACACTAACTCACAAACAAAGTAATCTATTAATCAACTGTTTTAGTATCAAAAGAGTAAACCATAATATTAGAAATGTGTAAATTCATATACACAGGAGATATAGTTGGTAAAAGGTTTATTGAAACAGGCCTCTGTACTCAAGTGGCCACATCAAGGAAGGGGGGGCCAGAAAGACCCCCCCTTCTTATCACTGAGGGAAGATGACATCACACCAGCCCCCACCCGTGGGACAAGACCCAAACCCCCCCCCCCGTGAGAAGACACACAGAGAAACCCAGAGGGAGGGGCTGCCAGCGCCCACAGGAAACCGCTCACCGAAGACGCCCACGGACCAACTGTATTATGTAAAGCTATTATTGGCTAGAAATGATAGGATATAAGGCCCACAAAGTGTAATTCTGGAGCTCTCAGGCCGGACCCAACACAGGGGGGGTCTGGGGGCTCCACCTACTCCTCCCGACCAGAGAAAACTACTGCTTTTTGATGTAAGTAAGCCGGATGGAACCCGTATTGTTTGGTTAGACTAGAATGTAACTTAGCTTAGAAACCAGGGCTTACTTATATGCAAAAAAGGGCTTACAGTATTTTCAATGTATGTTCAAATTATGTTAACCAAGTGACTGTTTGATGTGCAGTATTTAGGTTTGAGATGCAAACCTGATTGTTGATTCCTGTACACAGCAGCCATGTTAATGTTTTCTGATAAATCCTTTGTTCTATTCACCTTGGACTCCTGGCTCTGATCAAATAAATCAGTTGAGTTGAACTATAGTTCTGGTTTGTCTGGCGTACACGTTTTATTCCTCATCTGCTAAGTCAGATGAGGAGACCAACAATTCTATCAAGTATGAATCTTTCCTCCTCCTTCCAGATAGTCAATCTCATTGTGTTGTACTACAATAACCTCAAATTATTGTAGAAAGTCTGTGGGAATTTACCACAGAAATGGTGCCGTTCTCCCCATCCTTTGTGTCTCCCCCTGAAGAGGTGCGGTAGGGTCTGGTCATATGTGTCATATCTGGACCTTGCTGTGTGTTGGGGACACGGGGCAAAGAGCTGGGGTGTTGCTGCGTTTGAAGTGATTAACGATGGGCTTGTTGTCTGGATGGTGGAGAGAGGGGGGACAGGATGAAGGGTGGTTGTGTACGCCACTGTTGGGACCCACGGTGAATATGGCTTCGGCATGCGGGGATGGGGGAGCGGTGAGTTAGGTTAGAATGTCCGAGGGGATGACGATCGCGCTTGTTGTGCAGTAAACATGCAAACGTGGGCTTTTTAGGTTTGTATGTTTATTCAGACACAGGAGGCCCGGTCTCGGCCTATTCGGACCACGGGGGGGGTTGCTGAGAATTAAACCTCTTGTGAGCATGATGTAAAAGAATATTGAATTGAGTGTTCTGGGCTGGGGAGGGCGGCTCTATGAACAGCGTGCGTTGTACGTTCTGTAGCAGAGCCTGAGCACGGCGTGCGTTGTACGTTCTAATGGTAGAGCTTAAGCACGGAAAACGGAGCGCCTGATGCCGTTCAGAGCATTCAAGTCAGTTAGGGTGTAAGAAGCGTGTCTGGGTTCGTGCTCAAAGTTAAACCAGGTTAGACAGCGTGCGTAGTATATTCTGTAGCAGAGTTTGAGCACGGCGTGCATAGTATGTCCTAATGGTAGGGCTTAAGCACAAAAGGTCTGGTTAACTTTGTGCACACCGGGCGTGTTAATTGAACATTTGTTGGTGAGTGATGTTTGTATGAGTGAAAGGACTGATGGTTATGGTTGAACATTGTGTGATGTATATGGATTAAATCTGTAGATTGGCACTTAAAATATGACTGAGAAACGGTTTTTAGTGTTGAACCTGGTGCACGCAATATCCACTGCGCCACTCAAAAAGCTACATGCTACAATAGCTCGTCGTGGCTCGCTTAATTGCAGTATAACTGTATTATATGAATGATTGGCGAAACGTAGGAGCTTATTGTTGTTGTGGTTATGATATTTTGATGACCAACGGACATATGTTGGAGGCGAGTCCTGCTGGTGGTTGGGGCTAGCTAGCTTAGCTCTGTGGGAAGAGTCCGCGGTGAAACTGGGGACGTTACGATGGCGTTATGAGAGAATTGTTTGAACGCTGTGGCGGCGATTGCAGGTGAGAGGCGAATCTAGACGTGGACTGGAGAGATTGTTGCCGTTTTGGGGGTTATTATTGATGCGGTAGCGATAGTGTTTGATATTAGGGAGAAGCTGCTTGTTGACGTCATAGTGTTGTGGAGAGTATGTAACGTTCGCGGTGCTATGGAGTGAGGCGGAGTAGGTAGGAGAGAGGATTCGTGTTGAACTGTATGTGCGGCGTTGGTTTATGTGGATGTTTTAAAAATTGTTTTCTGTTAGAGTGGTTGGCTATTTTTAAGCTTGTGTGAATTGTTTATGCTTTGATTGGTACTGAGCGAATTGCGTGGATGAACGGATCTTGAAAGGCACGGCTCCCGTGAGGGCCTTGAACGTCGCATTAGAGCTGGCTAAAGCTAGTTAGCTTGCATGCCGTTGTTTTGTGGCGTTTGCGGGCGGCAGACGTTACGTTTCGAGTTTTGAGAATGATGTTGGGGAAGGGGTAGGGAACGTGATGAATGTCGTGGCAGATTATGAATATCGGGGCATGTTATGAATGTCGTGGCAGATTTTGGTTGTCGTGAGCGACGTTATAACAGTCGCTTCGGTTGCCACTGCGCATGCGCGGTACAACGTGGATTGGGTCTGGTGCATTCGTGATAGTTCGCTCAGGGGATAGAAATAACGGGTAAGAGGATATTCTGCATTATGTAATATGGTTATATTTGTATATTGTGCATTGTATTTTTGTGTAAGCAGGGGAAGAGATGTAACATGTATGGTGGTTAGGTTAGGGGAGATAGTCATTGAGGGTTTACTTAGGCTGCAAACAATACAGTGAGCCTATTGAGGAGAAATGAAATAATGGATACATTGCCTATGATAAATCTGGGGTTCACAATCCGGCTATACTGGGTAGATTGTATTATTGTCTTTGATGCACAGGGGTATATTTTTAACCAGGGGGGAATGAGTAGGGATTGATTAAAAATAAGTACAGCTCAATACACACAATTGTTAAGGGGATGCAGACCAAAGGAAGACTTTTGTCTTGTTTACATCAGGGTCCCCCAATTTCAATTCATCAGATAGTCAGTACTGCTACAACTATACATTTATGACATACCAGATTTGCAAATTCAGTCACCCATGTTAAAATACATCATAACTTTTATTGCATACATGGTACACAGATAAACGGGAGTTTGAGAGTAGCTATAGGCTGAATTTGGAAAGTGGCTCTATACTAGAGTTACATGTTGCTTGCAGTAAAATCAATTTATCACACGTGTATGAAGAAAGGAGCATTTAGGACTAACCACTATAAATGTTATGCTGAAATGAATGATGCTTACATGTATAATAATTAGAGTTGATGGACATTTCCAGTTTTTTAATTTGTGTAACATGTACAATTGTAAGCTTGGAATAATGATGTTTTGTTTTATGTAGCTTGAATTAAGATGCTTGTATAGAATGCATTGATGTTGAAATGTCAGATGTTGATACTTGTTATAGCTTTAAGGCCATTGATTTAAATAGGATAATGTTTATATTATTTGCTAAATGTTTTATAGTGGAATTTAATACAAGCCCGGTTGTGAAGCAGGACATGTGTTTGTGCTTGTTTTAGATTGTTAAATCTGTAATACACTGTTAATATGGTTAGGACATGTGTTTATGCTTGGTTGAATTGGTAAATCTTTAATACAGTGTTAAAATGTTGACACAAGCCTCCGACTTGTAGGATAATTTATTGATGGAGGCTTGCTGCAATGACAAATTTTGATATGGTTGTGTTTACAGTGATCGAAACGATTGTTTTTATTAATCCTTAATGAGTTTCATTGCTATGTTGAAATACTGTTAGAATGTTATGTCTTTAAATGCCATTTGCAAATCCTTGGGTCACAGTGGGATAATTTAGTGACAGGGGGTTGTTTAGAAGCTGCTATGATGTAGGATTGTGTTTTAGCAGTTATTATAAATGTTTGATAGATGATTTGTGTATGAAATGATTAATCCTTCTGTTGAGTTACAGGGAGGTCACGGAAACTCACAGGAGTGACTCAGGCTATCTTTACTAAGCAGTAAACGGCCCAGGGGGGTCGTGTATACAGCTGCTTACGATGGCTGTTCTTTTTATGATTAGATGCAACAGGAGAGGGTCAGAGGTGAAGATGCAGGAGAACAGTCATAGTGAGATAACAGATGGCGTTAGAGCAGAAGACAGGAAGTGGGGGTACTGGGCCAGGAAGTGACAGGAAAGTGTGACAGGAAGCGTGCTAATACAGAACACAGCTGGGTCAGTGAGTGAGACAATCAGGGAGGTAGTCGTTCAATGGGGTTATGACTTTTGAAGGGCTAGCTTTTTGGTTAGGGGGAATAACGGTAGGCTCTCAAAGTACTAGGAATGCTCTGAGGTTCTGTCGTTGAGGGAGAGTTCCTAGACTCTCTCTGGCAGTAGGTAGGAGTGTAGAAATTAAGTGTGAATTGTATTAGCCAGGGATGAGTGTAGCCTGATGAGAGAGCAGAAGAGATGAGCGCAGGGGAACTAACATTGTTTGTCTGTCTGTTGGTTGATTAATGAGTGTATGAAAGGAAGTATATGTTTATGATATGAATGAAGCGTGGATGATGTTGAATTGTGATGTTTGATTGGTTTTTGCTTTTATTTCTTTTCTAACTCTAGATGTTCAGGATCGAATGAATGTGACTAGGAGAGATTGGATGAAAGCGTTTGAGTAGGTCATATTCAAAGTGTTAAGTTTTATTTTGGTACAGATACTACTTTTATTTAAATTTAATTTTTGTATGTATGTGTGAGATTGAGATGTCCTTTTGATTTCAGTGAATGATTGAGCGGGGGATGGGGGCCAGGAGGCCTTGATTACCCATTCACACACGGACACACACACACAGACACACACACACGGACACACACACACAGACACACACACACACACACACACAGACACGCGCAGACACATTCACACAATTTGATCACACATGCATACACACACACAACTTAGCTTTCACTTAAGGTGAAACTAGTCTTAAAAATATCAAAATGTGTTTAAGTATGATATGTCTGGGTGGATGTAATCAATTGGATGAGGGTATTGAATTTGGATTTCTATTCTATTTTTGATCTATGGTTGTGTGGCCTGATTGGGTGTGAATGGGGCCTGTGGAGGGTGGATGTGCTGGCTTAAGAGGTGTCAAAGTCACTGACATGTGTGAATGGGACGGTGGGGTGATGAGATGTTGAATGGGTGGTTTTGGAAAACCTGGTTTTTATTTTATTTCATTGATTTACTGTTTTAGGTACGGAGGATTAGATGTAGAGTTTTGATTTCTTTTCTTTTCTTTCTAAATGACCATTAAGGTGGTCTGCGGTTGGAGCTGGTTAATTTCATTGATTTTGCTTTCACATCTGTTGGAATGTTTTTTTTGATTATTTGCCTTTTGTTTCTTAAATTTCTCTGTTATGATCTGGTGAGAGGACGGTTGGAGAATGAGATGCATTGGGACAGATCGATGGCAGTTAAGTGGTCCCATTACATTTGCATAATGGTTAAACATTTGGCTTCTCTTGAGAAATATTTGACATATTGTGTAAAGAAAATTTGTTTTGTGTTCTTGTTCCCTTGCAGTTCAGTCGGGGGGGGAGGATGGACCATCACAAGTGGAGGGATGGGGAAAAATTTGTAGGAATACATTTCATTAGATTATGACACGATGGTGTGAACCCGTTCAGTCAGTTCCTGTGGGAGATTGTTAGATTGTGGGGAGAGGTCGCTTGTGACGCTGCCCCTCCTTCAATGTAGCCCCGGATACAAAGGCCGGAGGTTGAGACAAACCTCCAGACTGACAGAGTCGTTCGTCTGTAGATCCATGGAAATACAGTCATGGGACAGAATATGACGAGGTCCAGGCCTACAAACATTGGCTTCAGCTGAGGCTGGCCGACATGGGGTGGAGGGGGGGGGGGGCGAAAACGGTCGGAGACTGTGCAACCAAAGCGTTGATCAAGGGCCTCTGTGTGATTGATTGGTATGTTGAACGGGAGGTGACTGAACGGTAACAACTGGTATAGATTATGACACAACGCAAGAGTACTGAACTAAACACATACACATAGGTAGGAGATTAGGTGTAGGTTATGGCCGATAATTTCTGGTGAAAATTTTTTTCCCTTGAGTGCTGCTCCGCCCTCCCTGTCCGTCTGTGCGCAGAGGTGGTAAGATTTATGTCCATAGGGATGTTCATAAAAGGGGGGAGAGGTGAGAAGACCAACTGAGTTGATTATGCAAAATGTGATTGGGCTGACTTGGAAAAGGAATTAACAAGAGAGGAGAAGCAAAATGTATGAAAGAATGAAAAATAATTTCTGTGTCCTCCCCAGATCATGTAAACGAATACTGGAATTTTAAAAAATTGTGATGGATTATACTTTAAATGTGTAATGTTTAGATTAAATTGTTTTATTGTGTTCAACAAGCTCAAATGTTGTTGTTTCAAAAGTAGGCCTCTGGCTATGAGCCATGAGGAGCAGAAAGCTAATTGATGATATGTACAAAAGAAAAATGGAAAAAGAAAAAACGCAGAAATTTTGAAAAAATGAATTTAAATTTTGGTATATGTGGTTAATATGTATAGAAAATCAAGTCAATATATCATATGTGATGATAAGAATCGTCAAAACGGGGAATGTGGTAGAATTGACGTTGAATTTCATAATTAATATGTGTGAATAATCAGAGATCATCACAGCTACCTTTCAATAGCAGAGTGGACTCAGTGGCTAAATAAGGAACCATACTTGAGACAGTTACATCAGATAACAGCAGCAACAGTTATTTCAACCCCCACTCAAGCAATGACTAATTTAGAGAACAAACAACACCTTCTTGAATTGACAGTATGTAAATGTAGAAGCAGAGACAGCTGAGTTGAACACAGGGCAGACCAGTTTAGACTTGTTGAAGCATGGACACTAACTCACAAACAAAGTAATCTATTAATCAACTGTTTAGTATCAAAAGAGTAAACCATAATATTAGAAATGTGTAAATTCATATACACAGGAGATATAGTTGGTAAAAGGTTTATTGAAACAGGCCTCTGTACTCAAGTGGCCACATCAAGGAAGGGGGGGCCAGAAAGACCCCCCTTCTTATCACTGAGGGAAGATGACATCACACCAGCCCCCACCCGTGGGACAAGACCCAACCCCCCCCCGTGAGAAGACACACAGAGAAACCCAGAGGGAGGGGCTGCCAGCGCCCACAGGAAACCGCTCACCGAAGACGCCCACGGACCAACTGTATTATGTAAAGCTATTATTGGCTAGAAATGATAGGATATAAGGGCCCACAAAGTGTAATTCTGGAGCTCTCAGGCCGGACCCAACACAGGGGGTCTGGGGGCTCCACCGACTCCTCCCGACCAGAGAAACTACTGCTTTTTGATGTAAGTAAGCCGGATGGAACCCGTATTGTTTGGTTAGACTAGAATGTAACTTAGCTTAGAAACCAGGCTTACTTATATGCAAAAAAGGGCTTACAGTATTTTCAATGTATGTTCAAATTATGTTAACTTAACCAAGTGACTGTTTGATGTGTAGTATTTAGGTTTGAGATGCAAACCTGATTGTTGATTCCTGTACACAGCAGCCATGTTAATGTTTTCTGATAAATCCTTTGTTCTATTCACCTTGGACTCCTGGCTCTGATCAAATAAATCAGTTGAGTTGAACTATAGTTCTGGTTTGTCTGGCGTACACGTTTTATTCCTCATCTGCTAAGTCAGATGAGGAGACCAACAATTCTATCAAGTATGAATCTTTCCTCCTCCTTCCAGATAGTCAATCTCATTGTGTTGTACTACAATAACCTCAAATTATTGTAGAAAGTCTGTGGGAATTTACCACACTTTCTTTCTTTCTTTCTTTCTCTCTCTCCTGAGTCTCCTCTCTCTCTGTCTCTCTCTCTCCCCTCTCTCTCTGTCTCTCTCTCGTCTCTCTCTGTCTCTCCCTCTCTCTCTCC
>NC_140169.1:48684857-48719857 GCF_963971535.1 Notolepis coatsorum | reverse complement strand
ATATAGTCAGTGTTGTTCCATTTGAACAGATCAGTGGCTATCACCTGCCAAGGTCGCTCTGGAATGGGTTGTGACAGCGTTGGCTCTTTGGGGATGGAGTTGCGTCGTTCGAGGCAAATGCTACAAGATCCAACTAGTGTCTCTATTTGTTTGCACATCCCTGGCCAGAATATAACATCTCTTGCACGCTGCTTACACTTCTCCATGCCGAAGTGGCCTGTGTGTATGCGCAACAGCATGTCACCTCTGAGTGAGTGTGGCACAATGATTTTCTCACCTTTAAGCAGAATGCCATTTGATTCTGTTATTTCATCCCGGTGGTTCCAATATTCAGTGATGGCAGAGGGGCATTGTCTTGCAGTGTCTGGCCACCCTGATTGGATGATCTTCTTCAAGGCTGAGAGCTGCTCGTCTTTGGCTGTAGCAGTTCTGATGTCTTCCATCTTCCGGTCGCTCACAGGCGCACTGCTTACAACCGAGTGTATTTGCGAGTCCATGCCCTCACTCAGTGCGTCATCACAGCACGCTAGCGGCTTCCTAGATAGTGTGTCTGCTACTGGAATCTGCTTTCCAGGCTTGTGAACAATGTTCACCTCTGTCCCACTTCTGACACCATGTAATGTTTCTATTCTGCCTGTCACTCTTAGTGTCTAGCAGAAAGAACTGAATGTCCACACGATGACATTATAGCTGAAGGTTTGTTCACTTCCACTTTGGGTTGCACACATGAACTGACAGGTACCGTATCTGACGTCATTACCAAGAGTCTGGGCTAAACCAACTTATGGGTGAAACCATTATTCCAGGATACCACACCTGCCTCTTCAGAACACTCTTCCCTCTCCCTGCCTCTTCAGAACACTCTCCCCTCTCCCTGCCTCTTCAGAACACTCTTCCCTCTCCCTGCCTCTTCAGAACACTCTCCCCTCTCCCTGCAGGTGTTCTGGGGCTCTGCAGCTGGTCACCGTGCTGGTTCCTCTCCCCTCTCTCTCCCTGCAGGTGTTCTGGGGCTCTGCAGCTGGTCACCGTGCTGGTCCTCTCCCCTCCCTCTCCCTGCAGGTGTTCTGGTGCTCTGCAGCTGGTCACCGTGCTGGTTCCTCTCCCCTCTCTCTCCCTGCAGGTGTTCTGGGGCTCTGCAGCTGGTCACCGTGCTGGTTCCTCTCCCCTCCCTCTCCCTGCAGGTGTTCTGGGGCTCTGCAGCTGGTCACCGTGCTGGTTCCTCTCCCCTCTCTCTCCCTGCAGGTGTTCTGGGGCTCTGCAGCTGGTCACCGTGCTGGTTCCTCTCCCCTCTCCCTGCAGGTGTTCTGGGGCTCTGCAGCTGGTCACCGTGCTGGTTCCTCTCCCCTCTCTCTGCAGGTGTTCTGGGGCTCTGCAGCTGGTCACCATGCTGGTTCCTCTCCTCTCTCCCTGCAGGTGTTCTGGGCTCTGCAGCTGGTCACCGTGCTGGTTCCTCTCCCCTCCCTCTCCCTGCAGGTGTTCTGGGGCTCTGCAGCTGGTCACCGTGCTGGTTCCTCTCCCCTCTCTCTCCCTGCAGGTGTTCTGGGGCTCTGCAGCTGGTCACCGTGCTGGTTCCTCTCCCCTCTCTCTCCCTGCAGGTGTTCTGGGGCTCTGCAGCTGGTCACCGTGCTGGTTCCTCTCCCCTCTCCCTGCAGGTGTTCTGGGGCTCTGCAGCTGGTCACCGTGCTGGTTCCTCTCCCCTCCCTCTCCCTGCAGGTGTTCTGGGGCTCTGCAGCTGGTCACCGTGCTGGTTCCTCTCCCCTCTCTCTCCCTGCAGGTGTTCTGGGGCTCTGCAGCTGGTCACCGTGCTGGTTCCTCTCCCCTCCCTCTCCCTGCAGGTGTTCTGGGGCTCTGCAGCTGGTCACCGTGCTGGTTCCTCTCCCCTCTCCCTGCAGGTGTTCTGGGGCTCTGCAGCTGGTCACCGTGCTGGTTCCTCTCCCCTCTCTCTGCAGGTGTTCTGGGCTCTGCAGCTGGTGACGGTCCTGGTTCCGGGGGCCGTGTTCCACCTCTACGCCGCCTGTAAGAACATCGACCAGGAGGAGATCCTCCAGAGACCCATCTACACCGTCTTCTACATCATCTCCGTGCTGCTGCGCATCATCCTGGAGGTCATCGCCTTCTGGCTGCAGAGCCACCTGTTCGGCTTCCAGGTCAGAGGTCACCTTATCTCTTTTACCCCCCCCCCCCACACACACACACACACATTTTTCTTTTTGCATACAGTCAACGTATTCTTAAATAATAGCGCTGCCCGAGGCTTAGTGGCAATGCACCTGTACAGTCGTACACCTGGCGGTAACAGGGAAAATGCATAAAACACCCCTGGAACCTGATAAACAAGCTTAAAGCCAGGTAAATTTTTCAAGCACGACATGCACATTTGCAGTTTTGTGCCTTATTTGAATCGAACTCTATAAGCTTAGTACACACGTCACAAACTGCACGATGCAACACACCGAGTGAGAGAGAGAGACAGAGAGAGACAGAGAGAGCGAGAGAGAGAGAGCAAGAGAGAGAGCAAGAGAGAGAAAGAGAGAGAGAGAGAGAGAGCGAGACAGAGAGAGCAAGAGAGAGAGAGAGAGAGAGAGAGAGAGAGAGAGAGAGAGAGAGAGAGAGAGAGAGAGAGAGAGAGAGAGAGATCCACGGCGGGAACAGAATAGATATTGCATTAAAAACTCACCCTAACGCAGAATCGAGTCCAAGAGGAAGGAGACGACCGTGGAGATGACAAAGTTCACCAGTCCCATGATATTGTCCCCCCCGTTGGGATGAACTTGGGATTCTGTTCCTAGTTTATCTGCCACACGTTAGCACTCGATAACGTAGCTAACGCTAGCTAGTTAGGTTAGCTAACGCTAGTTAGCTGTACCTGCCTTTAGCTAAGCTACTAGCCGACATGGCTAGCCTGACTGAACGTTCTAACATGCAACAACTTTCATCTTCAGTCCATCTGCCGAACGTCCTCTTCGTCTTGGCATAACCTAATCACTATACTTGGTATTGATAAGCTTACGGCACGCAGCGTTATTTCTTCTGCTCCGATGCTGCACATTTGGTTTTCAAAAGTAGGATGCTCTTGGCCAAGACATCCACTCGCTCCCGTGGATAGCGCCGAATAGACCCCGTACCTGTACCCCCTCCCCTTGTGGATAATACCGGTCTTCTTCACATCTCTCTACCGACTACCAGACCGACGCCAACCAGCTCCCCCTAGTGTTAGTCCTCCCACAATGCTTTGCACAAAAGTAAACGGGTCATTGAATGAAACCAATAATATATCTGCAGAGCCGCAGAGCCCGGAACACTATTCTACAAACGTGTCTAATGTGAAATATATAAGCATGTAAGTGATAAGTGCCCACGCTAGGTCTTAGGTCAGATCGATAACTTCATAACTCATTGGTCTGCTCATCTTGACATCAAACAGCATCCTGCGAAGTGGTTGACATGCAGAACCAAATGAGTCTACAAAATGTTGTTGTTACTACTGACCGACAAGAGATAGCGAATGCACCGTTCCGACCCCCCCCAGTCATCGACCTTAGGTCGAGTGATTGAAGTTGCGGAATCTTTTATTTTATTTGCACTGGGAAGGACTCTCTTTATTCAGATGAGGTCCATTTCCCTTATCCGTTACACGTATTATCACTGTATGGCCTTACTTGATAATCCCATTATACAGAACCCACTTCTACATCCATACATATACCGTTCTTTCTCTAGGTCTCTGTGTGGATAAAAGCCCACTCCTAGGGTTTTACATCATAAATCAGGAACATTACGGGACCGTGTTGTTGCCGACTGGTTAAAGACACACTTCTAAAGTTTTTTACATCATAAATCATGAACATCACGAAGCAATGGGTAAAGTTACAATGCAAAAACATTTCAATGCTTACCCGTCCGTCTGGTCAGAAGAATGGATACAAAAAGATATATTATAAAAAGCTGTTTTATTTAGAAAAAGCAAGTTACAGAAGAGACTTCATTGGAAATGTCCAACTCAGTTAAAAGAAGTATAAAACAAAAACATCTCATCTGACACGGCTTGTGCCTGCTTGTGCCTGCCATGGAAAATCTTCAAATCTGGCTCCTCGAAGGAGGAACAGTCCTTTTTATATTGATCCGGCATCATATTTCTATTGGTCTAAAGACAGTGATGTCACAGGGATGTCATTTCACTAGCCAACCAACGTACAATACGTAGTATATATTTATCCAATCGTTTTACTTTACGTGCACAGTAAGTGTCCCTCCCTTTTCTTTTACTTGCGTTACCTTCAGTTACATAGTTTTTTCAAGTATGAGAAAGTCCCTCCACTTTTCATCTTATTCAGAACTTACAAAGGGTTAACCTGTTAACCATGCATCTGCCGGCCGGAGAGCTCAGGGAAGAGGCCCTGCCTGGCAAGGTCACATTCTTTCTGGTTAACTCCCTACTGCATGTTCATGTGGAGGGAGGGAGACAGATACATCTGTACAGACCAAGCAAATCATTCTTAAGCAGAAACATATAATTTGCCGATGAAACATATAATCAATATAGCATTATACATATCTATACCTTTATACCTACAGTATATATGTTTCCATAATTATTATATGTGAAAAATAGGTTAGATTCACACAACAATCATTTCACTGTCTTCCAACCAGAGTTTAGTTTTAAAGTCTATAAAGAATATACTGGTTATAAAGGAACAAACAGGATGTCAATTTCCAAAAGGGTCACTGTTGTTCTGTGGCACTTCACACCCCCTCTGTCATCCTGGTCGGTCATTTTCCATTGTCTTAATAGCGTCTATACTGGGGGACGAGATGGCGACTGCGGGGTCACGTGGCTGTGACTCTCCACACCCCCTCTGCCATCTTGGTACCTTGTTACCCTGGTAGCCGGCGGGAAGACTTGCATCTGTTGTTCCCGGCCACCTCACCTGAAGACAACACCTGGTGGTTATCTTGTGGTCATCTTGGTCATCTTGGGGTCACCCCCTCTGACCTCTTGGATCTCTCCCATAGTTTGAGGTAGGTTGAATTGTCACTTCTCACGGGTCCCCGAGAATTGTAGCAGCAGTCCTCTATTGAAGTGTGGTTGGCCTGGTCGTGTGACCCTGTCCGTAGGCCTCGCAGGACATCACAGATACGGTCCACAGAGGACTCATTTCTTTTCTCTCTTTCAGGTCCATTCAGGGCTCTCGTCGCCCTGTAACCTGGGTCCAGGCCGATTTCTCTCTGTCCGGTCTAGGAGGTCTAGGAGGTCTGGGAGGTCTAGGAGGTCTGGGAGGTCTGGGAGGTCTAGGAGGTCTAGGTGAGGACCTTGAGGATGCTCTGGAGCTTGACCCATCCCGGTCTTCCTCCATTTCCGAGTTCTGACCTGGGTCAGCATATTCCTTCTTGCCATTCGCTGCGTCGTCCACTGACTCCGGGGGACCCCCCCCCCCGTCTAAGAATGCTCCTGGCCCGAAATAGGGCAGGTTCTGATCCTTCCGGTCCGAACTGTACTGTCGGTTTCCTTGGTGTATCCTAAGGAGGGAGGTCGGTTCATTCCAGGATCGCAACATATTCACTTTGATCATCTGATCCTTCATAGAGCGTACAGCTTTCTCTGCCACCCCGTTCGTATTGGGCTGGTAGGGTACAGAGTATTGGGCCATTACACCCGCTTCCTCCAGTAGTTTCAGTCCTGCTCTCAGATACTGCTATTCGTCTCGATGGCACTGGTTCAGGTTTTGTCCCCCTTACCAGCGCACATTGTTCACAGGCCTTTCGGACTGTTGTTTCCGTCCATTTCCTTCTTGCACAGGGGGTCTACCCTGTGTTGTGCTTGTCTCGGTCCAGACTGGGTAGTTAGTTACTGTTATGTCTGGTGTTAGCTCTGGCTAGTTAGCCTGCTGTAGACTCAGGCTAGGTAGCCTCTTGTAGACTCAGGCTATGTAGCCTCTTGTAGACTCAGCTATGTAGCCTCTTGTAGACTCAGCTCCTGCTGATAACACCAGCCTGTATGATTACGCTGGTTCCACTTCCGTCACAGTAGCAGGACTCATGCTCCTGCTAGCTTCTGGCTCGTCATCATGCTAATAGCTCCTGTTCGCAATGGCTAGTTAGCCTGCTCTGCATGCTGCTCTTGGGTTAGTTTCTCCCCCATGTTTTCCCCTGGATCTTGACCGGGGGTTCTTATTTCTCTTTCCATCATTTGGGCCATTGAAGCCCCTTTGGGGAGCTAGCGTCTCCTTGTGCTAGCTTCTCTTGAGCTATTATTCAATATGTTGAGTAATCAGAACTGTGTTCAGTTTCAGAGGTATTTAGCTCCCCATCCTGTTCAGGCTCAGACTCAGTTTCACCTGAAGGTGTCATCTGTGGCCTCGGGTTCTGATCCTCGATCTGAATGTCGCCATCCTCCTCTTCCGGGCCATAGAAAATGGAACAGTGCTCATAATTGATGTTTTTGGCCTTTAGGTACTCGTCTAGAGAGCTGAACGCCTCTATGTCAGTGGAGGGAGATGCTCGTTTTGAGGTGGAGCCTTGCGCCTCATAAAGAGGAAAATTGACTACATCGTCTTCTTGGTTCTGTCCATTTCCAATATCCTGTGGCAGAACAGGGTCTCCATTTGTGGGTTCAAATGTCAGGTCCGACATAACCACACACATAACCATCCAGTCGTCATCACTCTCCTTATTTTGTGGTGACTCCTCCACCGTCAGTTCCCTGTGGTCTAGATCTATGGATTGTTCACGTTGAGAATCTTCATGATTCAACCCTTGCTCTTTAATTGTCGCTTCCGTCTTGACCGCATTCTCACCCTGCATAAACAGTGTCTCAGGAGGCAGAGCGGTCGTCTGGCAATCGGAGGGTTTCTGGTTCGATTCCAGCTTGTCCCAGGTAGTGTGTAGAAATGTCCCTGAGCAAGACACATAACCTTTAACTGCTCCAGTTTTGCAGGTTGGCACCCTGCATGGCTGTCTCCACTGTCTGTGGTGTTTAAGGTGAGCCTTCCTCTTGAAGCTCTTTCCACACTGGTCACAGCAGTAAGGTTTCTCTCCTGTGTGTACCATGTGTTGTAGTTTAAGGTGACGCTTCGTCTTGAAGCTCTTTCCACACTGGTCACAGCAGTAAGGTTTCTCTTCTGTGTGTACCACGTGGTGTAGTTTAAGGTGACGCTTCGTCTTGAAGCTCCTTCCACACTGGCCACAGCAGTAAGGTTTCTCTCCTGTGTGTACCAAGTGGTGACTTTTAAGCTCTCCCTTCGTCTTGAAGGTCTTCTTACACTGGGCACAACAGTAAGGTTTCTCTCCTGTGTGTACCACGTGGTGTATTTTAAGGTGACGCTTCGTCTTGAAGCTCTTTTCACACTGGTCACAGCAGTAAGGTTTCTCTCGTGTGTGCACCATGTGGTGTGTTTTAAGGTGAGCCTTTGTCTTGAAGCTCCTTCCACACTGGCCACAGCAGTAAGGTTTCTCTCCTGTGTGTACCAAGTGGTGACGTTTAAGGTCTGCCTTCGCCTTGAAGGTCTTCTTACACTGGGCACAACAGTAAGGTTTCTCTCCTGTGCCACTTACTGCCTGCTGTACAGCCGGCAGCTCTGGGTATTGTGATTTGCTTGGTTCTGTGAATTCCTCACTTTCCGCAAGCGTCTCAGGGGACTCTGGGTGTGTTCCCCGTTCTCCTGGGTAGTCTAACCCCCTGCTGGGTGTAGAAGCTCCCAATCCATCATCCGAGGGTAATTCATCGTCCTCTGTGATGTGGGGATGATTGTGAGACATCCTGTTCACTTCCATTAGCTCTGGCTTGGTAGCCAGCTGTTAGCTCATGTCTGGCTAGGGCCAGTTCACTTCCTGTTAGCACTGGCTTGTTAGCCTGTTGTGAGCTAGTTAGCTCTGGCTCGTTAGCCTGTTTGGAGCTAGTTAGCTCTTGGCTAGTTAGCCATCAATTCACTCTTGGCTTGTTAGCCTGTTGGGAGCTAGTTAGCTCTTGGCTAGTTAGCCATCAATCAGCTCCTGGCTTTGTTAGCCTGTGGTTGGCTAGTTAGCCATCAATTCACTCCTGGCTTGTTAGCCTGTTGAGAGCTAGTTAGCTCTTGGCTAGTTATCCATCAATTCACTCTTGGCTTGTTAGCCTGTGGGGAGCTAGTTAGCTCTTGGCTAGTTAGCCATCAATTCACTCTTGGCTTGTTAGCCTGTGGGGAGCTAGTTAGCTCTTGGCTAGTTAGCCATCATTCCTGTGAACGCGCCGTTTTGGCAGCGTCACGTAGCCTCGGGCTAGGTAGCCATCCAGTTAGCACTTAGCTCGCTTGTGGCTAGTTAGCCTGCATTCCTGTGAACGCGCCGTTTTGGCAGCGCCGTCACGTAGCCTCGGGCTAGGTAGCCATCCAGTTAGCACTTAGCTCGCTTGTGGCTAGTTAGCCTGCATTCCTGTGAACGCGCCATTTTGGCAGCGCCGTCACGTAGCCTCGGGCTAGGTAGCCATCCAGTTAGCACTTAGCTCGCTTGTGGCTAGTTAGCCTGCATTCCTGTGAACGCGCCGTTTTGGCAGCGCCGTTACGTAGCCTCGGGCTAGGTAGCCATCCAGTTAGCACTTAGCTCGCTTGTGGCTAGTTAGCCTGCATTCCTGTGAACGCGCCGTTTTGGCAGCGCCGTCACGTAGCCTCGGGCTAGGTAGCCATCGAGTTAGCACTTAGCTCGCTTGTGGCTAGTTAGCCTGCATTCCTGTGAGCGCGCCGTTTTGGCAGCGCCGTCACGTAGCCTCGGGCTAGGTAGCCATCCAGTTAGCACTTAGCTCGCTTGTGGCTAGTTAGCCTGCATTCCTGTGAACGCGCCGTTTTGGCAGCGCCGTCACGTAGCCTCGGGCTAGGTAGCCATCCAGTTAGCACTTAGCTCGCTTGTAGCTAGTTAGCCTGCATTCCTGTGAACGCGCCGTTTTGGCAGCGCCGTCACGTAGCCTCGGGCTAGGTAGCCATCCAGTTAGCACTTAGCTCGCTTGTGGCTAGTTAGCCTGCATTCCTGTGAACGCGCCGTTTTGGCAGCGCCGTCACGTAGCCTCGGGCTAGGTAGCCATCCAGTTAGCACTTAGCTCGCTTGTGGCTAGTTAGCCTGCATTCCTGTGAACGCGCCGTTTTGGCAGCGCCACGTAGCCTCGGGCTAGGTAGCCATCCAGTTAGCACTTAGCTCGCTTGTGGCTAGTTAGCCTGCATTCCTGTGAACGCGCCGTTTTGGCAGCGCCGTCACGTAGCCTCGGGCTAGGTAGCCATCCAGTTAGCACTTAGCTCGCTTGTAGCTAGTTAGCCTGCATTCCTGTGAACGCGCCGTTTTGGCAGCGCCGTCACGTAGCCTCGGGCTAGGTAGCCATCCAGTTAGCACTTAGCTCGCTTGTGGCTAGTTAGCCTGCATTCCTGTGAACGCGCCGTTTTGGCAGCGCCGTCACGTAGCCTCGGGCTAGGTAGCCATCCAGTTAGCACTTAGCTCGCTTGTGGCTAGTTAGCCTGCATTCCTGTGAACGCGCCGTTTTGGCAGCGCCACGTAGCCTCGGGCTAGGTAGCCATCCAGTTAGCACTTAGCTCGCTTGTGGCTAGTTAGCCTGCATTCCTGTGAACGCGCCGTTTTGGCAGCGCCGTCACGTAGCCTCGGGCTAGGTAGCCATCCAGTTAACACTTAGCTCGCTTGTGGCTAGTTAGCCTGCATTCCTGTGAACGCGCCGTTTTGGCAGCGCCGTCACGTAGCCTCGGGCTAGGTAGCCATCCAGTTAGCACTTAGCTCGCTTGTGGCTAGTTAGCCTGCATTCCTGTGAACGCGCCGTTTTGTCAGCGCCACGTAGCCTCGGGCTAGGTAGCCATCCAGTTAGCACTTAGCTCGCTTGTGGCTAGTTAGCCTGCATTCCTGTGGGCAAAGCACGAAATTATTTTGCACTTGTAACTCCCCCCAGAGCTTTCTAAACATTACGTAACTTTTTAGTCGTGAGTAAACTTTACTTTAATCACAAAGATAGAGCTTTCTATTGAATTGTGATATTCCCGAGTAGAGCTTTCCACTCGAGTCGCCAGTAGAGCTTTCTACTTTAAGTTTGACTGTAAGTAAACATTCCGTTACCCTTTAGTCGCAAGTAAACGTTACTTTAATCACAAAGATAGAGCTTTCTATTGAATTGTGATATTCCCGAGTAGAGCTTTCCACTCGAGTCGCCAGTAGAGCTTTCTACTTTAAGTTTGACTGTAAGTAAACATTCCGTTACCCTTTAGTCGCAAGTAAACGTTACTTTAATCACAAAGATAGAGCTTTCTATTGAATTGTGATATTCCCGAGTAGAGCTTTCCACTCGAGTCGCCAGTAGAGCTTTCTACTTTAAGTTTGACTGTAAGTAAACATTCCGTTACCCTTTAGTCGCAAGTAAACGTTACTTTAATCACAAAGATAGAGCTTTCTATTGAATTGTGATATTCCCGAGTAGAGCTTTCCACTCGAGTCGCCAGTAGAGCTTTCTACTTTAAGTTTGACTGTAAGTAAACATTCCGTTACCCTTTAGTCGCAAGTAAACGTTACTTTAATCACAAAGATAGAGCTTTCTATTGAATTGTGATATTCCCGAGTAGAGCTTTCCACTCGAGTCGCCAGTAGAGCTTTCTACTTTAAGTTTGACTGTAAGTAAACATTCCGTTACCCTTTTGTCGCAAGTAAACGTTACTTTAATCACAAAGATAGAGCTTTCTATTGAATTGTGATATTCCCGAGTAGAGCTTTCCACTCGAGTCGCCAGTAGAGCTTTCTACTTTAAGTTTGACTGTAAGTAAACATTCCGTTACCCTTTAGTCGCAAGTAAACGTTACTTTAATCACAAAGATAGAGCTTTCTATTGAATTGTGATATTCCCGAGTAGAGCTTTCCACTCGAGTCGCCAGTAGAGCTTTCTACTTAAATTTTTTGTCAAATCTGTAATTAATTTTACTCCAGAGGCTTTTGACAGTAGTCCTGTTTTCTTCGGCCGTTAGCACCTATTCAGTTAGTATAAATGCCCAACGCAAGGGACGCCATGATAAGTGCCCACGCTAGGTCTTAGGTCAGATCGATAACTTCATAACTCATTGGTCTGCTCATCTTGACATCAAACAGCGTCCTGCGAAGTGGTTGACATGCAGAACCAAATGAGTCTACAAAATGTTGTTGTTACTACTGACCGACAAGAGATAGCGAATGCACCGTTCCGACCCCTCCCAGTCATCGACCTTAGGTCGAGTGATTGAAGTTGCGGAATCTTTTATTTTATTTGCACTGGGAAGGACTCTCTTTATTCAGATGAGGTCCATTTCCCTTATCCGTTACACGTATTATCACTGTATGGCCTTACTTGATAATCCCATTATACAGAACCCACTTCTACATCCATACATATACCTTTCTCTAGGTCTCTGTGTGGATAAAAGCCCACTCCTAGGGTTTTACATCATAAATCAGGAACATTACGGGACCGTGTTGTTGCCGACTGGTTAAAGACACACTTCTAAAGTTTTTTACATCATAAATCATGAACATCACGAAGCAATGGGTAAAGTTACAATGCAAAAACATTTCAATGCTTACCCGTCCGTCTGGTCAGAAGAATGGATACAAAAAGATATATTATAAAAAGCTGTTTTATTTAGAAAAAGCAAGTTACAGAAGAGACTTCATTGGAAATGTCCAACTCAGTTAAAAGAAGTATAAAACAAAAACATCTCATCTGACACAGCTTGTGCCTACTTGTGCCTGCCATGGAAAATCTTCAAATCTGGCTCCTCGAAGGAGGAACAGTCCTTTTTATATTGATCCGGCATCATATTTCTATTGGTCTAAAGACAGTGATGTCACAGGGATGTCATTTCACTAGCCAACCAACGTACAATACGTAGTATATATTTATCCAATCGTTTTACTTTACGTGCACAGTAAGTGTCCCTCCCTTTTCTTTTACTTGCGTTACCTTCAGTTACATAGTTTTTTCAAGTATGAGAAAGTCCCTCCACTTTTCATCTTATTCAGAACTTACAAAGGGTTAACCTGTTAACCATGCGTCTGCCGGCCGGAGAGCTCAGGGAAGAGGCCCTGCCTGGCAAGGTCACATTCTTTCTGGTTAACTCCCTACTGCATGTTCATGTGGAGGGAGGGAGACAGATACATCTGTACAGACCAAGCAAATCATTCTTAAGCAGAAACATATAATTTGCCGATGAAACATATAATCAATATAGCATTATACATATCTATACCTTTATACCTACAGTATATATGTTTCCATAATTATTATATGTGAAAAATAGGTTAGATTCACACAACAATCATTTCACTGTCTTCCAACCAGAGTTTAGTTTTAAAGTCTATAAAGAATATACTGGTTATAAAGGAACAAACAGGATGTCAATTTCCAAAAGGGTCACTGTTGTTCTGTGGCACTTCACAGTAAGCAAAACTAGATTTTAGGTCTGTGATGGAAGGTGATTGTTAACATTCTATTTATTTTTATTTTTATAAAAATATCACCTCCTGGTTTGGGAATAGCACCGCACAAGACCGCAGCAGACTGCAAAGAGTGGCCCGTTCGCCTAAATATTAAAGGCAACCAACTTGTGTCTAGCCACGCCCAACTTGCGTCTAGCCATGCCCCCGCAGCGACGCGGCAGCAGCAGAGCGTAGCGGCAACATTATGTAGCAGTAATCCCCCCTTTTTTACTATCCAGAACTAGCTCAACTGGCAGCGCTGCATTGCTGTGGATCCTACGGTCCGTTGCTGGCAAGTTTGATTCCCTTCAATTTTTTTTTTTTTTTTTTTTTTAATTCATTCGCCGTTAAGTTTAGGCATGTTAACTTTAAGCATTGTTTCGGAGTTGGTTAAGGTTAGGCATTGTTTCGGAGTTGGTTATGGTTAGAAGGGTTAAGTTTAGGCGCTGTTAAGGAGCTGGTTAAGGTTAGAGTTTGTCTTAGAGAATGGCAATATTCTTTCGGAGTTGGTTATGGTTAAGAAGGTTAAGGTTAGGCATTCTTTCGGAGTTGGTTATGGTTAAGGTTAAGGTTAGGCATTGTTTCAGAGTTGGTTATGGTTAGAAGGGTTAAGTTTAGGCGCTGTTAAGGAGCTGGTTAAGGTTAGAGTTTGTCTCGCGCTGCCGCGGTCACATGGGCGTAGTGGCCAATCAGAGAAACGCTAAACACAAGTTGGTTGCCGAAAATATTCACGCGGCCCGTTCAGCCGAACGCACAATTGGAGGTGGGCTTCCCACTCTCCAGAACATTTACAACAAGCGTTGTAAGAATAAGGCCAAGAGAATAATAAAAGACTCGAGCCACCCAAACAACTGCCTCTTTGAACTGCTGCGGTCAGGCAAGCGATACCGGAGTCTCAGAAGGAGCTTCTATCCCCAGGCCATCAGGATGCTCAATGACAATTAACACTATGTAACAAACCATCAAACACACTCACAGCTGAGCACACACACCCACACGTACACACCCACTTTAAATGGACAACTCACTGTAACACCCACTTTACACATTATATTATTGGCAACTCATTGCACATAGCCAAGCCTTGCACCTTACCTTACCACCACAAGGTGGCACCACAAGCTACCTCATCCCATTTACCTCATCCCATTTATATTATATTGTGTTATATTGTATTGTAAACACTCTGCATTGTATATTGCACCACAAGCTACCTCATCCCATTTACCTCATCCCATTTATATTGTATTGTAACTACTCTGCATTGTATATTGTACATAAGTATATTGAACATCTTTTGTCTTGTTTACACTTGTTTAAGTACTTGACTTTCTATTTTATACTTGTTAATTGTTATACTTTTTATAATTATCTATTTTTACCTAGCACACTCTCAGGAGCAAAACAGAAAGAAGCATTTCATACAAAAGTATCCTGTATTTCTGTGTGACAACTAATAAAGAAACTTGAACTTGGTCAGTAACAGGGGTCTCCAAGTCCCTTTCCACTTTATCCAATCAGGAGAGAGAACCCTAGATATCATTTAAAAAAAATGCATTCATATTTACAATCATTCAGATTGTTTTACTTGTTTCAAGGACATATTTGCTTAAAACTAGTTTTTATTTCTTATTTTTGTCAAACCATTTTTGCAGTGTGGAGTTCTCTCCTGGTTTGGACTGGAAGACCCATGTTACTAAGCAAACACTATATCAGTGATGGCTGTCAGAATGTAGAGCTATTATTTTAATACGTAGACCAATTATAAAAATGTAATCAACAAAAAACACTTACAGCTCCTTTAATTGATACTAACTTTGCAATACCTGGCAGCAGCAGGTGGCCATCATTTTAATGGGTAATTGTGTTAAATATTTACGTGCCCTTACAGTCCAATGCAGCAGCTTTCTGTTCGGTTAGTTACTACAGTAGCAATTAAATTGTGGGAAATGTGCTTACCATCTGACAAGAAGATAGATATTACCAATAGATACAAATTTTCTCTGTGCATTCAGTAGAAAGCTATGCGGCCAATCCTAGAGTTCTGTATATCTATATAAGTCCACCAGCCTTCCCAGGACGATATCTGTCACCTAAACAGCATTTTATGAATCAAATTTAAAAGAACGCGCAAAGTTTAAGCTATTTTAAACTAGCTTAACGCCAACATTTTGGGAAATTAGCCCATCATCTTCTCCAGAGAGAGACGAGAAGATAGATACCAGTCTCCTCTCCGTGCGTTCAGTAGAAAGCTATCTGGCTGCACGTTAGCCTATAGCTTAGCACAATGAATGGAAGCGGACATGACCGGTTAGCCTAGGCATTGTCCAACTAACACCTCTCCCCAAGGCTAACTGGCCATGTCCGCTTCCATTCATTGTGCTAAGCTAGGCTAACATGCAGCCAGATAGCTTTCTACTGAACGCACGGAGAGGAAACTGGTATCTATCTTCTCGTCTCTCTCTGGAGAAGACGGTAAGCTAATTTCCCAAAATGTTGGCGTTAAGCTAGTTTAAAATAGCTTAAACTTTTTTTTGTGCTAAATCTACCCCATTTCCCAGTAAGCTAGCATGTCATAGCTGGTAACTTTGGATTCACTAGTTTCATAATGATGCCAGTATATTCACACTAGCTTAAAAAAAACTAGCCTGCTAGAGCCCTATAATCGGCTGAATGTCCTACATTTTAATCGGCCGACCTCTAGAAAATACTATACAAAAATAATTGATCTATCTAAATGTTGGGAATAATTAATTTGGTCAATTATAAGTCCATGTATTGATTGATTGATTGATTGATTGATTGAAAACTTTATTAACAGATTGCAGAATGGGTACAATACAGTACGGCTCAATACACACAATTGTTAAGGGGATGCAGACCTGAGAAAGACATTTGTCTTGTTTCCATCAGGGTCCCCCATTTTCAATTCATAGACATTTATGACATACACAACATACATGACATTTATGGCATAGGGACATATAGGTATTTAGTACTGATACATTTGTGACATAAACGGTATTCAAATATACAGTACTGTTACCCCTAGATCCTGACAGAGTATATACTGGGGAGGGGACTGTACATTAGGAGGAGGGGGTGGGTGGGTGGGAGAGAAATATACATACGACGGGGAGGGAATATATACATGCGGTGGGGAGGAGACTGTCTATTAGGAGGTGGTGGGGGTTTTGGGCATTTACGGTGGCCAGTTTCGAATTGCAGCCTCCCGTAGGTGCTCTTTAAGAGCGGTTTTGAATGTGGGTAGGGATTCACATTCCTTTACAGCTTTGGGTAGGGCGTTCCACATTGATGTGGCATAATTGCGAAACGTATTTAGTCCCTTGTTTGAGCCGAATCTGGGTTTAACATGATTTTCATCTTGTTCACATCAGGGTCCCCCATTTTCAATTCATCATAATTATATGACATACATGACATACAGATAGACAGTACTGCTACATCTATACATTTATGACATACCAGATTTGCAAATACAGTACTGTTTGTGATACAAAAAGAGTCCAGAAAAGAGAGTATATACATTTGACGTAGAAACTGTACATTGGAGGAGGTTGTGTAGGTGGGGGGGGGGGGGGGTGGGTAGGAGGGGTGGGTGGGACACTGTACAACTGTACAAGCAAAACTGTACATTGGAATATTGACGAAACCATACTTGGTCATTTACTGTACATTGGAGGGGGTTGGGTTAGGACATTTACAGGGGCCAGTTTCGAATTGCAGTCTCCCGTAGGTGTTCTTTAAGAGTGGTTTTGAAAGTGGGTAGTGATTCACATTCCTTTACAGCTGTGGGTAGGGCGTTCCACATTGATGTGGCATAATTGCGAAACGTGTTTAGTCCCTTGTTTGAGCCGAATCTGGGTTTAACATGATTTGTGGAGCTTCCTCTGGTGTTGTGATCGTGGTATTCACTGACCATGGGTACCTTGGTCGTGTAGTGTATCTTGTAGACCAGGCCCATTGCAAGTTGCTGTACTCTGTCGTCTACTCTAAGCCATCCTAGGTTGTCAAAGTGGGCAGGGGTGAGGTGAGTTCTAGGAGTAAGGTCAAGTAGTAGTCTGACTAGTTTGTTTTGTGATGTTTGTAATCTTTCTTTTTAGCGCCTTTGAGGTGCTTTGGTACCATGAGGTGCAAGCATAGTCGTAGTACCCTTGAATGAGTGCTCCTGCCAGAGTCTTCAGGGTATTCTTGTTTACCAGAGAGGAGATCCGGTACAAGAATCTAGTTCGTTGGTTGACTTTTTTTTATTACATTGGATGCCATTTTGTCCCAGGAAAGATTTGCCTCTAGGATGGAACCCAGGTAGGTAATTTCATCTTTCCTTGTGACAATATTGTCACCCACTGTAACTGAGAAGCCGTCGGTCTTGCTGAGTTTGTTATTTGAACCGAAGAGAAATGGACTCTGTTTTGCCCATGTGTAATGATAGTTTGTTATCAGCGAGCCAGGTGCAGATTCTGCCGAGTTCCGAGCTGAGGGCTTTTTCAACCTGTAACTTGTCTGTCAATTATACAGGCTTTATAGTAAAAGTGACAAGGTTTTTCAAAGTTACCTCCTTTAGAACATTCCGGAATTCTCAGCCAGACTGTGAGCTGAGGATCCCGGAATGTTAATTAAGGCGGTAATTGAGTTAAGTAACACAAATCATATCATTGCTACTTGGAGAGATTGTATATTTGAAAAAAAAATCTTTGAAAAACTAGAGACCCTTTTTCGTCCACTAGTAGTCCATCCATTCAGCACATCTCTCCCTCTCTCTGTATCACTCCTTCTCCATCGCTCTCTCTATAGAGCCATATGGAATCCGCGATCACGGAATCGCGGACGGAATCGTGGAATTGAGCAATAAAAATGGAATCAACTATATATATATTTTTTTTTTACTTTTTTTTATGTTGTGGGACTTGTACAGCACTTTGTTAAACTTTGTCAGTGCTGTAAAGTTTAAACATTTTTAAATGTTAGACAAACAAAACACTTTGCTTTCATGAAATATTGTAAGCCGTCATTTGAGGCTTTATAAAAGCAGCACAATGAACACAAATCTGTCAGTGCTGAGTCCGACCTCATCTTAAATAACAAACAGCATTGCTTGTTGTAGTTAACAAAGAGAGGCAGAGTTGATTTTGCAAAAATATATATGATAATTTTTTTTTTTTTTTAATAATCGAATTTTATTTTCATATTCGAATCCCATGCCCATCGAACGAAGCTTCGAAGCTTCGAAGTATTTAAGACAGCCCTATTAAATGGACTGTTATATCTTATTAAATTGTGGACATTTATTCATTCCCACTTATTAGACACTATTTCTGATGGTAAAATGAGCGTACAAAGCAAAATACAGAATTCTGAAATATTAAAACGGAAAAAAAAGGAATTTGGAAAAAAATTTAATGGAATTTGAAAAAAAAATTACGGATTTCATATGGCTCTACTGTCTCTCCCTCTCCAGGTCCACCCGCTGTACATGTGTGACGCCAGCGCGCTGGAGAAGTCGTTCAACGTGACCAAGTGCATGGTGCCCGAGCACTTCGAGAAGACCATCTTCCTGAGCGCCATGTACACCTTCACCGTCATCACCATCCTCCTCTGCGTCGCCGAGATCTTCGAGATACTGTGCCGGCGGCTCGGCTACCTCACCAACCAGTGACCCCCCACTCCGTCTGCCCACATGCGGGCACACAAGCAGAGACACCAGTGACCCACTCCGTCTGCCCGCGCGGGCACACAAGCAGAGACACCAACCAGTGACCCGCTCCATCTGCCCACACACGGGCACACAAGCAGAGACACACCAGTGACCCACTCCGTCTGCCCGTGCGGGCACACAAGCAGAGACACCACAGTGACCCACTCCATCTGCCCGCGCGGGCACACAAGCAGAGACACACCAGTGACCCACTCCGTCTGCACGCGCGCGGGCACACAAGCAGAGACACCACCAGTGACCCACTCCGTCTGCACGCGGGCACACAAGCAGAGACACCAGTGACCCACTCCGTCTGCCCGTGCGGGCACACAAGCAGAGACACCGGTGACCCACTCCGTCTGCACGCGCGGGCACACAAGCAGAGACACCACCAGTGACCCACTCCGTCTGCACGCGCGCGGGCACACAAGCAGAGACACCACCAGTGACCCACTCCGTCTGCACGCGCGGGCACACAAGCAGAGACACCAGTGACCCACTCCGTCTGCACGCGCGCGGGCACACAAGCAGAGACACCAGTGACCCACTCCGTCTGCACGCGCGCGGGCACACAAGCAGAGACACCACCAGTGACCCACTCCGTCTGCACGCGGGCACACAAGCAGAGACACCGGTGACCCACTCCGTCTGCACGCGGGCACACAAGCAGAGACACCAGTGTGACCCACTCCGTCTGCACGCGGGCACACAAGCAGAGACACCACCAGTGACCCACTCCGTCTGCCCACGCGGGCACACAAGCAGAGACACGACCAGTGACCCGCTCCGTCTGCCCACGCGGGCACACAAGCAGAGACACCAGTGACGCTCCGTCTGCCCGCACGCGGGCACACAAGCAGAGACACCTGAGTGACCCACTCCGTCTGCCCGCGCGGGCACACAAGCAGAGACACGCAAAGGGTGAAAATATACTATGCAGATTTGGGGGGGGGGGCAGTTTCACAGCCTCCCAGTCGACTTTCCAATCACTGGATTCTCCTCAAATCAGGAGGCAAAAAAATGAAGGAAAACCAGTGAAAACCTTGGTTCGCACAGTGAGTCGGAACGGTTTTGTGAATTTTATTTTATTTTATTTTATTTTATTTCAGTGATCAACCTGGGTCATATATATATATATATATCTAATATCTGTGTGTCTGTATGGTAGTAGTTGTACTACTGGTCTGATATGGACACAAAAGGCTCGGGACACGAAAGACTACTTGTTATTTTCATCAGATCAGACTGTGAAAGTGTAGCAGAGAAGATGGGTGTCGGATGATTTAGTCGGGGGGTTAATGGCAGGATAGGTTTCTATCATTTGCACCCCGAGACAGAGGTGTATCCCTACTAGGAATAACATCTATTGTCTTACCAGGGGTGCTGTAGGAGTCAGGACACCAGATACATGACATCAAAGGATCCATATATTTTGGGACCCCCCGGGTCCAGCTTGGGGGGTCTCTGAATCGCCTCCCCACAGCTTGCTACAACCTGCTTCAAGAATCTTCTCACCATCAACAGGAGCATCATGGCTTTGTCGTAATCTCCTGATGGGCCATGTGACTTCTGCTGGAAGAACCCCGGGGGTCCTGGTTGATGGAACTCAAAGTCTCAGAGTGGAACCTGTCGGTCTGTCGTCCAAGAAGTGCAAACTCAACCCACGTGATTTTTTTATTTGATTTGATTTGATTACGGATCCCCATTAGCTGGTGCCATAGCAACCAGCTAGTCTTCCTGGGGTCCACACACAAAGACAATCTATTAATATACTGGTGGCTCGTCAATCAGGCATAAACCATCACCTCTGGCCACCGGTCAAGAAGGCATAAACCATCACCTCTGGCCACTGGTCAAGAAGGCATAAACCATCACCTCTGGCCACCGGTCAAGAAGGCATAAACCATCACCTCTGGCCACCGGTCAAGAAGGCATAAACCATCACCTCTGGCCACCGGTCAAGAAGGCATAAACCATCACCTCTGGCCACCGGTCAAGAAGGCATAAACCATCACCTCTGGCCACCGGTCAAGAAGGCATAAACCATCACCTCTGGCCACCGGTCAAGGTGATTTCAATATAGGGGGGGATGTATATAAATGCGTTGGGATCTTAAATATTTAAAAGATAATACTATTCCTCTGAAGATAGTAAAGTAATATATTGAAATATATCAGAATTTTGGGGCGGCTAAGTGGCGCAGTGGGCAAGGCGCTCGCCACTAACGCAGGAGATGCTGGGTTCGAGCCCAGCTCTCGGCGTTGCTACCAGCTTGGCTGGTTGTTCGTTACTAACACAATTCTCCACTTGCACAACGTGAAGTAGGCACTTCCAGTAGGACTTCCGGGTTGCGAATGGTTCTTCCTGTCCCATCCAAATACATTGTTTTCAGCCACTTTTCTCCTGTTATTTAAACAACTTTGTCGTCACAGAGAGGTAATGAAACGTTTGTATTATTATATTATAGAATGTATTTAATAAGCAAACGTTTGTCAGCAGGGTTTTTGGGCTGTATTTCATGTTAAAACGTTGACTGTTAGTTTACTTGCTCAGCTAACCACGACCATGTTACTATCACATCAGCTCTGGAAACTAGAGTGATTAATTCAAAGCGAATCAATCCGGCCCATTTATCAACTAGCTTCTGTTAGCCAGCATTAGCCTTCATTAGCTGAGCAAGTAAACGAACAGTACTAACAGCGGTCCAATGTTCACCAAAACACACACCCACACACTTTATAATTTGTTCCTCAACGTTATATAGACAGGTAATGTTTTGTAAACTAACGTTATGTTTAGAATGGAATGAATACATCAAGGCAAAGATCGTTAGCTCAAAGCTAATCCGGCCCGTTTTTATCAACTAGCTTCTGTTAGCCAGCATTAGCCTTCATTAGCTGAGCAAGTAAACTAACGGTAAACGTTTTTACATGAAATACAGCCCAAAAACCCTGCTGACAAACGTTTGCTTATTAAATACATGCTATAATATAATAATACAAACGTTTCATTACCTCTCTGTGACGACAAAGTTGTTTAAATAACAGGAGAAAAGTTGCTGAAAACAATGTATTTGGATGGGACAGGAAGAACCATTCGCAACCCGGAAGTCCTACCGGAAGTGCCTACTTCACGTTGTGCAAGTGGAGAATTGGCAGTATTAGGGGTGGGAAAGCCGGTGGGTGGGGATCGGACGTTGTGGACGGCGACTCCTACAGGTTGGTTGGTGCGCCTGTACAGCAGAATCAGGAAGTATCGGGGGCAGCGTGAGCCTCCCACGCGTTACTCCTCGCCGCTGAGAGATCGCGCTGTACAGGTGAAAAGATGCGACAGCTGCCTCCTCGTGTACCGGAGGGGACACGTGATGCAAGGCTTCTATCCTCACTGCAGCCGACCAGTGGGAGGCATGGTCTAACAACGTTCGAGACAGGGGAGGGGAGAATTTAAGGGAGAATTGGCGAGGCGAAATTGGGATGGGAGAAAAATAAGGAGAAAAAGTGGATAAAAAAAATATATATATATATCAGAATTTATCGATCGTTTTTTTCTTTCTTATTAAAGCCAAATGATTGTCCACGCGAACAGATTTCTAATACAATTGTACAAATGGACTACAAAAGGACGTGGACTGGACGTCCCCAGTTTGAGTTGGATTGTTGGACCAGGTCATGTGACCTCAGTCGGACCAGTCATGTGACCTGAGTCTGAACAGTCATGTGATTGTTGGACCAGGTTGACAGAAAGGACTGTGTTTACACAGGACAACAACAAGTGACATGAAGCTCATTGTGGAACCAGACCTGGTCTTTTCACGGTTCACCCGGTTGCACTGGAATCTACCTATTATCCAATATGTTTTGTGTTGTAAGCAAATGTTATGGACAGTCATATTAAGATACCTATATTAAACATCTCGAATTATAACATGTTGATGTTTAATGTTATGGACAGTCATACATACCTTATTAAACATCTCGAATTATAACATGTTGATGTTTAATGTTATGGACAGTCATATTAAGATACCTATATTAAACATCTTGAATTATAACATGTTGATGTTTAATGTTATGGACAGTCATATTAAGATACCTATATTAAACATCTCGAATTATAACATGTTGATGTTTAATGCTATGGACAGTCATACATACCTTATTAAACATCTCGAATTATAACATGTTGATGTTTAATGTTATGGACAGTCATATTAAGATACCTATATTAAACATCTCGAATTATAACATGTTGATGTTTAATGTTATGGACAGTCATATTAAGATACCTATATTAAACATCTCGAATTATAACATGTTGATGTTTAATGTTATGGACAGTCATACATACCTATATTAAACATTTAGAATTATAACATGTTGATGTTTAATGTTATGGACAGTCATACATACCTATATTAAACATTTAGAATTATAACATGTTGATGTTTAATGTTATGGACAGTCATACATACCTATATTAAACATTTAGAATTATAACATGTATGTTTCCCCCAGATGCCTTCAAATCGAGGCTCAAAAGCCACTTCTACCTACTAGCCTTGCCCGTTCACTGACTCATGCCCTGTTTTCCTGTGTGCCCTCCTGTGTGCCCTCCCGTAAAACGGAGTGTGATTGTTGTCTAGATGTTGTCTATAGATGTATCTATGTATCTACCCTCTGCACAGCATTTTGGTTGACATGTGTCATGTTAAATGTGCTCTATAAATAAATTGATTGATTGATTGATTGATTTAATTTGGACAGTCATATTAACATACCTATATTAAACATCTAGAATTACAACATGTTGATGTATAATATCGGTACGAGAGTCTGACTGGTCATAAAATGTTCTTTCAACAACAATAATAATAGTTCAGATGGAAACATAGGCCCACGCGCATACGGTGCATTTTTTTTCACCACCCGTTTTTTCTTAATCCTTGAAGTTAACCCTTTATTACACCTATCCTGAAAACGGCATAACTTTTTGAAGTTAACAACATATAGAGACAAATAAAAGCATTTTCCAAAAAAAGTTTGACCCAATGAATTCAGTACAATTGTTATTTTTAAGATTCAAACACATCTCGATTCTATTTCAGGACAGAAAAACCAAAGAAAACGACGCAGAGAAAATCTCTATTTTCCCCTTTTTACTAAAATGCAGTGCATTGGACGAGATACATTGTAGGTTAATATTGGAAATAATATTGTAATAAAGATTGTCTCCATGCTGTTATGCCCTAAATATTATAGTTTTGCATAAACAATTCTATAGAGACAAATTAACACATTTTACCATGCAATTTTTATCAGTGATTTATTTATTGTTAAGGTTCAAACTATATGTTTTCATATGCACTGGATATCTTCTTTGTTGACACAACATTCAAGTATTTTTTTCTATTTGTATTTTGTGCCCTAAACTACTAATCATAATCATCATCATCACTAAAACTATTTTCAAAGTCTATCTCTTCGATCTCCATCTCTTCCTCCGCCTCATCACACTCGTACTCTCCATCCTCCTCATCCATGTTATTTCTTTGATTAATCTGCCTCCTTATCAAGAGCTTCTTGCTCTTTCTGGGCCAGTACCTCAACAAGAGAAGGACGGGTCCAACCGTCCAGACAGGCTCCAACACCTCCTCATCCGTTGTTTTTCCCAGTCCATACTTTGATCATAGGCTTTGGGGCGTTATTTCTAAACCTAGCCGCGTTTCTGGCAAGACGCTCTCTGATTGGCCGACGCCTGTTTCTACACCGGTTAAGCTTAGGCACTCTTTCGAAGTTGGTTAAGGTTAGAGTTTGTCTTAGAGCAGGGCGATAGAACACCATGAAGTTTGCAGGCTGTTTGACGCGGAAATGGGCAAAGACACAGCTCGTCACGCTATTGGGCAAACGCGTCAGTGGCCAATCAGAGAGCGTTAGTCATTGCCAATCAGAGAGCGTCAGTCATTGCCAATCAGAGAGCGTCAGTCAGTGCCAATCAGAGAGCGTCTGCCAGAAATGCGGCTAGGTTTAGAAATAACGCGGCTTTGGGCCTCTTGAATATGGGCTGGTCTGCTCTTTTGTAGCAGGCGACTCTGAAGTTGGCTCGCTGTACATGTGGGATGAGACAGAGCTTGGGGGGAGGCAGGCGTTCAACGGCTACTTTGGAGTTTGCATCCAGGACTTTATCAACACCCATCATTTCTGCAGAATCAGAGCCACGACTTCATTATTTAAAGTTTTAAATGCGTCACTTTCAACACATTGTGAATGTCACCTGGGACTTTTCAACTCGACACACAAGATGTTATTATTAGCGGTGGGTGTCGACGATGCAGGAGACGGGAGCGCATGTTGACACGGCAGCACGCAAGGCGTGGGTTTGTTTCAACATTGGACACTTCATGCGGATTGTCTGGGTGTCGTCCCCCAGGAAACTCTGAGCGTCAAACACGTCATTTCCTGCATTCTGGTTCACTTTTCTGCACCAATTTATGGTGGAAATGTAAAGGAAAAGACAACATTCATGTACCCGCTGACACAGATGGAATATAATGTGGTGAGGCTTTCTCAGGCGTTCTGTATCGCTTTCAGATATTTCTCCTCCCGTATTATTATATATAGTTACAGGTGAGAAGGATATATAACTGTTTTGACCCCCTTATCTTTTACCACTTTTGGAGAGCGGGTCATCTTTCATATTAGCTATATATTTTGAGGGGGACAAATTGACCTCTTCTCAATATTGAGGGGGACATGTCCCCCCCCTAAAACGACTCCTATGACAGCATGCATGGCTGTAATCGTGATGTGTTGAATATGTACGCTCACAGATGATGTGGAAAATGACGTCACCCAGTTCAAGAGTGAATTGACTCTTTTTGGGGTTAATTTTAGAACACCACGGCCAATCGGATCATGTCGTTTTAGAACACCACGGCCAATCGGATCAGATGCTCTGACTTTTACTTGAGTACGATTTTGAGACGGTACCCATACTTTCACTTAAGTATAATTTCTGGGTACTTTTTACACTCTCCTCTCCTCTCCTCTCCTCTCCTCTCCTCTCTCCTCTCCTCTCCTCTCCTCTCCTCTCCTCTCCTCTCCTCTCCTCTCCTCTCCCCTCCCCTCCTCTCCTCTTCTCTCCCCTCCCCTCCCCTCTCCTCTCCTCTCCTCTCCTCTCCTCTCCTCTCCTCTCCTCTCCTCTCCTCTCCTCTCCTCTCCTCTCCTCTCCCCTCCCCTCCTCTCCTCTCCTCTTCTCTCCCCTCCCCTCCCCTCTCCTCTCCTCTCCTCTCCTCTCCTCTCCTCTCCTCTCCTCTCCTCTCCTCTCCTCTCCTCTCCTCTCCTCTCCTCTCCTCTCCTCTCCTCTCCTCTCCTCTCCTCTCCTCTCATCTCCTCTCCTCTCCTCTCCCCTCCCCTCCCCTTCTCTCCTCTTCTCTCTCCTCTCCTCTCCTCTCCTCTCCTCTCCTCTCCTCTCCTCTCCTCTCCTCTCCTCTCCTCTCCTCTCCTCTCCTCTCCTCTCCTCTCCTCTCCTCTCCTCTCCTCTCCTCTCCTCTCCTATCCTCTGCTCCCTGTGTCTACCCCATGACGTGTAGCTCCCTTGATCGTAAGAAAAGAAAAAGGAGATTCGTTTCAGCTCAGCGTCTGGTTCCTCCGCCGACAAGTCCTTCAGACGATCAGCCGCCGCTCCGCTTTATTGAGTAAGAAAAACAAAACAAAAAAAGAAAAACAGCATATTTTATGTCCAACTTGTATGTTTTTTCGACAAAACCTTTGTGTCCGACTGTCAGTCGAGACCGACGGCGGTTTCCCTTCCTGTCTCGTCTTGAGATGATTGATTAAAACATTGTCCTACTATTGTCTCCGTTTTGTTTTGTTCTTCTGACCAGATGAGATAATCATTCATATTATTCATGATGTCGACCAAACAAAACCGTATGAAAGAATAAAAAAGGGCTGTCATCGGCATATACACGACGGGGAATGGACTGCATTAATATAACAGCTTTTATCCGAAGTGCTTTACACATTTCGTCCTCACATTTTTACCCGTTCGCTCACACCTTCACTCACCGACGGCGGGGGCGACCGGCTCATCGGGGTTCAGTTGGGGGTTAAGTGTCTCGCTCAAGGACACATCGACGACGCGCTGCCTGGGAGGAGCGGGAATCGAACTGGGACCCTTCTTCTGATTTACCAGACGAGTGTTATTGATGTGAGCCAGGACACCGTGAAGACAACGACCATGACGTATGAGATGAAGTGAGAAAGACATTGGCAAAACAATTAGTATGAAAAATAAACAGTGTAAACAATATAATTAACTTGGAATATAAAAATATGAGAAAAATAAACAGATTTAACAAAGGTGCAGATGAGTTTTTTTTTTTTTTACTTTAATACTTTATTGACACAACAGTGTAGGACAACATTTGAAAAAACAATAACAGTGTCATCACGCTGGTCAAACGGATAAAACACAATAAAGCCATGGCTTGTTTCCATTGTGGTCCATACATGGAACATAAAAAGACAGGACACCCTAAAAATAAGTACAATAACACCTAACCCGAAAACTCATACAGTCAACTAATGTTAAAAGAAATTAAAAAAATCTGCAAACACTTAAAAGCAACTCATGATAAAAAGAGATAAAAACCAAGTTATGATAAAAGAGATAAAAACCATATTAAGACCAATTTGAGTTGCTGCTGAGCCATGTTTTTAGGGCGGATTTAAATCAGAGAGGGGAGTTCAGGAGTTTTATGAATGTTGGCAGGGCATTCCACATTACAGTAGCAGAGTAAACAAAGGTGTCTTTCCCCATGCGTGTCCTGAGGGACCAGGTCCGTGGGGCGCCCTCTTGTGGCGTGTTTGTGCACCTCTCCTACTTTATTAAAATAATTTAAGCTGGTGTACACTGTAAGAGAAAAAGCTGCAAGAAAACGGTAAATGTCTGGCAGCAACGGTTTCCAAATACTTACTGTCAAATACATTTACAGATTACAACCTTTATTTAATGGTTAATATTTTGATAAAAGGTAATTTACTGTATTTTTATGGTATTTACACTTAAAGTAGAACAACTAAGGTAATCTGTAAAATAATACAGTGCATTTCCCGTGAAAAAAACTATTTTTTTTACAGTGTACCCTTTCCTCAAGCCTGAGCCATCCCAGACTGTTAGAGTCGTTAGGTGAGTCCTAAAGTGAAGGTCTGTACGCCCGCTGGCATGAAGGACGGGTTAGCGGAGCGGATACCCAACACATTGTCTCTGTGACGGGGAGACAGATCGGGGATATCTGAGGAGGGTTAAGTGGGTGTGATTCATTCTTCATATCCAGTACAATGATGTTTTCATTCTGTCATAAATTTCTTATTTTGGATTGTGTCATTTGATTTGTTATAAGTGTTTGAGGTCAGCCTCTCTGAGCACAGCCTCAGTTCACGAGACACTGGACCAGGGGCGGTGCTAGCATCAGACCTTTAGGGGGGCTCAGCCCCTCAGAGCAGTGGCATCATTCCAAGGTATGGCAAGGGAGGGGGCGGGGGGGTTGAAGAACACTACAGAAGGCTAGCCCTTGGCCTTTACTATCACACAACCGACGGCGATGCTCCATCATTAGCGTTAGGTTATGACTATAACCAAGTTCTGTTAATTAGGGGTGACGCTTGGCATCACACTGCACTATCTCGCGTACGTGCATGCGCACTGAATAAATTCCACAAATGTACCTTTAATACCAGTATTAGTCTGACCACACCCCTCATCAGCTTACCTTCATAAGCAGGTGTGTGGTCACCTGCTCTCCTCCTTCCCAAGCTTTCACCACAAGGTGAGGTCAAGGGCTGCAGCGGCCGTCTGATGCCAAGCGTCACCCCTAATTAACAGAACTTGGTTATAGTCATAACCTAACGTTCTGTTCCATTAGGGGCTCTGCTTGGCATCACACTGCACAAAGGGAGGCCAAGCGGAGCCGCTGGCTGACAAATACACCCCGCTGACAGCCCCCCACAACCATCAGAACAGGGAGGGCCGAGCCCCCCCGACCCACCCTAATGGAGGGCATCCCCCCTATTAGGGGCTTCACGGGAGGGCGACGGACCCGACCGTGCGAAGAGGCACTCAAGCAACTCAACGCACAGGGTGAGCAGACCGTGGCTTGACCCCACGACTACACACACGCACAACCCGCATGCCACCCGGGAACGAACGGAGGAACAACCTCATTACTGCCCCCAGAATCACGGGGTCAAGGGCAAACCCAACCCCGTGGCAAGGCCGTAGCAGCGGAGCGCGAAGGAAGACCCAGACCCACCAAAAGGACTGGACTCCCTGGAACGGGGGCCCGGAGAAGTCCATGATGCCAGCATCAAGACCCCACCAGGTGGGCACGTAGTGCCCCGCCCCCCACATCGCCAGCGTATTCGGACAAAGGCCCCTCAGCCGAGCGGGCCCCGTCCCCCCAATAGTACACCGCCTGGCACACTGACCCTGCAACAGGCAGTCAGCATGGCCGTAAGCACACAAAAAAGGTTAACCAACGGAAGCAGGCAGCGCACCGGGGAAAAACCAGGCAACAGGCTATTAACCCTAGCCTGGAGACTGCGGACGAGACAGGCGCCAGAGGGGACAGCTGGCACAGCCGCCCCGGCGGAAGGAGCGTAAGCTGGCGGTGTTGCATGACCAAGCCTCCATTTAAAAACCCCCACCCAGAGGGGTTGAGGCAGAGAAGGCTGACACGATTGGCAGACGTCATGAACGTGCAGGGGCACCCTCAACCGGTGAACCCGGGAGTTGACACTGCTCCAACACACCAGGGAATCAACCACCTTGGTGTTACCCAATGCGGTGGTTGTTCCTATAACCCCTCAAGAAAAAACTCCAAAACACACCTGCGGGTATACACCGGCTATACCGCAGTACAAGTGTTTCAGTTTTCAAAAAAGGGTTAACCCAGGCCTACGGGTCGACAAAACATTACTTCGGACCGGGCCTGGCGGTACGGGAAGCACAGGGTCACCAGAGGAGGTCAAAAACCACCCCCACAGGCCCCTCTTTGCCATGCGTGAGAGAGGAGCGAAAAAGAATGGAGAACCAGCCCCTAAGCACACCGTACTTGGTATTCCCAGGCGGTCTCCCAACCAAGTACTAACCAGGACCAACCTGTGTAGCGGCCGAGATCCGACGAGATCGAGCGTGTACAGAATGGCATGGCCGTAAGCCATTACGACAGTGCTGAGTAAAAACGTACCCAACCAGGGTATCCATAGCGCTTAACCCTGTGACACCCGGACCGACCTGGCATTTTTCCCCCTGAAAAAAGCCCAAGTCCCTCAGGGTACCAGAACAGCAGATCTGCATCCCCGGCGGACAACGGGTTCAACTGATCCGGACCAGCGTGACCAGAACCAGTCCCGTGCCCTAACCACGCCGACATGCCTACTCCAGGAGAAAGGGCAGATATGCGTGTCGATCTTAACATGAAAAGAAGGCACCACCCAGACGTTCGGGCGAACCGCGCCTGGTGGCCCACCCCAAGGGCGTGAGACCCCTCTACATATGTTCAGATCCATTCCGTCATCATCCCCCAGACATGAACGAGAATCCGTCGAAAAACCAACCCAGGTCGTGGGATTTGGTCGTCGGAAGATGTGCGTCGGGACACACCCCCATCAATGAACAGGCTATTTAGACCTGTCATTGAATCCCCAAGGCGCCCAGGGGAACGACAAGAGGGGTGTGACACTTCCTAACTCCAACACTTTTTGAATAGAAAAGAAGGAAGCATCAACAGTATGTATCCCAGTCTACACAGCCAGGGGTAAACATTTTTCACATTTTTACATCCCACCACCCTCCCATAGGAAGGAGACGGGGATCCCCAGAGAGACTTCCCACGCAAGCTGTACAGATTGAAAAGAATATATTGCACCTTGAACCATGTAAAAAATTGGTTTTAGGGCTCTCCGGGGAAGAGGCACTGAACCCATACACACTCAATAATCGAATTGAATCGAATACATATACAATAGAATAGGACACCTTCTAGAGGGTCCACTCACTTTGACAATCTGAGGAGGAAGGCTCTGTACTCTGATGGAGGCTCCCTCACATGGAAGAAGGAGTCCGAACTCACAGAAGGCCCGAAATAGGCGCTTGGTGAGAAGGAGCCCTGACCACCCCCTTGAAACAGATCCATCACATGGACCTGAACAGCACACGGAAGTCCTACCAACAGAGACGCGCACGGTGACGTACTCTATGGCGGGGGAATTCCTGCGGTGCACACGCCCAATATACCAGGCCGTGGGACCAGGAAACTCCCTCCCCCCCCCGTAACGTGCCGAACCGCCACGTGACGGGAACCTTGAAGGACAGGGGGTGTACCCCTGACCGACAGAAACAAGGAGGAGAGGAAAGGTTACCAGTTCACCCCTTTACGACCCCACACCCATGATACGATGTAATCAGTGGCGGCCGCTGGGTTTCGCCACTAGGGGGCGCTATACCAAACATATACCAAACATGTACAGTACAGTACCACGCAACACTCATTGCCAGACGTGAGCGATTCGACTCACGCTCACGGCAATGAATCGGCTCTTATGAACGAGTCGCTCAGCTGTTACTACAACAACACACAACCAGTCAAATAAAGTATAGTCTAGACTCTAATTCACAACTTGAAACACAATATATAAATAGAAAAGTTAGAAACAAAACTCGCCCGTCTACAAACACAGGCAGATCTCTCCCTCTCTCCTTCTCTCTCTCACACACAGCGCGACGTGGAATCGATTCGTTACACAATCAGACCTATTATATACCAAGAATAACTTCAGTATGAGTACAGGGCTGTACACATATTTTGCATATTGTTAAACGAGCCAAGGCTAGCTATTAAACTATCGATATGAATCGAAAATCTGGGACCCTGATGTAAACAAGACAAACGTCTTTCTCTGGTCTGCATCCCCTTAACAATTGTGTGTATTGAGCCGTACTGTATTGTACCCATTCTGCAATCTGTTAATAAAGTTCTCATTCATTCATTCATTCATTCAAACATAGACGATATTGAACAAGCCATAATCCACGTATTTTCAATCCGAGAGAGCTGCAGTAGTTAAATCAATGAGCCATCGAGATAGTCAGTGTGGTAAGTAACGTTATTATTGCATCCAAGATTGATACAGATACAGAGAGAGAGAGAGAGAGAGAGAGAGAGACTCACTGTTTAGTTGAACGTCCAGGGCCAAGTTAGCAGTTAGCCAAGTGTTAGCTCAGCTGAGCTCGTTGCCACAACACTCAACAAGTACACCTTTGTCCATTTCCGCTCGAACAGACTGCAAAACTACCTGGCGTTCTATCGCCATGCTCTAAGACAAACTCTAACCTTAACCAACTTTGAAAGAGTGCCTAAGCTTAAGAACTTGCAGTCACGGCACGGCAAACAGCTGCATGCATCTCACAACAACACAACTATCTCAACCAAGCTAGAAGCTAGAAATTGGATTCGGCCAATCAGATATCGTCTCTGTGAAATTCTGCCATGGAAAGAAATACTGGCGTCGGCCAATCAGAGAGCGTCTCCGCGAAATGCGGCTATGGAAAATCCTTCACGGAAGTTCACGCTGCTGGCTAGACCGCTTCAAATCGCGCTCGGATTCCAACATAATAGTCATATTTCAACGCACAACGCCGTATGCACTGATTGGCTGTGACGGAGACAGCGATCAAACTGTGACGCGCACGCAGAGCGCTATCGCGTATTGCCCCCGAGAAATACGAAAAAATTAAAAAAATAAAAAAAACGTGATGTCACTTCCTGCTCTGGAAAACGGTGTTTTTTTAATTTAGATAATAACGTTATATTGTGCATTGGAAATACAAACATACTTAAAATGAGTAAATATTATTAATTTTAAACATGTTTATATTATTTATAGGGCTATAAAACACAAAAACGAAAAAGTTTTATTCTCTTCTTCTCTGATTTAACAGCAGCTGGCCAGCAGGTGGGTCGGCGCCCTAGCGCCCCTAGTGGTGAGCCGCCACTGGATGTAATGACAAAAAGAGAATATGACACAGTCATAGTCAGCTCTATGAAGCGTTTGACAGCTCCACACAGCGCATGAGCTAACCTGCTATCTGATTTTTACTAAGGAAAAAACACAGAATAGAGAGGGCTCTAAGAGCCCCGGTCCAACATACACATGTGCTTCTGTGGCCAGTCCAACCCAGTTGTAGGTCACATGACACACACAACCCATCATCACCTACAAAAAATGGCAAAAACACTCTACAGAGGAACGCCGTTTTTCATAATGAGAGAATACATAATTCTCGATTAGTATCGGCCACAGGCCTTGCTAAGCACACACGACAGCGACCAAACAATCTTTTCTTGTAGGAAAATAAAGTTTCTCCAGCTGTTTTAGCACAACCTCAGCAATCAAGCTAAGGGTTACATCGCATCCCTACCACACAAAAGACACAATTTAGTGCACAACATGTCTGATAGGAGGATGAAAAAGTCCCCAGGGAACCGGGGGGAAACACAATCCTCCTATTTTACCCTTAATACGGCCAGTTAAAACAGGAAACCTGTTAATATGTGAACACTGTTCATTGTCATCACAGGCTGAGAAAAGAACATTCTTTTACTCACTTGTCACTAAGCATAGCTTCATAGGTTAGTTACCTTAGTTGTGAGTACACGGTACATATAAACACCATGATGTTTCTCACACAACAACCAGATCATTTTCACATCTGTAACAACAACCCGATTTGCACGGAGAAGCTAACTGCCAGTGACAAAACCAGTTCACACACAACTCGCGTCGTATCCTAAATGCATTGCAGCAACACACGTTTTGGGAAAACATCGTTATTCACAAAACATTTAGAAAAGTAAAACCAGAAGACGTGTTATAAGGTCTGGTCAAACCTTGTCCTACCCGGAACGTAGATCAGCGAAGTGCAGTCAAGATACGTAGGAACACAGCCGCTCCTGTGTTGTTCGAACTGGGCAGCGTCACCGCTCCAACCCGCACTACAGTCCTCTTTGTTGACGCAATCCCCGTCCAGGCTCAGGGCAGGGTCGACGAACATCCCCTGTCAAGGATGACGTCGTAGTCAAGAGTGTAAAACATGTTATCATCAAAGCACGTTCAACAGAGTAGTGTAATGGGAATTATTAAAAAAGGTACCCAAAAAAAACAATACTATGTACAAATTATGTGGCCCCCAAAAATTGGTTCCTCCTGAGCACTCGGAGACAAAAAGCCCTGTAAACAGCGTACAGCCAGAACATACCCCTTAAATCCCAGTACTCAAGGAAACACAGGGGGGTTACACACATTATCCTATATTCAATACCCCACTCGCATAATTACTTTATAGATAGAAACAAAAAACGCTTTTAAACAGAATGGCTACTTTATACATAACCGCTTTTAAACAGAATGGCCACTTTATAAATAACCGCTTTTAAACAGAATGGCTACTTTATAAATAACCGCTTCTAAACAGAATCCTCACCGAATATCTCCCCCACGCTCCCATGGATTCTAGCCGTAGTTGGCAGCCAAACGGACGCTAGCAGGCGGTTCCTCACTCCCTTCCCATAATTTATGCGGGGGAGTATTGAGGAGAAGAAAGCGCTTTCCCTGAAACCCAAGATTTCAACCTGCCCGCATAGCGCCTCGGCTCGCGGCCAACTCGACCCCCATCGCTCTAAAATATATATTAACCTAATTAAAGAAAATACCCCATAATTCTTCTCGTCGTCAACATATTTTATTATACTCGTGGTAGGCCCCCGCACCCCGTCTATAAGGCACGAGCCTAATCCCTGCCTAATACATTCGGGACGTACCAAGATTGAGAAACTATAGAAAAAACCATCGCCAGTCTACCAAGCACAGTAATACACCAATACAATGAAAAAAAACAACCACTGCAGAGCACATAGTAATATACATTTAAAAAATAGCTCTGACCGGCACCATGTTCTAGTTTAGACCTCTAATTATAAATTTAAAAACAAAAAATGTTTTAAACAGAAATCAGAATGTCAACAGCTCACAGAGTGTTCCTTATCACGCGTCCCCAAGGTTCATGCCGGAGGTGACAGCCAAGCGGACGGCGCAGCTGGTTCTCTCCCCTCGGTGTCTCGCACGGAGGAGCCTCGAGACAGCGCTCCCCCGGAATTCCAGGATTCACCCTTTCTGCAGAGTCCGTTTGGCGGCCGACCTCGACACCCATCGGTTAAAAAAAAACATCTCGTCGCCATCTGTAATGGGAATTATTAAATGACAAACGATGAGCCGTTTACATTAATCATTCTGAGTCATTATTAATAATAATAAGAAGGTTTATTTAATAAAGAAAGTTCATGACAGCGTGGCCACGCTGCCAGGCCAGTCACCCGCCAGAGACAGACATGTTTACCCCCTAGCGTCTGACAGGGACTGACCTAGAGGCCTGGTCAGACATACAATTGAATACATGAAATTACGTAGAAGAAAACAAAATGGCTGGTTAGAGAAATTAATAATACGACTATGTTATGGCTAAGCCTGGAAGGAAAACAGCTCCATCTTACAGTTCCCATGACCTTGGGTTATGGCTCTATGGCTGGTAGAAACAGCAACTTCGTTACGACTGAGAGAGAATGATAGAGTAATCTTAAAGAGACATACACACATTAACCAGTAAATCTGGTTGGACTGAAACTCAAGCTGTATGACATGATAAAATAACAGAGACTCATAATGACATGATAATATATTCCACGACAGTAGCATTAAGCTAACGGCCGCTC